>NC_063436.1:19810377-20155014 GCF_020379485.1 Brassica napus
GTGGTTGATTTTTGAAACTAAATGTTTAGTAAATAATTAATTTATTGCCTGAAATACATCATTAATGAATTAAAGAAAGTATAAAGAAAAACCCAAAAAGAAGAAGATAAAAAGGTAAAACGGGAGTGAAAATAATATCTGTCCAGGTCCCAGAGGGTTTTGTATTACTGTCTCCCCTTTAATTAAATTTAGTTGGAATCTAAACGAAATACTAAAGAGACAAAAAACTACTGTACTATAAAATGACATACTAATAACTTGAAATAATAAATGTTGGGAGTTTGTTACACTGCATCAATAAATCATTTTTCCAAAAGTGAAAAACCTTTCATGTTTCTATATAGGCATTTAGACCAAAAAATAGCTTTGCTATGAAAAAGTGATCATGAGAACCACCGTAGTGGAGACGAAGATTTGGAGTCAAAGATGCAGTGATCAAATATTACTTTTTGTTGTGTGATAATATTCATAAAATCATCAAATATTAGTAATTTAAATTTTATTTCCATATAACTAACACATGAGACAATCGATATATTTTTCACGATCTAACTCGAGCTTTGATTTTTTTAACACTGTTTTTTATTGAGCCACGTGGACAAAAAAATCCAGAATATTACAAAAAAATCAAAGCATAAAACCATAACAGTAGGTATGTTAAGGAAACATAAACGCATTTCACATAAACGAAGACAATAGTCTCATGATGGTGTGCGTTCTAATAGACGGCTGAAAGAGAGGTTAGAACTTCTGCAAAAATCAAGGATTAAAATTATTCACCGTCTCTACAATGGAAACTCATCAAGAGAGCATTGGACAATTTCCGAAATTGATGTTTATTAGTGCTCACAAATTCCAGAAGACCCATTTCCGCCATAACAGTTATACTATTTTAGTAATTAAAGGTTTTTAAAGAAAATATCATAAAATTTCAGTTCTTTTGTTCTATCAAAATTCTAGTTAAGTAATTGGGTTATCTTTTATTATTTTTATACATTCTTAACTTCTTATATAAACTAGTTTGAAAAAAATATAAAAATCTTATTTACTTACTTTGTTAAATTTTGAAGACCGACATAGTCCACTTAGTATGTATGTCACGGACAGGGGAAAAAAGGGGAAAATAAAGTGAAAGAAAAAGGGTTTTGATAACTTGATTGCTGTAGAGGGAAAGTATCATCAGCTTTTTGGTTTTGGGGAGGGCAAATCGACCCTCACTTCTTTTCGTGCTTATCAATGCTAAATTAATTCAATTTTATACTAGTATAGTGGTAACAATGTAGCATTACTTTGATGACAAACACACGCGCGAATAATCGAGCATTGCTTTATTTAACAAAACAAAAAAATTGAATAGGGTTACAATGCACTTATATAAGTAAAAAGTAAATCAAAGCCTGTTATTTCGTTTCTCTGATATTAATTTGTATAATACATGTATAGAGTTGGGAAATGATGTCGATATTGTGAATCGTATACATTTCTACCGATGTTAAGTCTATTATACTGTTTATTTACTTTTACCATTTTGTGTCACAAATTCTAGAGGACCCATTAACTATACTACCAAATTATTCGTATATTTTCATAAGTTTCAAATGTTTGGAGATAGGACCGCTTCGGTTAAAGAACAATGAGTGCGATTGTCCCTGAATTCATGTAAAACAATGGTCTTATTTTTTAAAAGACAATGTTAGTTTGAAAGAATAAAATAAGATTAATTATAATAAAGAAAAACTAAAAATAATAATAATAATAAACAAAAACTTAGATATATACTGTATATAAACAAAAAAAGTCTTATATATATTTCGAAACTAGATTTGTTATTAAATATCATACAGTATAAAATAATTTAAAAGGTATACAATATTACTTTTGAAAACCACATAAAATAATTCTATTAAAATTCTATTTACAGAAGATTTGTTCAGCGACCCAGCAAAACTAAAACCGAACAATGTTTGGAACTGAATATACACAACATGAAATGAATAAAAGAAATAAATGTTAATGTTCAGGGAGAATTTGTACTTTCTACACATCAAATATTCCCTATTTGCACTCCATATCCTATATTCCTCCAATTTTTTTACCTCCATCATTACCATTTTCTCTCTATTCTATGGCATCCCACTCTTTTTAGTATATTGAGCTAATTTGTTCAAATAAAAAATAGAAATGGCTATTTAAAATTTAAATATCTGATGCAGTTTTTAAAAAAGTTGAAATTCGACATATTATTTACATACGTACGAGTCGTCACTATTACAAATTCACATGTATATGGTTGTCCTCTAATTTACCAGCAGGTAGGATAATTGCATATAACCCTAATTTTTCTCTCAAGCTCTCCTAGCGCCGCCAAGACTTTTGTTCTCTGATCTGGGTCTCTCTGGTGGCTGGTGCTCTTCGCCGGCGCCGGAGGAGACCCCATCCTCTTAGTAGTTGCTTTATTTTCTTCTTTGTGTCTTGTTGTTTGGTGTTGAAGCTTGATTTTCTCTGAAATGTACGAAGTCGAGGTCTTGCGTTTTGGTGGGGTCACGGCGTTCTGCTTTCAGGTTAACAGGAGGATCTTCAAGTGGTGAGACTCTGTGTGAGCAGGAGGTGCCCGTGTTTCTATCACGGGTTGAAGCAGCAATGCTTGTATCTTTATTGTTGTGCTCCTCGTCTCGAAGATTTGAGTGGTGTTTGGGTTCTTCGTCAAGAGACCAGGAGTTCTCCTTTTCCCATCTCCAATTCGTCTCCACCTTGCTTTCGTCATCGATTTGGCTTCCATGGTGTAGTCCTACTGTCTTGATACTGTCTGGTTTGTGGGTTTGGGTTTTTAAGGCCTTTATACAGCAACGGGTGAAGATAATTGCTTGGATTTTCTTGTTGGTTTATTCCTTATAATTGTGGAGTTTGCTAGGTGGGCAAATGTCTTCTTGGGAAAGGGTTTATCCTAGTGTGATCTTATCTTCTCAGAACATGGTTTCTATACCGGCTCTTCTATGGTATCTTGAAGCATTTCCCTAATTTCGGTCGGTTAATCTTGCTTGTTTCAGCTTTGATATTAGTTTGGTTATTAGTTGCCTTGATTGGGCTGTTGTTTCCAGGGATATATAGTTGTTCCGCTGGCTTAGTTTCCGGGGATATACGGTTGTTCCGCCGGCTCTGTTTCCCTAGTATGGGCTCTTGTTAAACGTTGTTTCATGAATAATATAATTTCAGATGGGAAAAAAAAAAAAAGGATAATTGCATACATGCGTACAAGGGAAGAGTCATCTTCTTATATTCGTTTTTAACACTACACTTGTTTTAAATCCACCTTTACCTTTTTATTTTTTCTCTTTGTTTTAACTTTTACTTTTCTTTACAAGAATAGACCAAACGGTCAAATACTTGGGCCCGTCTTTTTGCATGATTTTTAGTAATTTTAACTTAAAGGTTTGTGATTTAAATGCGGTTAATAAAGCAAAGCTTAAAGTTTCATAATTACAGCATGGGGATAAAGTTTTAATCTTTAATAAATTATACTCCTATATTGCTATCATTTCACATTCAGATAATTACTGCCTAACATGCTTTTCTTTTAATAAAAGAAAATTGTCACTTTTTTGTCTTTTAGTGGTCAGTCTACGTATATTGTTTCCCCCTATTTACTGACATAAAGCGGATCAAACAATGATGTATTAAAAATTAAACTGAATTATTTTTTCATCGAAAATTAATATTACTAATATACCACATTTGTATTTTATTTCTCATAAGATAGTACAATATACCCCGACGGTCCAGAACGAGGAGTAAATAAGATTTGCTTAAGATACGTGTTATTTAGCTATTGGTTAAGAGTCTGTTTCGCTATTAAAAAAAAGAAAATAATATCCATTTCCGGATAGTTACGGATATTCGACGGCAGTGGAGGTCAGAGGCGTAAATTACCTATTAGCAGTTACTGACACGTCTCCGTAAAAAAGATTTACCACCACGCTGAGATGAAAACGACAACAATGTCAATTAAAAATTTTAAAAAGATTAAACGGTAAGAAACAATTACCACGTGACGTGGCATTTACAGTGCCTAGTCAGCAGCTTTCATCGTCTGGGCCTCTTCGGCTTCGGATCTCTTCTCCTTTATAAGAACAAGCCAACCTCTCTTCTCCCACACCAGAAAAAATAACAATCACCAAAAAAATACATATAATCTCTCTCTCTCTCTCTATCTCTAGATTTTTCGACTACCTTTAAATTCGCCGGCGATGAATCTCGCCGGGAAAATGAATATTCCAGTAAACATGACCGTCTCTAGTAACGCTGTCTCCGACCACCGCCGTCACGTGTTCCGTGAAAATCGTCACTGATCCGTCTCCTAGACTTTCTTTTTTAGTTTTATTCTTTGCTTCGTTTTGTGAAAATGATCCGCTGATTGAAGAAGACGGTCTAGGTTTCTTCTTTTATTAGCTGAGAGGTTTGGTAGTTTCTTCTTCTTCTTCTTCTTATTGAATCGTGTTTTTTTGAATTTTTGAGAGATCTGAGTTTGGAACGAGAAATTGACTTGGACCGTAGTCAGTCTTTGTTAAAACGATGCCGTTTACGATGAAGATCCAACCGATTGATATCGATTCACCCGCCGTAGCTAAACCGGAAGCATCAGGCAAACCGGTTCTCAAATCTCGCCTCAAACGTCTCTTTGATCGGCCGTTCAGGAACGCAACCTCCGAGAAACCGTTCCCCGGCGGCGAAGCTCAATCCGCGACGGAGTTCGAGCCGAGCTCCGTTTGCTTAACGAAGATGGTTCAGAACTTCATAGAGGAGAACAACGAGAAGCAAGCCAAATGTGGACGTAACCGCTGCAACTGCTTCAACGGTAGCAACAACGATAGCTCCGACGACGATGATTCAGATCTCTTCGCCTCTGATCATCTCAAGGTATACTACTCTCTCTCTCTCTCTTAATTCATTCTCTTGGTTAACCGTTTTGCAATCTTGATCGGTACAGAGCTTGATCCCGTGCGCGACCGTCGCGGAGAGTAATCTCTTAGCCGACGTGGCGAAGATTGTAGATAAGAACAACAAATCAGTCAAACGAAAAGAGGAGATGAGGAAGATGGTCAACGAAGGACTCTTATCTCTTCACTACGACTCGTCAATCTGCAAATCCAAATGGGACAAGTCTCCGTCGTTCCCAGCCGGCGAATACGAGTACATAGACGTGATCGTTGGAGAGGAGCGGTTGCTGATCGAGGTTGATTTCAGATCGGAGTTCGATATCGCGAGGCAGACGAGCGGTTACAAGGCGCTGCTTCAGTCTCTACCGTTCGTCTTCGTCGGGAAATCAGATCGGTTGAGCCAGATCGTTGCCTTGATCTCGGAGGCGGCGAAAGTGAGCATGAAGAAGAGAGGAATGCATTTGCCTCCGTGGAGGAAAGCTGAGTACATGCGATCTAAGTGGATGTCGTCTTATACCAGAGCCTCCGGGAACGCTGAGGAGCTGCCTCTTGCGGCGGCCGCGGCGGAGATGGAGGTAGATTGTGAAGAGATTGAGCTGGTTTTTGAGGAGAAATCTTTGTCTCCGGTAGTGGTTAAGGCTTCCTCGTCTGTTGACGGCGATGGTGCTGATGCCGCGGTGAAGGCCGTCACCGGATTAGCTTTACTCTTCAAAGAGAAGCCTTGATAATAAAAAAATTTTTGGAGTTTTTTAATTTACTTTTTCTTTTCTAATTTTCTTTAACCTCCCGAGGTAAAAAAATTATCATATATTTTTTTTTTTACCGTTCTCTTTTTGTAGTTGTTTTTGACCTCTTTTGTTTTTTGTTTTTTGTTTTTTGTTTTCTTCGCAAGGGGTTACCACTTTGTACTTATTACCGTCCACGGTGAAAAATAAATAAAAAATATTGTACTTCCGAAACTCAAAAACACCTGAGAAACTGTGCAGTGTTGTGGATGTGGATAATATTTTAGTTTAATTGATACTTTCGATCTCTGTAAAATCTCAAGGAGAGATAGCGTTTACAATATGTAAGCACATGAGGGAGCAGAAGAGTATTGACACGATCTTTAATTTAACTTCTCATCTTTTCATAAAACCTTTGCATTTTTAATGAACTATGCTTACTTTATACGTTACGAAATTTGTTTAGTATTTTTTAATGATGACAGTTTTGAGAGAAGAGAGAAGCTCGTGGGCTCTCGATAGCCGTGGAGTGGCAGAGTTTTTTTTGTGGTAAATATGGAGTGCCAGAGTTGTTCTTGAATAACGTTTTCTATTATTTGATTCTTTAATTTTTTTTGTTGGTTAAAACCCGGTCCATTTTATACATTGCTTCGGTTGATCTTTTCTTTTGGGGTTTTGTAATGTGAAAAAGGTTAGGTGGATTTAAAATCAAAATAATATAAACATATATACATTTTTTTTTTTTGGTAAAAACATATATACATATGTATAAGATGCGTTATATAAATTTTTGTAATTTGGATTGTTGATGTTGAATTCAAACAAGTAACTAAACAAAAAACTAGATATAGAATTCAAAACTGAACGTATTAATAAAACGATAACTCGACAACTGCAAATAAAATGATATTGTTAGCAAAATGTTGAGTTTAATATATTAAGAATAAGTCAGACCAAATCATAGGTATCGTTCTCATAAGTTTGGATCCTTTTGCTTTGTAGCAAATATGTTTATGTTTTTTTAAGCGTGTGGGTTTAGAGCTATGGTGTCATCTATTTCCTTATCCATGTAGTTGGAGACGGAAAAACTATTATGTCAATCATTTTTCTCTCTTCTATAGGTCGGAAATAGAGTTATGATGCCATTCTATATATTTTATAGATTCATGCTGGTGTTGATTTTTTTATGTTTTCTGAGATTGTAAATCATGCAGTTGAATTGTAATGAGTTTTTTTTTCTGTGTAGGCCAATCTTGATTTAAGTAAGGTTAACGAGGGTCACTCAGCTTACCTCCAAATAGGGCATTAACTGGATTGATTCTGTTATATGAATGCTCTTCTTGTCGCGATGACTCCCAAATTGAAGAAAAATGTTTATCAGTGACTCGTGCTAGATATGTACACTCGGTAGACCTGTGGGCTGTGGATATTATTTAGCAGGATTTCTGAAGGGAATCACAATTTTTTACTATTTATACAATAAATCATTTTTTCTTGTTTTCAAAATATAAAATATTATATATCTTTCTCTATGATATAATGTTTTGTTGGAATTACATTGTTTTAAAATAGTTGTAGTCTTGTTGAATTCTAATATCTTTAGCTCACTAAATAAAGTATTCCATATGTTTCTAAAAGATAAATTTTAGTATTTTTACACATAAAAGCACATTTAATTTTGATTAAAATATATTATTTTTGTGATTTTAACTATTTTCACTATTTTAAACAAATACAATTTAATAAATGTAATTATTTTTTTTGAGAAAATAATTTTACTTTAAAACATTTATCTTTACAAAAGTAATAAAAAATATTAACTGCAAATCTATCATAACTTTAGTTTTAAAATCATGATAATAATTAAGATAATTACTTCATAAACATAATTTATTATGAGTAATAACAAATAAATTTATCACAGAAATTTCTATTACCTGAACTGAAAATTTTCATTCGGATAAAAATTAACGAATCATTATTTTAGTTACTGACTGTTTTTTGTTTGTCTGGTTAAGGTTTGTCCGAAATTGTGATGTAACAATCGAATTATGTGGTTAGTGTTAATTCAAGGGATTGGTTAACCAAATAAACAATGGTCAGCAAAACTGTTGTTTACTATGGATTCAATAGTAATGTCTTATAATCAGTTTCACGAGGAAGAACGTTTTTTAATGTTCATAAGAAACAACTTTTTCTCCTCAAGTCTCTTAATTGCCATGCCTTGCCAGATCTTTTAAATAGAAATTAAAACTGAATTTTTGGAAATAGCATTTTTCCTCCATTTCAGTCGAAGCTTAAACCTCCTTATGGACCAAACTGTGTTCCAGATGTAAGTATGTAATTATATGATTTTTTGTAATCACATACATCATATATGATATATGACATATATGTTAATGTATCACAATCATTGATGTGGGGGCACTAGTCGATTCATCCATAACTATAGTATTTATTATTATTGTTATTATTATATTTAGATGTCATTTATCAAATGTATTGTAAAATCGAGTTATTTGACAATAGGGTAGGGTCAGTTACAACAATTTCACAAGCTGTGGGGTCTGATGCCCTTTTCTTATTACCATACACTCTTTTCTGGATTTGACATTATTTGCACGGGTAGAAATTATAAAACATTTGCATTTATATCCTTATGTTATTTATCATATCATACCCTATATTATTTATCAATATCATATATCTTTTAGCTACATTACTCTTTGTTACCAATCAAGAAGAGAGTAATAAACCAAGGGTTAGATTAAAGGTCAATACTCAATAGAAATTAAGAAAACGACTCTCCACCCACTCATTTAAATAGTTTTGGAGATAATCTTTCTTTGTTGATTACTTAATCATATTAGTTTTGGTTGATGAGACAATCAAGGTTTCTGCCCTAAGATATACAATAAAAATGGTTTATTAATTTTCAAGATTTTAATTATTGCACAACCAACTTGTTATAGCTTATAGTGTTGCAATTATTATTATGATATGTTTTTGAACCCCCCACATGAACGTTACAATGATTTGTTTATGTCATATGTCTGTGTCCTATATGTGGAGAGAGATAAAGAACAAGATAAAGAAGCATCTTTTTATAAGCCAAACATTGATTATACATTTTTTAAAGTGGTTTCTCAATGGTGAAATTGAAATTTACTACATACTCTCTTGTCCCTTTTTCCCCATCTCTCTTTTAACTTTTGGAATGTACATTGCTTCTTTGAATATATTTGGTCAAATTAATCCCCCCCCCCCAAGTTTATTTATTAGGTTATATAGCATGATACTTGTAGATTAGGAAGAGTGGAGATGTTGTGAGAAGATACAATAAAGATCCATCCATATAAATCCTTAACTTATACGAATTCATAATAGTTTCCCAGCTTGAATTATGTTATAAGGATATTTAAAAGAGAATTTGTACTCTCTACACACCAAATATTTTCTATTTGCACTCCATACCCTAAATTTCTTCAATTTTCTTCTTTCCAACATTACTATTTTTCCCTCATTTATATGGTATCCCACCTTTTTAAGTGTATTGAGCTAATTTGCTCTATTTAAAATGAAAAATGGAAAAGAAAGAGACACGGAGGAGATGTGCAGAGAGACTTATCTACTTTGACATAAGACTTGAGAATATTAGGTGAAAACATGTGATTCCTCTCCTCACTCTCTCCCTTTTCTTTTCTCCTTTCTCTTTTCCCTTTTATTCATTATTTATTAGTAAGATAGAAGAATTACTCATCATCACCCTGAATTGGTCGCACTTGCATTATAATGTTCCTATGTTTTCTTAGGTGTACCTTTTCTTCATTTTCTTTATAAAATTAAAGTTATAATTTTGTTTTTCAAACTACATAGCTTCGCACTAATTAGGAATTACAGTATCCATTAATAGACTGAAAAATGAACTAAATCTATATACACATGAATAATTCAACCACAATACACAAGTTTATTATATATAGCTAAAACAAAACTTATTTTAACTACCAAATTTTTTTACTTTTGCTTAGTTCTAGATCTAATATACAGTAGAAACTCCATAAATTAATATTTAATAATTTAAAAGCACGATAAATTAATAAATTTTACCAATCACAAATTGAGCCAATGTAAAATATGAAACAATTCGATAAGATAATAAGATAATAAGATAATAGTTTTTTGAAATTTTTTACATAAATATATAGTCCCCATACAGACATATATTAATAACTAATGTATATAAATTTTATAGAAATATAATAATATATTGAATAGTTTGTTTTTATTCATAGTGAAGCTTTTTATATATTTGTTTTTCTTAATTTATAAATACATTGATGTTATTTTTAATTTTTCATTTAAAATACATATATATATTTATAATACATATTTTCTATACACCAAATAACCGAATGAGAACAATATAAAACTTATATCTATAAATTTTAATCAATACATATACCATAAATTAAGTATTCTTCTAACTTTTACATAAAATAATACTTTAAAATATAGAAATATGAAAATAAAAATTTATGTAAATTAACAACTCTATTAATTAATAAATTATCAAAGTTCCAAAATAATTAATTTGTAGAATTTTTATTGTATGTAAGAAACATCATATTTCAGTCAACTATTAAACCAATAAAGTTTTCATCATTTTAAAGATATCATAAAAATGTACCACATTAAGACATATGTGAGCTTTTATTTTTACTTTTAAATTAGCCAATGAACAACGTAGCTTTCTTTCTAATATTTTTATTGCATAAAATGTTTCCAAAAGGGCCGAGTTTCATAATTAAACTTAACCTAAACTAAAAATGTATACAAAAAGCCGATTAAAGTTTAATTCTTTCCTTAAATAAAAGCTACGGAATTACCTAATGTTATTAAAATATATATGTGCAATTAATGATTTCCAATAACAAAGATTTGCTAACAATTTGTATACACTCAAATCATTTTCGTTTAAATCTTTGTTATTAAAATAAATTACACAATTGTATTAACCATATAATCAAAAATTAGATTTTTTCTTATATGTTGTATTTTGAATTTTTAAAAACGAGTATAAATTACTAACTGTTAAAAGTCTCAAACAAATTTTTGTTATCAATGATTTAAATTTTTTATTATAATAAGATATAAATAGTTATAAACCACATAAGTAAGAAGTCTTATTTAATAATTATTTATATTAATATATATATATATATATATATATATATATCATTTAATTAAACTACATATCATATAAAATATGAACTATATATTGATATTTACCTTTAGGCCTGGCATTTCAAGTTTTGATTCAGTTCGGTTAGGGTATTTCGGGTATCGGGTAGGGGGTTAGATGATTCATTTATTACTTGACATATTTTCGGTTTGGTTCGGTTAGTCTCGAGTTCGGTTCGGATAGTAAAACTAGGAACCGGGAAATACCCGAAAAAAATCGGTTCTCATTTGGTTTCGGTTCCAGTTCAGATAATTCAGGTAAAATATCGGTTATTTAGGGTAAAATATTTAAAAAAATTAGGATGATTTAGATTAAAAAAAAAATTAGATATATCAGATTACTTTGGATATTTTGGATAATAGTATCCGGATAGTTTCGGATTTCGGATATTTTTGGGTAGTCCAGATACTTTATAATAATTTAGTTATTTTCAAATATTTTTTGGTACTTTTAGGGCTGTTCAATATGGTAAAACCGAACCGTACCGAACCGAACCGAACCGAAATAGACAATATGGTTTGGTTTTGGTATATACCATATAAACCGAATGGATATAATTTTATAAAAACCGTAGGATTTGGATATGGTTTGGTATATAACCGATTAAACCGAATAAACCGAACAAAACTGATTAAAATTAGAAACATGTAAATATGTATCTATTTTATAACAATACATGAAAATCTATTTGTTACATATGTTAAATTTGTGTTAATAACTATTACCATAATTTTATAGTAATAAAAAACCTTAATTTGTAGAACACTTGAACTATAACTAAATAACAATACATCGCAATTCAGACATCTTATTTTCTAAGTCTTTTTTTTTATCTTTTTACTTTATTTTAGTCTTCACTAAATTAATATGAAGATTATAAATTTGATGGACAATAATTAATGGAAAATTTTCAATTGAAAAAGCATGACTTTAATGAATACTAAATATGGAAGAGTGGAAAAACTTTTCTTTTATGTTTTTGTTTTGTTTCATTTTTTTTTTCAAAATTTCAAGCTTTGATTTTAGTTATAGATTTGATTATTTTATTTGATTGTAGAAGCATTTTTATTTTTTTGTTCATTTATTTGAACATGTAATATATTTTTAATAAATGACGGTGTTCACAATATGACTCTAAAATTCATATAATATGATCTCAAACAAAATAATTATGTTTTTTGGTATAAAACCGAATAAACCGAAAACCGACGATATATAAACCGAACCGAACCGAAGTAAATATGGATTTAGAATGGTAGTTATATTTTACTAACCGAAATACCGATAACCGAAAATAACCGAACCGAAACCGAACCGATATCCGGATTGAACACCCCTAGGTACTTTTAATAAATTTTTAAATTATAAATATATATGTTTAACTATGTTATATGTATATATAATTATTAGTGTTATATATCCGGGTACCAGTTTGGTTCTTGGTTCGGTTCCGGTTTGGTTTGGATGTAGAAATATAGGAACATTTCAGATATTTGAGGGTTTCGGTCCGGTTTTTCAGGTAATTTTAGTTTCGTTTTTTTTGTCCAGGCCTATTTGCATTGAACAAATATTGAGAACTTAACTAATATTTTAATTTTTAAATTTGCATTCAATTAAAAATGATTATAAATTACTAAAACTATTAAAAATCTCAAATTAATTTTTTTATTAATGGTTTAAATTTTTGTTATAAGATAACAATAATCATAAAACTATATGATTAAAAAATTTATCTAATAAACAACTTTACTAAAAATATATTTTATATCTATGTTTATCATTTAAATTTAATTATATAATATAGAATGGATAAAATTGATTACCATAAAATGACCGTTAATAAACAAGAGTGATTGTTTGATTTATATCCGCAAGCCAATTTAAATTATATGCGTAATATTACTGATTTCTCAATATTTCAATATATATTTATTATTTTATTATTTCATAATATGTAAAAATTATAAAATAAATAATAACATATAAATATAGTTTGTATATAAAATATTTATCCCGCGCAAGGCGCCGGTCTTAACCTAGTGTATTGTTATTTTGAAAACATATCAAGTAGGTTGGGTACAAATTACGTAAAAGAACTTCATCCTCTTGTCCCGTTTATGGATAACTATGGACGACCTACGAATACATATATTTATTATACCTTCTGATTATTATCTGTTAAGATCATAATGATTTACGTAAATCCAAAACCATAGCTATTTTCAACATATAAACAATGTAGTTGCTTGAGGAGGAAACATATATTAATAATAAAATAAGCATGAAATCTGAATCCTCTCTGATTGATTTTATTATTGTGTAGATCTTTAAACCATAGTACCATCAGATCCAAAATATCAAACAGCTTGCAAAGTTCAACAATGTTATTATACTTAATTGAACAAATAAATGAGGAAGTAAAATGGAAGGTGAGTTTTCAGAGAGAAGCTTCATTAACTTCTTCTCTAAACTATGAAACTGTGTTATCTGTGGTAGAAGCAAAAGCACTGACAGATAGGAAGAGTGATGACACTCTTAATAGGACTCAGAGGTTATTGAGTAGAAACCTATTTACAGAATTTGCAAACATCATATTTATTATTTAATACACACATTGATTGTTGAGAAATACTACTATCATATAGGATAATAAAAGCTACAAAATAAAGTCAGGATTCTCTACTAGGAATCAGAGATATATCTTGTAGTTAGTTGTAGGTGCACTTTTAATTTGGTTTCTATTCATTTATGAAGAAATTATATAACTATTTTTTCTTTTTCTTTTGCTCCTACAAAACTATAAATATAAGAGTTCTGAACTCTTTAAAGCCCGCTCTACTATTATTATGTAAATACATATCCTATAATTTCCAAACATGCACCAAAAAGCCCAATTCGAAGATTAAAACAATACAAAAGAAATTTCAAACCTTACGAGCCAATGTTCTCTGTTTAGTGGCGGTGTTGAACCACTTTCTCCTCAACGTGTAACACTTTCCTGCGTTGCACGGCATTGATGACAAAACTTTTCCATCTCTTCTTCCGTTTTGGGAACAAAGAAGGGATCTTCCTCGAGCATTTCCCAATGGCTCAAAACCATCAGAGCACTCGCACCACCTGAGGTTCCTTTTCTCAGCTTGTCCGCAAAACCGAAACTGTATGCTGGCTAAGGGCCAATAGTTTCTAGTAGATGAAAGTGTGGCACTTTTCAATATATATCTGGTCCCAACCCTCTTATTGCCACTACATTTCCGGCTTTCATCTCGTTTACTGGTTCAGACTCAGCCGTTGATACACAAGCTGCAGCTTTTGGGGGCACTCTACAATCTTGTGGAAGTAAATATGGATTGTAGATTAAACCTTGCATGTGAGAGATAATATACTTAAACATAAACTATTGCTTTCGTCCTATCTAGTTAGAAACACTTCAAAACGTTTTCATCTAACAGCAATGACGTTTTTTTTTGTTGTGATATTCGTTTTGAGGGAGATTGATAGATTATTGGAAGTGATTAAAATGTAAATGCATAGCATCATAGCGAAACTGAACTCGTTTGCTTCATGCTTTCGAATGTCCCTTCCGCTTTACTCACAATCTATCTTTGGCTGTACAGTTTGATGTGTATACATCCGGGAACTGGGTATAACAGAGTGTCCTGTAATAATTCCAGCTTTTCTCATTGCTGCTACATAACTCATAGCTCCTTGAACGTTTGCAGTATCCGCAAAAGCGTCGATCAAGACTCCATAAACAATGACACCCGGTTCGATGTTGGATCAACCATCTCTTTATACACTTCCTCTGCCATAATTAGCAGACCAGTTTCACAAAGCTTGGGTATACTCATCAATCTTGACATATCTACGATAAGCTATTCAGCTTCCTCAACCATATGTCTTGTCGAGAATGCATAAATGAGGGTGCAGTAACTTACAGGGCCCGGTTTAGGCCCAGCCTCTTTCATTTTCTTGAAGTAGGCTACTGCTCTTTATATCGTTGGTCTTGGTGTGAAGCGAAATGAGAATGTTTGTATGTGTAAGGATATTTTATATTCGGTCTATGTGTCTTTCGGTTTAATTATAAAGTTCATGGTCAAATTAAAATTAGGAATTCTGATATAAAAGATGACACCACGATGGATCCGTTTCGATTAAATTAGGATTTGGACGTATTGATAACCCTCTTCCCTTGCCTTATTTAAATATATATACTCTTCTGTAATCATTTGTATATGTATATGTTGATCACATATAGTGTAAGTTTGTGTCCGTTAAGTACAATGACACAAATGAGAATGTGTCATCATAAAGAAACAAACGAAAGTGTGTGATCATAAAGACACAATAGAAATATGTGATCATAAAGATATAATAACATTCATATATATACATCATACATGTGTGATGGTGGTTGTTTGTACGTAAGTTTTGGAGTTGGTAACAACAACAATAACAAATAAACACACACTAGATAAAGAATCATTGAAGAGAGAGTTTGTGATCTTTTCCATCAAAGATCACAAGATATATAAAGGAATAAGGGAAGAAGAAATCAATTGGTGAACTGATCCAATATCAAAGCAAGTCAAGCATGGATTAAGGTTCTTTTCTAAGAAAATATTAGGGTTGAATTAACTTCATCATTTTTTCATCAAGGAAGTTACTTACTTACTTCTCCAAGCTGACCATTGTTGCCATAAATATGAATCATGGTATTGGAAGTCATTCTTCTAGCATCTTCTTGAACGTCTCTGAAGCCTCATTTATCTGGCCGGACTTACCGTACGTGTATCAATCATCGTGTTGTAAGTATATAAGTTCAAGCAAGCATATTATTCCAACTTGCTCTCTTTCTAGCTCAACGTCCCAGATGATTTGCTACACGACCATTTCTTGAAAAAGTCCTCTGCTTTCTCAAACTCTTTTTGCCTTTTTATACATTTGAAGAACGTTCCCCGTAGTAACTTCGTCAGGCTGCATCCCTATCTTGCTCATCTTCCCTTAGCCAAGAAAGGACATGTACGTTTTGGGCCCTCCTTTGCTATAAACATCAATGAGAGTCGCATTCTTTGAATTAATCGGCTTGATACCTTTTATGATCATTTCTTCCTATAAACTCTTCACATACTTCCATATTATAACCCCCGCTCTAACAACTCTCGCTGAAGAGAGAATATATTGAAGCTCGAGGTGTTACACATCCCCATCCAACGAGCCCCTATTTGTATAGCTTTAAATCTCAATCCTGTAGAGGAACTTGGATCTCTGTCAACTTCTCCAGCAAAATTACAATACTGTTTTATATTTATATTCAACTTCAATTTCCATTAACATTTAATCAGGTTTTTGTTTATCATTGTCTGGCCCTTAGATATCTTGAGTGAATTGGTAAACATATACCTCGTCACATATCTAGAGATGGTAAGGAGGAGGATGGTGTGAAGAATATTGAAGCAACAATCTACTTTCGTATGCTTTTTATTTTGTCAGCTATCTATATTTTTAGGCCAAGTTCTAAGTTCTGGTCGGACGAGAAGTTGGTCGAGGTAAACGTCCATCCGGTCATGTCTAAGTCTATATGGAAAAGTAAAATGCCTCTAGTCATATGGTTTTTGTTTATTTGGGTTCTCAGAGTACTAAAGTTGTGTTTTGGTTTTAAGTCCTATCTGATGAGTATATACATTGCAAATGATTTTGGATATTATAACGAAATTAAAGACTGTTACTCAATAACATTGCTACGTATGCATCTATATTGTGTTTATGTCCGTATATTATACATTAAAAAAATTCATGTATCTTTACATCGAACTCCAAATCTGAAAACAACAAAATAAATAAAATAAAAAGAAAACCACTTGGAGATGGAACTATCTCATTGAACAAAACCCTGAATGATTTGTTTATGGTGTGGTCAACTACTCAAACACCGATCAGATCCAAATCAAATAAGGGTTTCAATCATCAAAAGCTCTCATCAAAGTCTCTTCATCATCATAGGGCAGAGTCTAAAACAAGAGCATCAGATCCTTTCATGATTCTAAGTCTCTTACAAGAGGAAGAGAACATATCCCATGGAACATCACCAACCAACATCCAATCTCCATCTTTATCCTCGTACGTTGGTAAAACTCCAGATCCTTTGTATCCTTCTCTTTCGCTGTATTCACCGATCGTGAACTTGAACATGTTCTCCAACGCCTTGAGAAGCTCTGGATAGTTTTTGTATGTTTTGAGATCTATTTTACGGAGGTATGGAGCTCCGTCCATACTCACTTTCACATAGCTAACACTGTTGTTGTTCTTACGGTAAGATCTCACCGGAGGCCAACCAACTATTTGACTTCTGTAAATTAGCAACGAATCATTATTAGTACATTTTCATTAGATAAAAAATATGAAATAATATATTGAAACTCAGATCTTTACTTACTTTGTAGGAGGTGTAGATTCTTCCTCGTTATCGCTTTGTAGTTGACGCTTGCTGCTTCTAACGCAAGAAACCTCTTGTTCTTCTTTAGCTTGTTCTGTTCCAGGTAATCCAAGACGAAGCTCTGTGTCCTTAAGGTTAAGCTCATTGACTTTCTCATACGCCATTGTTTTTTTCAAGATCAAGAAGTCGATCTCTCTATGTTCTTGTGTGGTTTCCAACGCAGAATCCTTCTCTTGTTCTTGTTATTGTTCTTCTTGTTGGTGAGTTTGGTTGTGATGAGAAAAGAGGAGAGAGAGATATAAAGGTGAGAGAAGATGCATAGAAGTTAGGGTAAAAAGAAGAGAGATAGAAGTTGTCGGGAGCGTGTGAGGCAAGGATGAGGCAAGGGGACAAAGGTGGGACATAAACGCTTTGGCCGTCCATGTGAACTCGACTCTTTCTTTATTGCACGCTCCTTATTTGCCTCCGCTACCTTTGCTTACGCTACATCTTAGCCGTCGATATGTATTTCCCCTTCTTTTTCAAAGTATATTAGTTATTACAAGGGACCAAGGAAAGGATTAAAAAAATATGAAAAAATCATTTCTGAGAATTGGAACTGTATCGACCGACCTGGAAATAAGGCAAACAGAAAAAAAGAAAAAAGAAATGACGTACTATTATATTCTCACCTGTTCCAAAATAGATGATGTTTTAAAAAAAATTTAATGTTTCAAAATAAATGATATTTTAATATTTTATATTAGCTTTAATTTTATTAAAAATAGTGTGACCAATAATATTTTATTAAAATATTAGTGATTGGATGAATTAGTTTAATTTATTTTTAATACTACTTTTTGGATAAAAATGTATTTTTTTAATTTTCGTACTTTGTATCAACTATTTTGTAACAGAGGAAATAATATTTTATTTACTGTTTCTTAAAGATTCTTTTCTTTTGTTTTTTGCATCATTTTAAAGCGAGTGTTAATAATCATTATTCTACTTTAATTAGTAAGGTGTTCTTTTTAATGTATAGGATATTTTTTATAAAATAATGTCGGTTAAAAGCACTTCGAACAAAAATTTCTTATAATATATATAAAAATAGAATAAATAGGAGATAAAGCAAGAAATATCTTTTGTTCAAGAATATTTGCTAATCTCATCAGATTTTTTATTTATCATTTGTCTCCTTTTTGGTTAATTCTTTTTAAAATCAAAATAATAATATTATAATTTTAAGGAAACTCGAAAGAGCCTCTCACACCATTAATGTTGCTCTTAAAAGTTTAATTAAAAATTTATTTAAAAAGTTTTGTTTAAATTTTCATAATCACACAAACATGTATCATATAATATAGTGTATAATTTCAAGAGTTTTTTTGTAAATATTATTTACAACTTATTTTTAATTTTCATGTAAAAGATGTACAGATGACGGTATATTCCGAAGAAGAAAAATGATTTAATCATTATTCTATGATGAAATTTTCATAGAGTTTCCAAGTCCTCTCTAGGTCATGAAATTTATTGAAGTTTTTTTTTTGAAACTTGAAATTTTTTGAATCTGCGGACAATTATGTCTCTCTTTATGTCATGAATTGCGATTTTGAGTTTGTAAAGTTTTTGTATCTTGGGAAAAATTGTACTATCTTAGTCAAAAAAATAAAATAAAAATAATTGTACTATCTGTCGTAATTTACACCGCATCTTGTATAACACTGTGAGTTGATGTTAATACTTTTTCGGTAGATTAATGGAGAATTTAAGAGAGGAACACACATGTGGATAGATAAGGGTCAAATGAATGTGTTGGTAATTGATATATGAATGGTAAGCCATGTGCTTTCTTATAAATTTGTCTCTTTTATTCATAAAATTATTTTCCTTCAAATTGGGTTGTGAGGAGAAGCTCCACGTGCTATATATACATTGAATCTTACAACTTAAAAGTATGAACCAAAGTGGTAGTTTTAATTCTCCCCATAGATAGCGCGAAACTATGTTCATTTTGCTTCTAATCCGCATGCGTTTTGATGTTTACGTTGGGCTTTATGCAATGGATTTACTAATTTTAAATATATTGATTGTCCTACTTTTTTTCTTTGACCAAACGGCTTTAATGTTCCTACTTTTGAGATAAGGATTCCTTCTATGTTCTTGCCCCCTCCGTTATCCCAAAGATTAGATAAGTAAAGAGATGCAAGATACCTTTCATATGTATATTTTAGAGCGTATGATTGTCAGAGTTCTTGTATTACTTCAGTTATAAGTTATAACAAACTCATACAATGTATTTTCTCACTGATTAAGAGAAACATGCACGAGTGAATACATTTTTTTTGTATATTGCACGACTGAATAGCTTTGTTAACCACCAATTTTTAAATTTATGAGGAGTGCCTGTTAAAGATACTAATAGATCTATGTGATGCTTATACAGATGATTGCTAAAGCTAGTTTTTGGTTAAAACATTCAAATATTTTTACTGTAAACCAACTTGAGAAAAAAGCACGAGAGTAGTCAGTAACTGTTAAATATATGTGGAGTTCATTAAATAATGAACATATCGAGGTTACAAAAAATTTAACATATTAGAGTAAATGTGGCCTACAGCAAAGAATATATCATCTGGATTATTTGGCAAATGTGGCCAAGTTTAGAGTTTCTAATGGTTCAACATGAAGTGATGTTTATCTTTTGTTTATGTTTAGCTTTGAGATCCATTTTCTTAATCAACTAGTACTGAGTTTTTTCCCTTGCTATAAGAACATGATTATCTGTAGTATCTAACTGGAGTTCTCAACTATTAAAAATTAAAAACCAAAAAGTATAAAAATGAAAAACTACGAATTCTGAAAGAAAAACTGATCAAAAGTGGTTTAAAACATTAATAATTTTTAACTAATTTGATGCATTAAATGATTTTGAAATTACATACTCCTTGGAAAGAGATTCCATCTGATGAGGTAAGTTTACCGAAATTGTTTTGGGGTGACCAAAGAGGATAAGTTTACCGAAATTACAAAAAAAATGGATTGGGTGTTTTGATGAGTTCGTCATCTGGAACTGAGCTAGCTTTAAAAAGAGAACCGGCATTAATTCCTTGGAAAGAGATTCCATCTGATGAGGTCTCGAAAACCTGTGACGGTAAAGAACGCCAAAATTGCCAAGGAAAGCATGAACAGCGGAGAGAAAAGTGGAGGAGCATCGGATTGCAGAGTAGATGTGGCATTGGAATTCATGAGATTAGCTAGGATCAGAGATGACCAAAATCATGCTCGTGAGATGGTGTATGTTTACGCAGACAGATGTAATAGTGGAGGCGATACCTTGCAACAAAATTATCCGTTGATAAAAGATCACGATGAAATTACGGTTTGGGTTCTTCGAAGTTGATTTGATTTTGCCATCTCGTCGGTGGATTTGAGCTCTGTTCAGTACCATTTTGGGTGTTACTCTTCATCTCTACGTTGATGTTTAGCTTCAAAACGTAAAGAAGACCAGTTCAAGTTCTCTGACCCAGAGCAACGATTTGTCACTCAGTTCTGATTGGGTCAGTTGGATCTGCCGCTGTTGTGGAGACATGCTAAAGAAATGGTCATCTTAGTGCGCCATTTGGTTGTTTATGTTAAGCTAGATGGGCTTCCAACCTAAAACCAATTGGTGGTAAGTGGAGTGATCCATCTATCTTATATATTGCTTAGGATCCCTTCCAATATCCGATGTGGGACATTTATCCCTAATACGCCCCCTCGAGATGATGGCTCTTTGAGCGTCAATCTCGGAATGCTTGGGCAAGGATCGATGGGCCGACTTTGGGCTGGATCGATAATGGATCGGATTGGACTGCGTGGATCGGGTTCTGATACCATGTTAAGCTAGATGGACTTCCAACCTAAAACCAATTGGTGCTAAGTGGAGTGACCCATCTATCTTATATATTGCTTAGGATCCCTTCCAATATCCGATGTGGGACATTTATCCCTAATACGCCCCCTCGAGATGATGGCTCTTTGAGCGTCAATCTCGGAATGCTTGGGCAAGGATCGATGGGCCGACTTTGGGCTGGATCGGATTGGACTGCGTGGATCGGGTTCTGATACCATGTTAAGCTAGATGGGCTTCCAACCTAAAACCAATTGGTGCTAAGTGGAGTGACCCATCTATCTTATATATTGCTTAGGATCCCTTCCAATATCCGATGTGGGACATTTATCCCTAATAGTTTAGGCAGATTGTTTTTTTTTTTTGCAGGTTATGATCTTTATCTAGTATTATCTCTATCTCAATCTAGTATTCTTGTTCAGAAGATGTGCGTACCGCCGACTGCTGCCTTTTGGTTCTTTGTGGTTGTTCCATCAACTTACTCCGTTTATCCAGTTTTTTCAGTGGTTCAGTGAACATATCGGTTATATTTTGATGAAGTAATTGAAATTTAGCTACTCCAGTAGGAAGGAAAACTAAGATGATTAAAAAGTCCTTTAGGCTCGGAAAATGCATCAATGCGGGTAAATTTACGTTAATTCCACCTTCAGAAACTATATCTACTCCGGTTGAGAACGGAGAACGATTCCCAAGATTTCTTGACATTTTTAGGATATCACGTTGACTAGGTTTGTGTAAGAGAAACTAGTTAGGGGATGGATTGAACCAGAACTTTGTTTGATTCAAAATTGTAACCAATACAGAAACTGAGACGTTTTTTTCTATAATATAAATATACATTAAATGTATATATATATATCCTAATGAAAAGAAGTATTAGGTCGAACGTTTATATTGAATGAATCATGATGTGTACGTGATGTATTATCCTTTTTTTTGTTCAAAGTACGTGATATATTATCCAATCACATAAATGCCTAGATGTAACTTTGGTGTGTGTATCAAGTACACACTCGTGTGTGACTCCCGACAAATTTTGGAATGTTGCGGATGCATATGGCCCAAACATCTGATATACGTGACGAGTGAGGCCAAAAGCCAACGCAGAGGAGAAGTGCAAAAAAGACCAATTCATGTAACCCATACCGTACCTTAAACAAATGCACGTGTGATACTTTGACCTTTTTGTAATAAACACATCCCAAATACTTGATGAAATTTGAAGAAAATGCATGTATCCTTGCGGCGGTAACGCCGGTAAGTCTTGCGAAAATCCATATATTATGTTTGTTTATGAATCATCATAACCTATATGTACTCAGTTTTTTTATCTAGTAAAATAATAATTTCCTATTTTTAATTTTTTTTAATAAAAGTTATCATTAAAGATGTAAAGTTTAGAAGATTGAAAACGCGTTTATTTCAATAGAAATTATACACATAAATAAAGTCTAAATTGTACAGCGCAGACTGTTAAATGGTACGACGACCACTGACCACCCACATGTTTTGTAATCACAGGTCGCCATTATTGTTATTGGGACCTGCTTGGCCATAGCAACGAAAGGGACTACCAAAAGCTCGGCTTGTATAGCAAAATACAATGAACGTTTTTGAAAGGTGAACAACACGTTAGGTAAGCCCGTAGAGGTATAAATGAAGAAAATTAAGAAATACTAGTAATAGAGGAATTGAGTTAAGAGAAAATTGCCAAAACTGGAAAAAAAATTCATGGTTGTCCATTTGGTATAAAAAAAATTTGTCCACTTTTTTTCTTTCTTTTACCCTTTATATTTATAAAAGTTAATGAAATAAATAGTTTATGAATCAAAAAATTTGTAAAAAATAGTAACAATCAATAAAACACCCATATACACAAATTGATATTTTTTGGTTGAAAAACTTGATAAATTAAATTGTAAAATTACATTCTTCTAAAAGTAGAATTTATATTATACGGAAAATGAATTAGTAGAAAGTGAATTCTAGATTAAAAAAGTTCTTCTACTTTTTTTTAGAACAACTAATCTACTTTTACTTAAAATTCTATATTGAGAGGAATGTGAATTCTACTAATTGTAAAGATAATTAATTTTATGTCGAATGCACATTCCACTTTTATTATGTATTCTACAACTCCCGGAATGTGAAATCTAGACATTACTCTGATGGCTACATAAGGTAGAATCTGCTTATGAAATTTTTGTCTTCGTTCTACGCAGTGTAAAAAGTATCTTCTACGGATAAGAATTATATATGTATATCTATTTTTATTAATATATCTATTTATAGAATTATTTGAAATTCAATTTTTTTATATCACAGGGAATATATAAATGTTATTTTCCATGCTAAGCATGAGAATATTATATTTTTAGTTAACATTATATATTAAAAGGAATAATTTAATTTAAGTATATAAGTATCATAAAAATATTAGTATATAAGTGTTACTTATTATAACTGTTTAAAGTATAAAATTATTTATCAAATATGAATAAACATTTAAAATATTTAATAACAGTTTAAGATATTTAAATAATTTTAAAAATAGTTAACATACACTAAAAATTGTTGAATATCGACTAAAAACTTTTATTCGATATTTTGTAAATATCTCTTTGTAAATTTAAATGTACAATTTATACAAGAAAATATATTTACCTTTTTGTGTGCTCTTTATGTTAATTAATTTTTTATTAATATATTCATTTATTTTTATTAATGTATTTATTTAAATAATTATTTTGAATTCTATTGTTTATATAACTTCTTATATTAATATAAAAACATTAAATATATTATTTTATTAATTTTTATTAATATGTTCTAAAATGTTGACTTAAAATTATATATATATAGATATATTTTTTAATTAAATTTTTATATTTATTTCGTTTTTAATATTTAAATACTTTAAAAATATATGTATTTGATTAATCAAAGGTTAGTTTTGGGATTATAAAACAAGTTATACTAAAGGGACAAATTAATAATGTTATTATACCAAAGGGACAGCCATGTTGAATTTTGTTCCGTTGTGGCAATTTTGCATTAAGTTAATGACAACTAGAAGTTTTCCTGCGCCAGAAATAGCAATTTTAAGCGTTAATATTCTTTTTTTAAAAAAATTCAATAAAATTCTAAGTATATAACTATAAAAAATTCTAAGTATTTAACTATCAAAAAATTATATGATTAATGTTGTTTAGTTTTGTATTTGAATTCACAGTAACAACTAATTTTGATAAATATATCTTAACTTTTGTATATCATATTTTTATATTTAATTTATGTAAGAATATATATTTTAAGTATATTTAGTGTATTTTTTAATGTTATATATATTAATTTAATGGTGATATATGACCTATTAATTATTAATAGGTCTAAATATTTTTGTCAAAATAAATATTTATACAAAAATTATATTATCATATCAATTATGAATGCTAATATATAAGTTAGTAATAGTCATTACTATATTTAAAATCTCTTGCCAAATCATATATTTTTATAACTGTACTTGTCATAATTAGACTAATGACATGTTATCATTGTCTCTGCTAAATCTATGGTTAGCAAAAGACTATTTAAAAGGGTGGAATCATGATTATCTATCTTAGTATGGAATGATCTTTGACTCCCAACCACTCGCCCGAGACCAACAAACAATAATCAACAAAACATTTACCCCGGTCTTACAGTGGACACACTCATTAATTCATCAACGAGATCATAGAATTTTCAGGCACTTTGATCTTGGGTGGATCTTCTAGATGTGAAGATTATAGAAAATATACCTTTAAGTCGGACGCAGTTGGATGATAGAGATGGATGGAATTTTACAAATAATGGAAAATACACGGTTAAATCTGGTTATCGAGTGGAAAGAGTTTATCCTGATAAAAAAAAATCTCCTACAGAGTATGGACCAACGATCAATTCTCTGAAGGCGTTTTGTTGAAAAATTCGGTGTCCACCTAAAATCAAGCATTTTCTATGGCAATTGCTGACAGGTTGTATAGCGGTTAAAAAGAATTTATAGACCAAGAGAATCCAGGGTGGTATCTGGTGTACAAGATGTGGAGCATCAGAGGAATCAATAAATCATGTATTTTTTGAATGTTCTCTGACGATTCAAGTTTGAGCACTCTCAAAGATCCTTCAAATCCAGATTTTTTTAATCGACAATCACTTTTCGCAAATATGGATTATCTATATTGGAGAGTTTCTCCCGAAATAGATGATCACCAATTAGCATGGATAATATGGTATATCTCGAAGGGAAAGAATAATAAAGTTTTTAGTAATATATATGTTGATCCCAAGGACACACTTAAGTTAGCAGAGACATAATCTTTACTTTGGATAGAAGCACATGTTTCAATCACACAAATGACTGTTACACGTAGGGAAGGGGAGGCTACTACACTCCCTACCATTCCGGGAAGATGGTGTTTTACATATAGATTATGGAAGGATAAAGAAATTCATTTGGGACAAAGTTGGTACAGTACATTGGAAGTTTTTGATGGATTAATGGGGCCCATAAATACTCAAGCTAGTTTGTCACCTCTTCACTCGGAAGTGGAAGCTCTCATGTGGACAATGGTATGAAGAATTTACATCAGTTTCAGGTCATTTTTACGACTGATTGTTTTCAATTGGTGAAGATGGTTCCAGAACCAGAAAAATGACCATTATTTGTAAGCTACTTGGAAGATATCAAGATCCTAAGAAGAAGTTTTTGCAACTCAGAGATCATTCATATACCCCAAACACATAATGCAAGGCCAGACAGTCTCGCACGAAGTGTAAAGATACAACATTCGTTTGTTGTCCACATGGATGCAGAGTTTCTAATTTAGTTTGCAGAGTTTTCATGAATCTCTTTATGTTGGTGACAAAGAAAAGACATGTCATCATCTTTAAAAATATGTCATTATTTTTAAGGACATGTCATTATTTTTTGTTGAAATTAAATGTGATGATGATACATATGCAAATTATTTTACAAATAATGTCTACAGGATAACATCGTTAAAACACAATAATACCAGCAATGCCACTAAATAAATCCGAAACAAATATATTACACTCGAAAGCAACAAAATAAAAGCACCTTCAGAATGGAACAATATTTTTCAAATTGGAAATTTTAGAAGGTGTTATTGGTTTATATATTTTGACTGATCTAGAAATCCATATAGTATTAATCCAAGTAAAATATGCAAATCCGGAGGTTTTCCTTCGGATTTGAGTCTTTGTATTTTTAACTAAAAAATTCAAACAAATTCATTCAAATTCATTATAAAATCAAATATATTAGTAAATACGTACGATTGAATAACACTTGTTTTGATATAGAATTCATGAATCATTAAACCAATAATACCTGATTTTACTAAAGATTTAAAAATCACAGAACCAATAACACTAGATTTAGTTCGGATTTTTAAATTTATTAAAATACAACAACCAATAACCTCCACTTAGAGATTAGTTTTAAATTTGTGGGAGAATATGTGTAAGGTCTGAAGCTTCTGTTATTAACCCACAAAAAAAAGTTAAGGCTGATTGGCATTTGTTTGTTTCTTCATAAATTAAAGCTGTAAATATTCGTTAAATATTTAATGTAACGTGATTAATATGTTCGTCCAAAAAAGGAATCAAAGCCAACAACTTTTTAATTATGAAGTTAGGTTTCTGCATTCTGGCATTGACAGCAATAACCCGACTTACCCTCTACTCAAAGTGGACCTATGTGCTTATTTTGAAATTGGGCCCAAGTTACAAGTTTTTTATTCTCCTGTATTTATTATTGAACTTGGGCTTTCATTAGCATTAAGCGGTCCTTAAATCCTGTCCAGATGAGAGGAAATCAGAGGATATTATTTAATTTTTCTTCAGACACTCTCTTAAAAGGTCGAAAAGCGTTCATCCCAAAATTAGAAAACTTTTAAGCATAAAAAGTTAGAACTTACATTAATATGTTATTTTTTTTTGAACAACACATTAAAGAATACTCACTCTGTTTCTGAAAGTAAGATTTTTAAAATGTTCACGCTTATTAAAAATTCAATAAATGTTAATAATTTAATTTTTTTATTTATTTTATTATACACTTTTCAATAACTTTTTACCAATGAAATTTAACCAATTTAAATATTTTCATTTAATGTTTCTTAAAATTATCAAAAAGTACCTTAAACATATAAAAAATCTATCTTTGTGGAACAAATAAAAAATCTAAAATATCTTACTTTTGGTAACGGAGGGAATATGATTTTAGCTAAGTATACTGTTGGATGTTAAGCACTGAGTAACAAAAGGAACTTAAAAACAATCAAACTGAAGGCTGTTACTATAAAAACTGAAAGAAAAAAATATAAAATGGAAATAAATATTTTCATTAATCCTTGTTTTCCGTGGGATTAAGGAACTTTTCATGTGGCTTTACATGATTAAAAATTTCGGGAATAATCTTTCTTAATTATGTATATCTTTAATTTGGAATATAGATGATCAATTATCTTTAATACACGAGAATTCAGGAAGATGTTCAGAGAATCAAAAATTAAAGTATTACTGTATCATTATACTTGCTGAATGTTGACGTCAAAATTTAAGATGTACTAATCAAAATGGCCTTTACACACACATGCATGTACCACATATCCCACTTTATATGGGTCAAACAGTTTATGAATTACAGATTTACTAGTTCCCCAGTTCAGATTATATATTGATATCTATAATGAATTTCCAACCACTATAATTAATTTATAAATCATAAAAATATATTCTAATTCAATTAGCTGAAAGTTGTACTTTTAATTCATTTATAATTTTTTCATACAAAATTAGTAAATGTTTCCATTATTTTTCTTTTTTTTACTTGAAGTTCTAAATCATTTATTGTTTTCTTATAACTGAAAATCATTTACTGTTTTTCTTCATTTAATTAAGAAAAAGGATTAATAAAAAAAATTGCATTCAAATTATAAAACAATACTCTTATTTTTGTAACAAAAGGTTTACTCTAGGACACTATTTAATTTGAAACAAAAGAGGTATATTATAAAATCATAAAAATCACTTTGTTATTGATATGATATTGCATAGCCTTCGAAGTTAGTTTAGATTACAAAATTCATAATAATATGTTCCCTAAAGGTAGCTAAACATGTTACTCTGCCGGTTCAACCAGATTAAAAATCAACGGTGGGCTTCAATTCGTAATTAAACTACCACTCGTGGAAAAAGACAATGCATATAACTAACGAAAAGATGTTTCTACTAATTTTTATGGAGGTTAGTTAGATTACAAAGGCTTTCAGTGAAGATGCATTTTTGTAGGACTAGTATTTTTTTCGCAAAAGACAATTTTTTGATATGTACATTTTGCTCATTGTAAATATCATACTAACGATGAAAAGATTCTATATGAAACAAGATCTTAAGTCTGAGCCATCCCATCAAAAGAGAGAAGCAATGTCCAATAGTTGAAAGAGTAATTCTAGAAGAAGTTTTTCATAAAAAAAATTGACATTTTAAATTCTTCCATTATAATTGTAATTATTTTGGCTATTTGTATACTCTTTTAGGGAGGAAAATATAAATATATATGGAAAGCATTAAGTTCATGTGTTGGAAGAAGAGGATTGACGTCAGTCTTCACTAAGTGTCCTCACTAAGAACATGAACCTAGACCAATAATAAGATTCTCCATTTATGTACCAAAAATGTGTACGCTTTTATTTGAACTAGTAGCACTATTATTTATCACCCCTAACATTCAAGGAACAGTACATTAATAAACAAGATGACTAAAATATAAGAACGGGATACCGTACTCAGTTTAAATAATACTATCCATAGTAGTACCGCTTGACATGAACTAATTAATTAGAATGTTGACCAATTCGATTAACAGAATTTCACCATCCAATTCCCATTGATGTACATGCGATGAACAGTTGACCAGAGGAGACAATGTGTAACAAATAGGCTATTTAAAAATCTCACAAGTAAGTAATACGTTCATATATAGACATCTTGAGACAGCTTATTCTTTTCTTATTTTACAAACAATCTGAATTTGTTTCACACTCTACTCTAGTATGGTAACGTAAACTAATTTAATTATATGTGCCGGGGCTAGCTAGCTAGCTAGATCTATATACATATATATTTTATTTTTTTTGGTAAAATTCTATATACATATATATATATATATATTTAACTTTAAGATCATTTGTGGAGAGGAGGATGATTTGATAAGATATAGTAATACTTCCCTGTAATTAACTTCTGCATATTGCCTTACCATCTTTGTATACTCCTTACTCTGTATATAGCGAGAGCATTGTCAATAATATTATTCATTCGATAACACATAATCAATATAAAAGACTCCAAATAATTCTTCTTCTAACTGCACTGAAACCTAAGGCTCGAAAAAAAACTCAAATCCGAAAAACTGAACCGATTCCAATATGAAAAAGTAGTATCAAATCTGAATTGAAACTGGTTAAATATCTGAACTGATTTAAAATTTTAGTATCAAGAGAACCGTAACTGAATCCAACCCAAACCGTAACATTTCGGATATCTGAATATATTTTAATCAGATTTATATACTTAAATATACTAACTATTTTTAGATTTAATATCTAAACAACTATTCAAAATATATAAGATATTTTAAAATTGTCCAAAATATATAAAATATTTTTAAATTGTCTAAAATACTTAAAAATATATACAAATAGTCAAAATTAAATATTTAAAACAATTCAAAAGGGTTATTTGAACCCAAACTTTACCGAATCCACAAAGATTCTAACAGAACCTATGAAGATCCAAACTAAACCGAATCAAATTTGTAGATACCCAAATATAACTGAAATCTTTATCTCCGAAAACTCGAAAGGAAGAGACTCGGAACAACCCAAACAGTTACCCGAATATACCCTTGCTGAAACCCGATTAGAACTTCTAATTCTACCACTTTTTGTTTTATAGCAAAATATTTTTTTTTAATCTCTTGTCAGCGCCCATCAAAATTTCTAACAGAGAATCCCAGCTTTTTGTAGCAAAAGAAATATATTAACATCTAATCAATCCCACGTGTCAAAAACCCCACATATTGAGAGAAAAAGAGCAAAGGACATGCACATGCATTTCATACACCCCACCACCGTTTTCTCTCCTTATATTATTTCTGCCCTTTCCTCTCTCTTCTTCTTCCCCTCATACCAAATCAGAGAGAGAAATAACATCTTTAATCTATTAGAAGTAACATGATCGGACAGCTTATGAACCTTAACGCGACGGAGCTCTGTCTCGGCCTCCCTGGCGGGACTAAAGCCGTCGAGAGCCCGGCCAAATCGTCGGTGAGGAACAAGAGAGGCTTCTCCGAGACCATGGATCTCATGCTCAATCTTCAGTGCAACAAAGAAGAAACCGTCGATCTTAACAACGCCACAGCTTCCAAAGAGAAGACTCTCCTCAAAGACCCTGCTAAGCCTCCTGCTAAGTAAGCTATACATACATTTATATATATATATATATATATATGAATACTTGATTATAAAATATACATCTCTATATCTGTCTCTATGTCTCTAACTTCTTGGACTACGTATCCCCAATCTTCACCACTAGTTTATTATGATAAATCTAATAGTTATACTCGACTGATTTCAGTAATCATACAAAAAAATCTTGAAATTGGTAATATATATCCATATACATAAGTTTTTTAAGCATATATCCATAACTTTGAAATTAAATTTGTGTTCTAGCATAAATAATAAAAAAAACCCATTATAAAAAATAATTAAGCGTGGTTGATGCTTAAACACCAATTTATAAATGCGTACAAGCAAACATTAAAGCATTACATCTATAATGAAGCCAACATAGTTAAAATAGTAATTAATTATAACTAAATAATTAAATAAAAATAGTAAGTAGCAAAAACATTGATTGGTTAACACTTTAACACACATATATAATTAATGTTGTTGTATGTAGAGCCCAAGTGGTGGGATGGCCACCTGTGAGGAACTACAGGAAGAACATGATGACTCAGCAGAAGACAAGCGGCGAGGAGGAGGCCAGCAGCGAGAAGGCTGGAAATGGTGGAGGAGCTGCCTTGGTGAAGGTATCCATGGACGGAGCTCCTTACCTAAGGAAAGTTGACCTCACGATGTACAAAAGCTATCAGGATCTCTCTGATGCTCTGGCCAAAATGTTCAGCTCCTTCACTATGGGTACGTGTTAGAAATCTCATATCGAAGACGTGCGAAAAATATAGATTAGTACATAAAGACTTTATATTGGAAACTCGCGAATCTTTATCATTACTTAAGTTATATTTATGTGTCCAAGAGGAATGGTAAATTTGCATCCACACATTAAAATACTACTAATTTAAGTGTGCGAGTCAACTTGTGGTATATATTTATATACATATAAGCGCATAAATTTTATATCATTTGTGAATAATTTCAAGGAAACTATGGAGCACAAGGAATGATAGATTTCATGAACGAGAGCAAGCTCATGAATCTGTTGAACAGTTCCGAATATGTTCCAAGCTACGAGGACAAAGATGGCGACTGGATGCTCGTCGGAGATGTCCCATGGGAGTGAGTCATCAGATTTAATCCCTAATTTTTCATTTTTTTTTAAAATAATATCTCGACTCATTAACTACGTTTCTGAAATTAGAAGAGATAAGCCAAAGATATTCAAACTCCCTGTATTACAAATACGTACAACAGTGCATTGGTTGGCAAGAGACAAGAGGATCTTTCAAATTATGCAATTGTATCAAAAAAAAATTTATTTAGCTTATTCGTAGCTGGCACAATCAACTTCTTCTCACCACAGTGGATAGAACCTTAGAATAAACTTTAAATGTTAACGACTCATATACCAATGTTAACCAGAAATTTGAATATCTATTTCAGAATGTTTGTCCAGTCGTGCAAACGTTTGCGCATCATGAAGGGATCCGAAGCAATTGGACTAGGTACATCATTTTTTTTTGTCAGTTTTACTTTTCTATCTTTAACATAAAATTTAATTCACTTTTTCTTGGTTTTGTTATAGCTCCGAGAGCAATGGAGAAGTACTGCAAGAACAGATCATGAATTTTATAATAAGAAGAAAAAAGAACCATCAATGTTCAACCATATGACGGGTTCTTGATTTATATGTATTTTATGATTTTTATGTATTTCTATCTCCTATATGTGTGTAATTTAAATACTTGATGCGTATCTAGGGCAATAGTATTATGTTACCAGTGAGGTGTGGAAAAATTTGTAATGTGACCAAAAGAGAGGAAACTTAAATATCTCTGTGTTCGAGTCATATTTTTTGCCCAGCATGTGTGTGTCGGTTTAGTGATCAATCACTAATTGACATATGCATATATATATATAATGCATTATGTCTGTATGTGTCTGTACATGAGTATTGATCCCTACTAGAGCATGTGTCTGTCGGTTTAATGATCAATCACTAATTGATATATGCATATATAAATGTATGTACATGTGTTTTGATCCCTACTATGCTTCTTGTCGTCTCTTTGTGTGTTGTGTGTTGTAAGATCTTGTTTCCAAAAATGAACAATTAGCTGTTTCGTTTCTATTTATTAAACAAATCTTAGGCTATTTATTCTTCCTGTTTTTTCAGCTCTTGTAACGACTTATACGTAGAAACGATGAAAGAAGTGCTTTGAAATTTTATTCTAAAAATGCCTAAACGTTTGATATATATTATGTGAATCTAATTAAATTTACTCACTGCAAAAACTGTATTACAAAAAAACCTAATTATTGAATTTATATAAAACTATGTATGTTGTGATTCACCGAAATTTAGTTAACATTTTTCGATCAGTTTTGTATGCCAATGCATAGCATATGGTGTATTTTTGTGTAGCCAATACTTAATTTACACTAGCAACATTTTGACCCTATAAAAGATATTTTATAATTTCATGCAATGATAGCAAATGGTGAGGAAAGACTGTTCTGTACTAGAGGTGGGTTGGGTATAAATCTGATAATGAGGTTTCCGATGGTGGTATGGTATCTAAGTGATCGGTTGCAGTAAGCGGCATATAACAGTGTATTATCACAAAACGTATAAAAGTTTTTTTTTTTTTTTTTGAAAAGGAAACGTATAAAAGTTCATATAATGAAATTAAGAAAATTTAACTATAAAGTATTGATTTGTTGTTAGAGGTCTCTGTTCGTACTTCGCGCGGCAAGATTATGCTTGTTTTGTTTACAGCTTGATTTTTTGTATATATTTTTGTTGTGTTTTGGAATTTATTTGTTATTAAACATTTTTAATGACATTATATCATCATCTATTTTTTTTAATGCAAACACTTCTTCATCTTCGTATGTGTCTGACCATTTTCTTCTACACAAGTTTGAATAAAAATAATGTATCTACGGTGTAATTTTACTGTGGATGTGAGAATATTGTAATACATTATCGGTTTGTTTTTTTCCATTTGATTTAATTTGTATTCTCTTTTTTTTTTCTTTTAATGGTTTTATAATGTGTATCTTGTTCGTAGTGTATAATTATTAGGAGTGGGCAAAAAATCCGAACCGAACCGATCGAACCAAACCGACTGAACCGAAACCGATTTGAACCAAACCAAAGTCCATTTCAAATCATTCAGTTGAAGATTTTCCCAACCCGAATGGTTCAGTTCAGTTCGGTTTAAAGCGAACCGAACCGATAAACCGAAGTGTTTTTATAGTTATTTAAATTAAAAATATTAGTGATATCAAGATATTAAAATCCTAAGACTTAGCCCAAATAATTTCCTTTTGCACCAAGGAAATCCTAATATATTCATGACACTTCGTCTAACTTTTGTAATATTTGTCATTAAGCCCACATAATTTCCATGTTAATTGTTATAAAGTTATAAACTATATTTGTAACTTTTAAAAAGATTTTTATTTGGTTTTATATTGAATTTAATTTACATACTTAATTTTTTATTATGACCAACGCGATTATTTCATGACAACCATACATTTATGTATTAAAACATGATTTCTTGTACAATAAATAAACTAAGAGAAATCCGATTAAACCGAATTGAACCGAAATAGAAACTGAATCGAATACAAACCGAACCGAATATAACCAAACCGAACATAACTGAACCGAAATCGATCCAAACCAAACTAACTATGGTTTACTTCAGCTGGAAAAATTCTAGAACCGAACTAACCAAACCGAACCGAACTCGAACCGAACCGATAAAATAACTGAAGTGCCCACCCCTAATAATTATAAAGATCTCAGTAATACTGGCGGGTGAGCAAGTTAGCAAGGAATTAAAAATCATTTTAAAATTAATGAGTATTTGAAAACGTATTTTGTTCACTCTCGTTTGTAAGTAATGTTAACTTTCACTATTTATATTTTGTTATTCTTACTAAAGATATATATCATACCATTAATAACATTTTTCTGTATACATAATATGTAACTGAATGTTTGTTCTACTTTTTTTTTTTTTTACGAAATACTCCTTTTATTTATTTATATCTTGATCGAGCTACACTTCAACACATCAAAAAACGGTGCCCACAACCGGAAAACTTATCACATCCTATCTATACGAGAGCTAGTCAAAAGTAGACAGCTAACCAAAAAATTACCTCAACTCTTCCACTTACCTCCAAAACTTCATGCTGTCAACTCTCCTCACTGTTTGGAATCATCAAAAGGAAACAAGACTTTGATGCCGTTTGCATTTAGAATAGTCCCAGCCAGGTACCAAGAACTGTTGTGTCTACCCTCCTGGAGTTGTGGACTCTGGATAACGGGTCTAGCCGGGCTTGGATTATTTGCTTCATCTCAAGGATCACTGCTTGCGCCGGTCGAAAGCTCTGATTATGAATTCGAGAATTTCTCTCCTTCCAAATGTAATACAAGGATGCTTGAAACACTAGCTTAGTGATCAACCTCACAAACTCATCAGATGTGGGATTTCTAAGCCATCTCAACTTATCTTCAAACAAAGCTGGCGGGTTTAAACTCAATCTTGAGAAGAAGAACGCCCACACCTCCGATCTGAAACTACACTCGAAGAACAGGTGTTGTCTTCTCTCCTCTGCCACATTGCACAGAATGCAATTTGCAGGTACCTGCAATCCCCAATTCCTCATTCTATCTCTATGATAATAAGTAGAATGAAGTATTTTGAACACAATTCATGGATTAACTTTTGGTCTTAAACATTTATTTCTCGAATCTATTTGTACTATTTTATTTTTATATGTATTCTCTTAAAAGTTGATCTAAGCATAGATGTTTTTTTTGTTCAACCATTACTTAAATTAGATTAAAACTGATAAAACATTAGAGTCCATTGAACAAATTGTTGAGACAGGCTTTAGCAATTGCTGAGACATGACTTAGCAATGGTACGAACTAGCCTATTTTGAAGTCTGAAAATGTGACTGAAACGATAAAAATAAAAAAAGTTGAAAATTGTCGATCGATGTCGGAAAGGGTTCCGTAGAGCTCCGAGCTCCGAGGGACGACGATTCAGATTGATTGCTTTGATAAGCATTTGAGATCTGATCTAAGCCAGATGTGTGTGAAACCGAGTGAGATTGCATGAGACAAACGTCTAGACCTCGTTCATGCAATCGCACGGACCGTTTGTTATCTGATTATACTTTCTAGTTAGTTCCCAGCATTCCAAACATCGCAATAAATCCCAAACGCTATCTCTTATGGACAATGTTGATATTTATTCTTTTACTTAGAGACACACACACACACACACAAAATCAATTTACGCTAGTTGTTTAGTGGATGAAGATAAATCATTCGCATGAGTGGATCTAAGGCAAGAGGAGGTGTGGCATGTGCCCCAACCTAATTTGTTATTTTCATTGATAATTAGTGTTAAGATTGATTGAAATATTTGTAAACTAAAAATTAGTTCTAAGAAATTGATAACGCCCCATGCTAAAAAATATTTTTAATCCTCCCCTGATCATTAGTTTAATAAATTGAGCTTAAATAGTTAATGTAATGGGAGATTTAAAATATATTAATCGTATGCAGTAATAATATTGGTCAAATTCTTGCCAAAACGAGAAGTGTTCGTTGGTTTTGAGAATCTGATTATGTTTTGATTTTTCCTCATTAAATAACCAATTTAAAGTTGGTTTGTTGTCATTTCATCATAAATTGGTATCTTAACTTTTTTGGAAATGTGGGTTGTCACCGGTCATGTTTAAACTAACTGACGATTATATCTGTGGCAGCTTTACAAGATTTAACATATCCCAAATTATATGTTGCTTCCTTAATTTAAATCAATAGATTATCTTCTCATTTTGTAAAAATGAAAGTAATTTGTCATACAAAAGAGGATATAAATTTTAGTCAAACATTTTTAGTATTAAAATATTTATTGTGCACTTATAATTCGTAATATGTATGATATAGGCATATATCACTTGTGATTTGTATGGATGATGCCATGGTTTTTATCGATATAATGAATTTACTTTAATAGTACGTATCATCTAAATTATGTAAGTCGTCGACGCTTCCAATTGGTATAGTTTGACCTTTTTGCTCTCTAATTATGTGGGAGGGATTTATTAAATTAAGGGCCCATGAGAAGGGCAGGGAACACGAGCATGTGCATGCATATTCATAGGTCTTCTAATTCATATGGTCATTATGTTATTGTAATGTGTATCCTATTTTCCTCGAGAAGAAAATTTATCCTGTTTAATAATTTGTCTCAATGTTTGTGTCATATTCTAATTTTGATATTACTCATATAAAATAATAAATAGTGGTCCCGGTCGGTCTATGAGAAATAAGTCAATAACTAAACCAAGGTCAAGCATGCAATACGAAAATGACTTGAGCCAAAAAAAACTATAGTACTGCGAACTCTGATGGGTCCTAATTAAGTAATTATACACCAACATTATTTGAAAATTTCAATTATTTTTATGTTTAGTAACTTTACTATTGCTATTTGCTAACCAGCATCATAAGTTTTGATTTGAATTCTAAACTTAAAACGGAAATAGAAGACAAAATTAGGTGCAATAACGTAGTAGAGAAAAAAAGCAACAACTACCTAATCAATAAAATCATTTAGTCTACAAAACAGGCCAGCTCATTTTTGACATATGCCATTTCGAATGTCCAACTCCAATCTATCATAGTAATGTACCAGTAAAAGAGTGTAAATGTAAGGTACAATTAGCGTAACAAAAAGTAGAATAAAAGATTTACTCTCATTTACGCTTAAATTCAGCTAATCAAGAAAAAAGAGAAATGAAAAGCTTTTATTCTGATTTACTCTGAAAAGTAGAATTTTTCTTTTGTCTTTTCTAATTTTATCTCTCTGTGGATCATGAGCATAACTCAACGTAACACAAAAGGTAATAAATCTTTTTATCTTTTTTCCCCCCTTCATTTACTCTGGATTATGCTATTTGTTTACCAGTCAAAGCCAAAATAAGTATCATAGTAATGTATATCAAGTGAAAATGGTAGTAAACCAAGCTCAGCAATCAAAACGAATGTCGGTCTTTTCCTGGATCGGAAAGACTAGTTACTTAGTTTCGTTTCATGTGTTGTCAAACAAAAGTAAAAAATTAATAAGATTTCGTTTTAAGAAAATTAAAAATATAATATTTTATTTATATTAAATAAAATTTAAATTATATATATTATAATTATTAGTTTATAATTTTAGTGGGACTATATATTCACTTATAAGAAAGGTTAAAGGAAAAATCCAATAGGGATTAGAATTGACAGCCTCATAAGCAATAGCAAATTGAAACAACTTATTTCAGAACTCTTCGCAACATTGAACAAGGCATGAAAAATCCAATAGGGATTAGAATTGAACAGCCTCATAAGCAATAGCAAGTTGAAAATTATTTCAGAACTCTTCGCAACATTGAACCAGACGTGGATTGGTTAGTAGGAGGACTTATATTATATCTTGTTGATTCTTTAATAACACCTTTTTCTCAAAAAAATAAAAATATTTTTGATTACGAAAAAACAATTTTAGTGAATACATATAACAATTTAAAAATTGTGAGTAATTTATTTCAATTTTTAAATACTATAGAAGTAGGGGTGTTCAATCCGGATATCGGTTCGGTTTCGGTTCGGTTTTTTTCGGTTTTCGGTATTTCGGTTAGTAAAATATAACTACCATTCTAAATCCATATTTACTTCGGTTCGGTTCGGTTTATATACCGTCGGTTTTCGGTTTATTCGGTTTTATAACAAAAAACATAATTATTTTGTTTGAGATCATATTATATGAATTTTAGAGTCATATTGTCAACACAGTCATTTATTAAAAATATATTACATGTTCAAATAAATGAACAAAAAAGTAAAAATGCTTCTACCATCAAATAAAATAATCAAATCTAAAACTAAAATCAAAGCTTGAAATTTTAAAAATAAAAATATGAAACAAAACAGAAACGTGAAAGAAATTTTTTTTCACTCTTCCATATTTAGTGTTCATTAAAGTCATGCATTTTCAATTGAAAATTTTCCATTAATTATTGTCCATCAAATTTATAATCTTTATATTAATTTAGTGAAAACTAAAATAAATCAAAAAGATCAAAAAAGACTTAGAAAATAAGATGTCTGAATTGTGATGTATTGTTATTTAGTTATAGTTCAAGTGTTTTACAAATTAAGATTTTTTATTACTATAAAATTATGGTAATAGTTATTAACACAAATTTAACTTATGTAACAAATAGATTTTCATATATTGTTATAAAATAGATACATATTTACATGTTTCTACTTTTAATCGGTTTTGTTCGGTTTATTCGGTTTAATCGGTTATATACCAAACCATATCCAAATCCTACGGTTTTTATAAAATTATATCCATTCGGTTTATATAATATATACCAAAACCAAACCATATTGTCTATTTCGGTTCGGTTCGGTTCGGTACAGTTCGGTTTTACCATATTGAACAGCCCTATATAGAAGAGATATTTTTAATTCCCTAAAAATATACAAAGTAATTTTCTGTTTTATTTACTGTTGAATAAAACATGCGTTACACAAGTTTCCCATTCCGATTAAGAATTAAATGTTTGTTTATTTCTCTTTATGGCCCTCCAAATCAATCTTTTTCACTTTCAGCTCTCTAAGTTTGTAAAACTTTCAAATCCAACCCCTTTCTCGTAAAAAAAATTACATATTAAGCAAATTAACCTCCAACAATCAAAACCCTCACTTATTATTACAGAGATTTCGTTTTCCCCGGAGCGAACGAGCGAGAGGAGAACCAAAAGTTTCAAACTTTCACGTCTCTGTTTCTGCGAAATCAACGATAAAGCTTCAAACTTTATCGTCAGGCCGTTTGGTTTCTTCGTCGTAGTACATGCACCATGCTGCTTTACGTGAACCCATAAAGAAAAGAAAAGAGAATCTTTTGTATCCGAGATTCATATGGTAATGGAGAAGAAGATGACTGTTTTGAAGGCGAAGAGGCAGGACATGAAGGCATGCTTCTCTTGTCCTATCTGTAACAATCTCTACGACCGTGCCACCACCATCTCCGAGTGCCTCCACACATGTGAGCCTTTGCTTTTAATCGAATCTGTGCCTCTTACGTTCTCTTTGTACTTATGTTAGTATCTATATTTCATCTTCAAATCGTTGTCTGAATGTGAGAAAAGTTATCATCTTTCTTGTAATAAAGACATTAAAAATCTCTTCTTCTACTTGTATTTGGGGAACACAGTTTGCAAGAGATGCATAGAAGACAAGTTGGTAGTAGAGAATCTGAAAGCTTGTCCTGTCTGCAATGTTGATCTTGGTGTTGCTCCTCTTGATAAACTCAGGTTACCAAATATTCAAATGCTTCTTCAAAGTCTTTAGTCTCAAACAAAACTGAACTATATGAGAAAATGCAGGTCGGATAACATGTGGGATGAGTTGAGGCTAAAGGTCTTCAAACAAAAGCCAAAAAGCGTAAAGGCAGCAGCAGCAGCCATTGAGACTGCTTCAGCATCTTTGACATACTCCAGAAAGAAGAAGACGGCTACTTCACCTAGAGCATCAACCTCACCTGAACCAACTCCTGATGGTGCGTTGGAAAGTGAGAAGCTTGAGGAGGAAATGGAAGCGGTTTCTCTGAACCAGACCTCGTGCGCACTAGTTTCGAATTTTAGGAGGCGTGTGAGGAAAAACCTGGCGCCTAAAAGGAATGAGAACCCATTGGAACCGCAGCAGCTTCATGTGGAAAGCGACAATGGTTTTGAGATTGTTCTCAACTTTGAACAAGACAATGGTTTGGTTAGTAATAACTTATTATTACATTATCATTCTTTTTATAGTTTACTGAGATGAACTGATGCATCATAGGCTGGAGCATTGACATCTAATGGATGCGTACAAAAGGTTCCAGTTTCATCTGATGATCTTGGCAAGTCCTTGAGTAATAGTAAGGAGAGTAACGGTAGCGCACTGAATGTTGAGACTGTGATAACTCCAAATGGCAATACAGAGGAAGTCACTGGTGAAGCAAATGAAAACAATGTTCTGGTAAGCTCTGAAAACGTTCCAAAGGAAGTCTCTGGTGAGAAACCGAAGAGCAATGGTGTAGAGAAGCAAGAAAATGTCTCTACTATCTCAGCAGGTAAGAAGGGGAAAGGAAAAGCATATGCTCAGCGGGTTTTGAGACCGCGAAAGCAGGGGAATATGAGTTCAGATGGTGCATCAGAAGCAGCCGTTTCTAAAGAAGCAGAAGACAAAGTTGAAGGAAGTAACAAGAAAGTTTGGCTTTCACTAATAGCTGCAGCGAATCAGTAAAAGACCTTACTACTACTATCATCTTTGCATTTGTCATTTAAGCTTTTGGTTCTGATTATATAAAGTGTGTGGGTTTACAGGAACACAGAGAGGCCACTACTGCCACAAATCTCCAATGCCTACATACGAACGTAAGTGATCACTAGATCTTTACTTAACAACTTCATTCACAATGTGTGATAGTGATTCTTTTTTTTTGCATTTTCCCAGAGATGGAAACTTAACTGTCTCATATGTCAAGAAGTATCTAGCGAATAAGCTTGGTCTCCAAAGCGAAGACCAAGTAATTCACTCTTCTGTGTCTCTCTCTGGTTCTTAAAAAGGTCAGATCTTGATCTCTTTTTGGTTGGATCTTGCAGGTGGAGATATGGCTAAGGCAAGAGCCTGTGTGTTCGACGCATAAGCTGCATAACTTGGTGGATTGGTGGGTCCAGTCTACTCCAGTTGCTGAGAGAAAAAGCGCCATGGTTGGGAGCTCCGGTGCTGAGTTTGTCATGGTTCTACACTACAGTGGCTCTCACCTCTGTGAATAGCTCTTCTTCTAACATCCATCATCAAATCATTTTTCTTCTTTCTTAAAAACTCTTTCTTGTGAAAGAAGAAACCATGAATAAAAAAACTGCCTAGGGTTTAAATTTTATTTAGTTATTTGCTGAGAATAAATATGGGAACCTTTTTGCTTTGAGGTTGAGAAAACGGTATGTTTTTTTGGTGATGAGGCTCTTTGTAGTCTGTTTTCCTTCAAATGCAATAAAGATGCGCCGATTTTGTTCCTTATTTGGTTTAGTTAACACATGATTCCATTGACTGGGTCAGGTTTTACTTTACATTTCTTATTATTATACCTTCTTCCTCTAGGATGGTAAATTTAGAGGGGATGTGATGTTTTCTTCATCTGATTGTTGTCCACTCTCGTGTGCTGATCCAGAATTTGGGTTACCATCTTCCCTCTATTTCTCGTTTTTCTTGAAGTCTTGTGATAGCAGCGTTGAGCGAGCCTCACCCTCACTTCCTTCCAAGATTGTAGAAACAAGTCGTATGCTTTGGTTCAGAGATCCTTGACAAAACCAATATTTCAACTTTATAATCTTTTTTTCCTTTCGCTTAAACTGATATAAATAAATAAATACCTTACAAATATGACCAGTAAATTAGTTAATAACATTTAAACTCTCATATATATATATTCTCCCTCTGAATTGGTATACCACATTATACTTGGAGCAACAAGTAATGTTTTTTTTTGCTTATCTTTCATAAAATGAACGTGTCAATGTTATCTTGTGGCTTTGGCTTCATCTGATTTGAAGAACCTGTTACCTACAAAGACAAGTAAATGTTACATTATATACATATATATGAATATGAAATTCAATAACTACTATTATAATATTAAAGATTTTCTCCTTCTGAATTGGTCTATCACGTTATATGTGGACATTAGACCATCTCCAATGGTACTCTATAATTTTCTCTATATTTCACTCTAAAATAGAGTAACTCTATTATAGAGTTGAATTTGCTCCAATGGTTCACTCTATAATAGAGTTACTCTATAATAGAGTTAAATATAGAGTAATCTTGTTTTTTCAGTCTATATTTGGAGTAAAAAAATAAGATTACTCTATATTTCATTCTATTATAGAGTGAACCATTAGAACAAATTCAACTCTATAATAGAGTTATTCTATTTTAGTGTAAATTATAGAGGAAAAAATAGAGTTCCCTTGGAGATGTTCTTACTGACATGATTGAATTGTTTTTAAAAAAAATGTTTTGCGCTGTTTTGTTCTTCGTTTATATAAATCTTTGTGCTCGGTTTTGTTCTTTCTCATAAGTCGTACTAATCAAGAAAGAACAAAAAAATGACAAGAATAATTACACACTTTGCTATTGTCCTGGTTTGCTTCTTCTTACTCTCTCTACAAACCATGTCCCAATCTGTAGAAATAACGTATGGTTGCAACCAAACCTCCACCACTTTCAATAATTCTAGCGCTTATCGATCAAACCTAGAAACTGTCCTCTCTACCCTTCGCGACCGTTCTTCCCTCGGAAGCTATGCCAACACCACGGCCGGTCTTAGCCCAAACACAGTCTATGGCATGTTCCTCTGCAGAGGAGACATCAATAGAGCATCTTGTTCAAACTGTGTCCGTTCCGCAACGTCAAACGTCGGTGAAACTTGCAATTCTGACAAAGGAAATTTCATATTCTATGATGAATGTATTGTTCGGTACTCAAACTTCTCTTTCTTCACGCTCTTCGAGGATGGACCTGCCTTCGGTAGATTCTCTATGCTCAGTTCTTCAGAATATCCTGAAATTTTCAACCAAACACTTAGTGGAATACTAAACGAGCTCATCCTCAGAGCCTCCTCATCTTCATCATCACCGATTCCATATTTTGTGGAGGATCAAGAACATGTTACTCAATTGGAAAGTTCTTATGATTTAAAGGCCATCGTCCAGTGTAGTCCTGATCTTGATCCACGAAACTGCACCCTGTGCTTGAGACGTGCAGTCCAATATTTATCTGGATGTTGCGGCCAAGCTCGTGTGACATCGGCTAATATATTATTTCCTAAATGTCTTCTCAATTATAACATCTCCGCGTTGCAACGGAGTCGTGGCGTTATAAATGGTTAGTATATATTTTTCTTAATTTATATGCATTGCGCGGATGTTACAAAAAAAAAATATATATATGCATTGCGCGGTTGTGGTCTCTCATATTCTGATCATATTTATTATCAATTGGTTTTAAGAAAATCATATCGGAAACTTAAGAAAATCAACACATATATATAGACATATTTGGTATCAATTGGTTTTAAGAAAATCAATTTATTTAGTATCGCTTGGTACATATTTAATATCAATTGGTTCTAAGTGCGAAACACATACATCAATTTTTGAATTTTCAACTTTTATGTTGAATCAGTAGAAACATAATTTTTATTTAGATTGATTTTTTGTCGTCTTCTATTTTTAATAAAAGCTTTTTATCTGTCTGTTTTACAGGAAACGAAATATTAGGGAGATCGTTTATTGCAATTATGACAGCTTTGGTGTTAGCATCAACAGATTTATGATCAGATGTAGTGATGTTTAAGGATTGTGACAAATGATTTATCTCTGTGTTCTCTTGATTTGAGTGACGTACGACGTGTTGTATAACAAATTTGTTTGCAAAGTTTCAGGATGCAACATACTTATAACATAATCAAACAGCTAAATAATGATTTAAGGAATAACCAGTTCATTCATCCACCAAATTCTCACCAACAAGAGGCTTTGATTCAACAACTTACCTTACTTAAACTGAAATATTGAAATACTAAGGTTTTCTACTTTTCTCACGACAGCGCGGTAGATGATTTGGTTTTAAATAGCGATCGCTTTGGTCGCCATGGCGCGAGGCGAGGTGTAGCGGTGACCTCGTCGCTTCATCACCTCAAAGCCAAGCGAGGTACACATAGCGATCGCTATTGAACGCTTTAGTAGTAGTTCCTAAGGCGCCTATAGCGAAGCTTCATTGATTTTAGACAAACCAACTTGGTTTGTACAGATTTAGGTTATTAAACCGAGGCCCTTTTACCATGAAGCTTTGCCGTCTAATATAATCTATCAACAAACCCTAACTCAGTCTACTATATGATAATTCCCTAAAGTTTTCATCAGCTCTTTCTTTGATATTATTCTTCTCTATTCACGGCCTTACAAATCTTCTCCCTAGCTCTTTTCTTTCTCGGTTAGTTCTCTGTTCTCATATACTATTTTCTCCTATCAAGCAAACCTCTATTCTCCTCTCGCATCATTCTTCCCTAGTCTCATATTCTTCTCTTCTACTTTGAACTTCTACTATGTATGAGACCGGAGGATCATCCAACAAACTCAATGAATTTGTTGTTTTAATTTCTCCTTTACTGTGTTTTTGCTATTGCCATGTCATAACATGGAGTTATAAATAAAAAAAACACCGTTTTAAATGTGTTACACATGGCGATCGACTTGCCTCGCCATGGCGCTTGGCGAGAGTCGAGCCCCTAATCGCGTTGGCTCGCCACACGCAATTTAAAACCCAGATATAGCCCTGTTCGTTTGGTTGCCGCAGGTTTCGGCGTCAGCGGCGGCGGCAGCGTCAATGAAGACAGTTGTTGTTCGTTTCGCAGACGCTAACGCTGCCGCTGACGCTGCCGCATATCATATCGCGACCGCAGGTTTTATCGGCGTCAGCCGCAAGACGCAGCGTTCGGACGCTGTCGCTGCCGCCGGTTCCTGCTTCAACGAAACGAACAAGAGTTGACGCAGAATGTTGACGCTGCCGCTGCCGCCGGTACCTGCGGCAACCAAACGAACAGCCCTAATACAATATACGCTGAGTCAAGTCTACAAAATTATTATGAAACAAGATTCACTATAAACAAAGACCAACAGGAAGATTCTTGCTTCTATGTGTACACATTCAAAATTAAACACAACATAAGTAACATTAAATTACACACATGTACACTTCAAATCATAAGTTAAAACAACACAAGCCATCCCATTACATTCTCACAACGGAACACATAACTCTCAAGTCTCATTTCATTGTCAACAGAAGACTCCGGTTCCAAAATTCAGTTCACATCCTCCGGAACAAACCGGTTTATCTGGTCAGCATTCTGTGCGGTTTCATCATCACGGTCCCTTGTTTTGGTTTATCCTCCCTAGTTTTGGCGACTTTGCTCGAGTTAGAGGAGGCTGTATGGAACTAAAGAACAGCAATCAATCAAAACCATTAATGCATAACGTATTGAAAAACAGAAAATAGGAATGTTATGTCACCTCTTTTCTTTTCTCTTCTCCGCACGCTCCGTGGATAGAAATGAATGAGCTGCGGTGACAATAGTTCTTGATTTAGCCGAAGTGGCACTGTCAACAATAGTTACACGTTCAGGGGATAAATGTTTAGACAATTGTAAGTTGAAAAGAAATAAATTTATAGAAGCCTGAATATGATAAATATAATTATTATTATAGATGCAGAGCTTTTCGGTAACTTTCACATTCTCATCGTCATCAAAAATTACATATAAAATATAAAAATATTCAATTTTGACATAAATAATCAATATAATATAAAATTTTAAAAATATCTAGATCGCAAAACGTAAACCTTTCCAACTAAGGGTATGAATGGTGACCAAGGAACGACGAGGAACAAATGCATTCCTTAACATTCCTTAAAAAATCATCATTTATAAAAGAATATTTTTTTCTTTTCATTCCCTACCATTCTTTTTTTTGTAGAGAAATAAAGAACAAATTAATTTTTTGTTAACTATGGGATGGAACCACCATTCCTTTTTATTCCTGCAATTATATTCCTCTACGTTTCTTTTCTATTCGTTTCTTTTGTTTTCTAAATGGTCACCAGTCGGACCCTAAGTATGTATACAAATTAGTGCTTTAACATGTCTTGGTAGGAGACAAGTTCTATATTTATTTAAGACATGAACACCAATGTTTAAACTAGACTTTGATGCCACCATAGTTATTGGAATTCTATATTTGTTTAACAAATTAGCACTAATTCTATATTTGTTTAAGATATGAACACCATTAATTGCTAAATAATTAAATAAATTAAAATATAAGTTTCAAATTTCTGGATCGGTTCTATCTCAAACAGGCTTAAACCTAGAACAATTAAGATCTTAATGGGTTAAACCCGAAATGTCCAAATTTTTAGGCTTATATAATTAAGCCCAAACCCAGTAATTTATTTGATTGGACAGGCTTCAGCCCTAATTGACATGTCTATTCATCCTTAATATTAGAGGGTTTTTGGCAGAATTGCCCCATTTGGAGTATATGGCAGTGGAATCTAATAGAATCATCAAAAATAGATCCAGACTGTGAATAACATTGGAAGAAAAGATCTTATGCAAACTCTTCTTGGAAGGCAAAAGATACGTTTTGTGTAGTGTATGAATTTAATGTAATATAAAAGCTCTCTGAATTTTTTTTTGTTTGATTAGACAGAGGCTACAAGACCTTCATACATCTATCAAACTTAGATCTGGAAGCAGAGGAAAAAAGGAACATTGAGAGATGGAATTGGATTCATATGCAAGAGAAAAATGGAGAATCTAAAGAGACAACTTGTGCAAATGTGAGAAATTCAAACAATATTTTGCTATACGTACTTGTTTTTTTCAAACCATATGACAGTCATCAAGAACCATCCATGAATAGGAGTTTATAGTTTGAACACCTTTCGTTTGGTTAAAAAAAACAAATAACTAATTACAATTTATTATTGTGTGTGCATAGAAGAAGATACAAGCTAAGCTTACAAACATTAACCGAGTTTAATAAATTATTGCAACACCGATCATGGTAAATCTAGTTTCACCAGCTCACCTTGCTTCCATCACCGTGATGGAAACTCTATTTACTGATGCATTTTCCGTTTCTGGTTGCTCAACCTCTGTATCTGGTGAGCTTCTCCGGGGACCATCATAGAAAGCTGGCTCTTTAGGCAAAGAAAGAGCATTGTTTCCGTCTCCGTATATCATGGACACAACATCTAACATACTTGGTCTGTCTTCTGGCTTTTCTTGTACACACAAGAGAGCAACTTGAAAGCATCTCAACACTTGAGGGTTCTCAACTGCAGAATCTCCCAAAGAAGAATCTATCACCTCGCCAACTCTGTTCTCTTTAAACAGATTCCACACCTGAAAACATAGTTTTAAAGATCCAAAGACTACGTGAAATGCTAACAAATAAAGAAGAAGCAGAAGAAGAGATTTGGCTTTTACATGAACTATGAGATTGAGAGGTCCTTCTGAGTCACGGTGGAAGCTATTGTTCTTCCTTCCACAAATTATTTCAAGCATCAGAACACCGAAGCTGAACACATCTGATTTAGCCGAGAATAGCCCTTCTCTGAAGTACTCAGGACACATATAGCCACTATATACATATATCAAACACAAGAAACTCTATCAAAACCTGATCAAAGGAACTCTCTCTTAGTTTCTGGTAACTCTTGAGAGAGAGAACTTACAATGTTCCAGCAACTCTTCTGGTGTTGGCTTTGGATTCTTGGGCTCCAAATATCCGAGCCATCCCAAAATCCGATATCTTCGGATTCATATCCTCATCCAGCAAAATGTTACTGGCTTTGATGTCTCTGTGTATTACTTTCAATCTCGAGTACTTGTGAAGGTACAAAATCCCTTGAATGATCCCTTCCATGATCTTGAACCGCAGCCTCCAATCTAAAACATTTTTCCTCAATGGATCTGCACAATAGATTTGGCATTTCAGAAATCAGTTTCTTCCACACATAGATTCTTGGCATATTTTAAAAAGAAAGGTCACCAAAGAGGAAGTAATCAAGGCCCTTGTTAGGCATGTACTCGTAAATCAACATTTTCTCATCCTTCTCAATGCAACATCCTAGCAACTGCACGAGATTCGTGTGTTGAAGTTTTGCAATAAGCATGGCCTCGTTCTTGAACTCCACTAGTCCTTGCCCTGATGCTATTGATAGTCTCTTGATCGCCACTTCTTCCCCACTCATCAACATCCCCTTTCAAGAAAGTTGCGGAAGCATCAAAATCTATATCTTAAGTTAAATAACAGAATCTGTCACTGTCAGTACCTTATAGACAGGACCAAAACCTCCTTCACCAAGCAAGTTCTCATCAGAGAAGTAATCTGTTGCCAAGGCTACACTCTCAAAGCTAAAAATGTTAAGTTCATTATTATTCTTCCTTGCACTTCTCCTGTGCCTGCCTTGTAGACAAAGGTGACAAGGAGAAGAAGATCTGGAAACCAAAAGGAACTTCAGAAACGTGTTCTGTTTCTGAAACAGAGAAGAAGAATGAGATAATGGACTTTAGGGACAAGACTCCAAGGGCTGAAACAAGCTTTACTAAACACGGAATGGGCTTGCAAGAAGAAGAATTAAAGCCCATTCAGAATCAGAAAACAGCAACGGCTACTACAAGTTATGAAAGGCAAAACAGAGAAAAGGACAAGTCTTGTGGTCCTGGAAAGTACGAACTAGAAGAACCAATAGTGTTGAAGAATCGCTTCCAACAGCTGGAATCCAACGAAGAGATGTTGCCCTAATTGACAGCAAGGAGATAGACTAGGGTTTCTTCTCTTTAGTATAAATAAAGCTTTAGTGTTTGTAATAAACTTCAAGCAAGAAATATAATGAAAACATTCAGTTTATATTCTCTGTTATAGATCTCTAGATCTTCTTCTTCTTGCTTACATGGTATCAGAGCCATACTACACATTGCCACAGTTAATCAGTGGGATATAAGGCAACTTGATGTCAAACATGCGTGAACTGGGAACAATGGTGAAGTATCGGGAACTCGATTGAGCTGAAGAGGTAGTGGTGTAGCTACAGGAGTGCAACCAGACATACCAGAGATGTGAAGAAGGTCCTCAGCATACTTTTCCTGATTCAGGAACATACCATTTGCGGTGAAGCTAGCCTGCAGACCCAAGAAATAGTGAAACTGACCCAAATCTTTCATCTTGAATTCTCGATTGAGAGCATCTAGTAGTGTACCAATGAGAGCTTTGTTGCTCCCTGTCAAAGCAATATCATCTACATACAGCAAAAGGAGAATGATATCTCCATTTTTCTTGTATATAAAGAGAGAAGGATCTCTGAGACTGCAGATGAAGCCAAAAGCCAGCAGAAAATCACTAAATTTGTTGAACCAGGCTCTGGGAGCTTGTTTTAATCCATATATCGCAGCAACAATTCGCGGTCTACTGCTGAACCGTACCTCAGTGTTAGAAGCTTCCTCCCAATGAAACCATTCACTATAATAATATAACAAACAGTATTCTTAATTTTCCATAAGGACAATTTATACAAAAAAAATTATTCAGTAGAGGCTTACTTGGTTGAATGATTTTCCTCCATAGATAGCTAAACGCCGTCTTACTTGGTTGAATGATTTTCTCCCGTGAAAAGTAAAAAGCGGCCTTGCTAAGTTGAATGGTTTTCCCACGTAAAAAGTAGAATGTTTTGCGGAATATATCAGTTACTGGAATTCATCACACACAGAACAAAAGAAGTGAAATTGTTAGTAAGAGCACCATAGAGAAGAATGTGATTCTGATAACACTGTGTTTTACCTTTTACTTTATACTTATAGATGATGAAACCAATCACAAGTATGGTTAAAAAGAGTGATGCTCCAACAATTAGCCAAACTACTGGATTTCCATGGTCTCTGTCTCCCCCAAAGCCCGGAATATAGTTTCCTGAATCACTTTCCATACATGTCGGACCTTGTTCACGAATGTATATACTTCTGGAAGTAGGAGAAGAAGACGACCTGTTGTTGGTAGGATCAGTATACCACAGCTTGCAGGGATCAGTCCATATCTCGCAGCCCGTACCATCCACATTAGTTGAGGCATAGGCAACACAAGAACAGTTCTGCAGACATATAACATGGCAATCAGCTGAACTAAGTCTTCCACCGGTCTCATTAACAACAGAACCACTGCCTAGTAAAGCTGGTCCTGCCTCTTCGAAATAGGTAGAGCGAAAGGGATTGCAGTTCAGTAACCCATGTGCCATATCAGGGACTGTGCAACCAGCCTGCAAACAATCCCTGGATTTGTTCCCATAACAATCGCTGGAATTTTTTTCATACCAACCTCTGGGTTTTCCCCCATACTGATCACTGTACTCTCTCTCATACTGGTCCCTATACCGATCTCTGTTCTCTTTCTCATACCAATCTCTGTACTCTTTCTCATACCGACCGCTGTAATCTTGTCTATACCGATCCCTGGAACTGACCTCTTTACTCAAAGTGAAAGGAGAGCAACGGACATGAGCTAGCTCTCTGTCAAGCCTGTTTATATGCAGAACGCCATGCTGGTCTATCGTTATCGTGGGAAACACTGTTTCAGGATAGCGGCGATCAACTGAAAACACGAAGTAGCGTTCACTCTCTGTTGAGTTAAAAGAGAAGACCGATTCGTAGTTGTTGAATGCCTCCAAGGAGAAACGACCTTTGAACCAGAGCCCACTTGCCCAATACCTTTCTCCACGCCACAAGATGGTCAATAAGTTTGATATATTGGCATCCATCCCAAAGACAAAAGATCCAGAAGCTGGTAAAGTATCACTTAGCCCTGATCTCAGCTCCCATCTCTTCTTGGTCTTGACGTTGAAACCGAGTTTCATCCCAGGGAGAAGAGTATCAGTCGGATAATCAAAGCTCTGCCACAAAACCCTCGTGGAACCACCAGGACCCATCTCCGTGAGCTGGAGATTTCCAGAATCCAACAGCTTAAGGGTAGTGTTTCCAGTGCTTTCAGTAGAACTCAGGTTAAGCAGTAGGCTTGATGCTCCTCTCAAAATCTTCAGCCTACCAAGAGAGTCAATCGTGAGGCTTCCAGGGCGTCTAGGAATCGGATTGTCACGGTTAGCAATCCAGACGGGTCTGTCTTGGATATCATTCAGATACAAATTGTTGTACCAAACACCAAGATACAAGTTGCTCGAGTTCTTGAAGTTGAAGAACTTGAGCTTGAAGATGTTGAAAGCTGAAACCAGCTCTTGCCCATCTTTCAAGGACTCCCCCTGAAGCAGAGTATCCGTTTGACAGCAAGATTCTCCTAACAAGAGAGATAATGTTAAGAAAGTGAGGAAGGTCTGCATAGTTTCAAGAACATGAAACTTGCAAGATGGAAAATTTGGCAATGGATATCATCCCACAAGTGGTTCTGAAATGTAAATTAATGATAGAGGTCAAAGTCTAAATAATAATCAAGAGTCCAAGTCTACGCTAGTGGGAGCCAAATTTGAATTCTTTGCAATGAGGACGGTAGCATGACGGTCATAAGTGATAACGACCAAGTTTGAGGTTGACTCTTCTTACATGCTAAAATTACAACAAAGAAAAATAAAATAACCTGAGTACTATAAGCAGCTGCAACAACGGTACATACAGAGTGAGTATCGATACTCTTGCTCGAGCAAAACCAACTTGGTTTGCAAAAGTTTCCTTTTTTTTTACCTTGTCTGAAGTTAACAGTGTTAAAAAGGCTTAAAATTTGCATTCTCCATAGCTTTCTGGGGATGAGTAACACTGCGAGTAAGTCTGCAACAGAGAAAAGAGTATCTGAAAACTCACTCAGGCATTTTATCGAACACCTTATGTCTACTCAGAGAATACAGTGGCTAAGGAAGAATCGTAAGGACCTTGTTGCCTGAGCTATAGAATCCAAGTGTAAAGAAATAATTTTATACTAAAATTTTTGAAAAACGTTTTTGAACAAAGTTACAGGGAAGACGAAGGACATCATTCCTGATGAGGGAAGTGAAGAGAAAGGTTTAGGACAGAATCATCTGATGTCGTTTTGATTACTTATGTCATTGCTTCGTGAAACTGTGTCGTTTGATGAAGTCTCGGCAGCTCTCAGAGGGTTAGCCTTAATAAATTCTGAGTAAAATATGGCTATATGCATATGCTTATGGGAAAGTGAACTTCACAACGTTTACACGCATGGACATTTGGATGTCCAGACGAATTCGAGTCAGGTTTTATAGGATCTCAATTTTTTTGGAGGTATGAAATTTATTCTCGTTCGGATATTTGTAAAATTTGGTTCGAATTTCGGTTCGACTTTTCGGGTTTGGTATAGATATAGGAGTACATCACCTAAGTGACCAGCAGCGACACTGGGATATGATGATTATTCGAGAAGTGCCACCGAGGAAGCTGAAGCCCGTATAGACCACCTAAAGCCACTTGTCGGCTGTCTGTCGCTTCCAAAATCAGAAAGACGGTTAACTTCACAATGTTGTAAGGTCGTTCCAGTGACAACAAAACACTCAACTGCAATTGGAACCAAGAGCAAAAACCATTGAAACTTGTTGGCACTGCTTCAATGGGGATCTGGAGTCGAGGCCGGATAAGGTTTTATTTGGAAGCTATTGTTATTTTTATGTATTGTTCCAGATTAGAACCAGATATTATTTAATTTGATGACATAAGTATCTCACATGATCAACAAACTGATATTCATGTTTGACACACAAGTTGGACCTGGTTTTGTTAATTTCTATATTATATCATGTATCGTGGGATAACTGATCAAACTCTGAATGAAATTAGCATCACTTGTCTCTACTCTCTAGTATCTGACTAGTCTCACTAAAAGACACTAATCTGAGGCAAACGATTATTACACGTTGCTTACATAAAATTCAAAGGACAACAATATCTCCAAAACTAATCTGGATTTTGATTCTCTGACCAATGTAGCTTCTCTCTTTTTTTGTTAACTTAGACCACTCATCGTTCTTTTTGATTATAAAAACCGAGATCATTATCCAACAATACTATAATATCTCTCTGCAAATATCCATTTTAATAGTTAAGGGAAAATATATATATCCATTTTAATAGTCTACTAGATTTTGACCCGCGCTTTCAAAGCGCGGGATTATTTTCGAAACATTCCAAATTTATTTGATATAAATTTGTATTTTAATTGTATTTACACTTAGATATTACAAATAAAACATTATATTCAATGTTTTGAAACCCGACCCAACCCGCAATTAAATTTCCAAATTCGGTGGTTCATATGTAATCCATTTTAGTTTTTTTTTTAAAACTGTTATTTAAAAATTCTATAAAACCCGTAACAACTGCTAAAACCCGAGATCTGGTTATCAGTTGAACTGATGGATGAGCCAATATGTAATCCGGTTTGATTTATTATTATATTTAGAGTATTGTAATATATATATATATATATATATATATGTATTCATGAATGTTCAGATGAATTGTGAATATATTAAGAAATTGATATTCCAATTTTAATACAATTTTAGTCCAACTAAATTTCCATCTTGTTAATGGATTAATATTTGAGGGGATGCATACTAAAAATAAAATAGATTCAGCATCAATAATGTGTATACGTCTATTACAAATTAATGATTTACGTTTGCGAAAAAATATAATTGTTTATTTAGTTAGTTTACTTTTGTTATTCACATATTATTAGATGCTTTTTGATGTTTTGTCTATGGCTTATTTAAATTTAAAAGTTAATTTCATTATTCGCATTAGAAATGTAAATATTTATTATTTTAATTTTGATATATATTTTTATTATATTTAGTTCTTAATTTTTATAATTTATATATATAGTTATATTTAAAAAATTAAAATATTGACTCTTACTCTGTGGCTTCGATTTATGTTAATGTAATGTTCTATGATATATTTGTGTTAATATATTTGTTCAATTAGTTTATATTTGATATATATATATATATATATATATATATATATATATATATATATTACATGTCCGTTTGAGTAACCCGTAAAAGTATATTCATTAAACTATCAATAGTAACATGTTTCATCATATAATTACTATTAATATTTATTTTATAATATATATTTATATATATATTAAAAGTCTAACTATAAGAATTATATTTTTATGTATTTGGTGAGGGTTTTGAAAAATTTCTTTTTTTTCATTTGGATTAATATATAGTTGTATATATACGAATGAATAGATATATATATATATATAATTATTTATTACATTAATAACTAAAATATAATTGATTAGTTATTTGAATTTCAAATTAATATAAATTAAATTCATTAGTTTAAAAAATAATAGATTAGTTTGTTAGTTCCTTAATTTTAGGTATGATGTATATTTAACAATTAAATTAGATATGAGTAGAAATAATAGAAAATATAATTAAATATAATGGTCCAACCTAGACTATTTGTAAGTAGATAAAAATTACTTCTGTTTTAATAGTATTGACTAGATTTTGACCCGCGCTTTCAAAGCGCGGGATTATTTTCGAAACATTCCAAATTTATTTGATATAAATTTGTATTTTAATTGTATCTACACTTAGATATTACGAATGAAACATTATATTCAATGTTTTGAAACCCGATCCGATCCGCAGTTAAATTGCCAAATTCGGTAGTTCATAAGTAATCCATTTTAGTTTAAAAAAAACTGTTATTTAAAAATTCTATAAAACCCGTAACAACCGCTAAAACCCGAGATCTGGTTATCGGTTGAACTGATAGATGACCCAATATGTAATCCGGTTTGATTTATTATTATATTTTGAGTATTGTAATATATATTCATGAACGTTCAGAAGAATAGTGAATATATTATGAAATTGATATTCCAATTTTAATACAATTTTAGTCCAACTAAAATTCCATCTTGTTAATGGATTAATATTTGAGTAGATGCATATTAAAAATAAAATAGATTTGAGCATCAATAATGTGTATACGTCTATTACAAATTAATGATTTACGTTTTCAAAAAAAAGTATAATTGTTTATTTAGTTATTAGATACTTTTTGATGTTTTGTCTATGGCTTATTTTAAATTTAAAATTTAATTTCATTATTCGCATTAGAAATGTAAATATTTATTATTTTAATTTTGATATATATTTTTAATATATTTAGTTCTTAATTTTTTTATAATTTATATATATAATTTTATTTTTAAACAATTAAAATATTGACTCTTACTCTCTGGCTTCGATTTATGTTAATGTAATGTTTTATGATATATTTGTGTTAATATATTTGTTCAATTAGTATATATTTGATATATATATTTTATGTCTGTTTGAGTAATCCGTAAAAAATATATTCATAAAACTATCAATAGTAACATGTTTCATCATATAATTACTGTTAATATTTATTTTATATATTTTAGTACTCTACTATAAGAATTATATTTTTATGTATTTGGTGAGGGTTTTGAACAATTTTTATTTTTTTTTGCATTTGGATTAATATATAGTTGTATATATACGAATGAATATATATATATATATATATATATATATATATAATTATTTATTACATTAATAACTAAAACATAATTGATTAGTTATTTGAATTTTGAATTAATATAAATTAAATTCATTAGTTTAAAAAATAATAGATTAGTTAGTTAGTTCCTTAATTTTAGGTATAATGTATATTTAACAATTAAATTAGATATGAGTAGAATAATAGAAAATGTAATTAAATATAATTGTCTAACCTAGACTATTTGTAAATAGATAAAAATTGCTTCTGTTTTAATAGTATTGATATGTTTATCCCTTTTAATAAACAAAACGTTGTAGTATATTTATTTCTAAGCAACGACTATGACAACAACAAAATCGATACGGATGCTATGATCATCTATGTAATTTACTTTCTCAAATCTTTAGAAATACCCCAGTCCATCAAAATTAAAGGATAAGTTTTAGCCAAAAAAAAGGGTGTTTTTCAAAACCAACCCATATTTTCAAGTCAAACCCAAAACCAACCCTTTTTTTTTTGTCCATACTATTCATCAATAAAATTTCCATATTATCCTTATGTTTTTGAATTATTCACAAAATTACCATTTTTATTTATTTTTTTATTAATTTCGAAATTAACAAAAAACCAAATACACCCTAACCATTTCTTCTTATTTACAAAAATGCCATCATCATCAATTTTTCCAACCACCATGAACCACCATTTTTGAGCTCTAAAGCTCTAGAATTCAATTTTCAACCACTTTTTTTCTCATTCTAACCCAAAAAACTTCATTTCCTCTCATCTCCTCTACATTTCCATCTAAAAAACTCTCATAACTATCATTTTCATAATCACAAACTTCATATTTTCGAGTTTCTTCATTAGTGAATCGTTAAAGATGCTTCTTTTTGCTCATATTTGGAGTTTGGACGGTTGAAAAGGTTGGAAACGAGCTTTACACATGAAAAAGGTAACTATTTACATGGTTTTCGTTCTTTTTCAGATCTGTGTCGCGACGGTAGACTGTTTTGTATGTCTACGCCTCCGTAGAGACTTACGATGCAGTCTATTTGTCAACGCACGGGTTAGTTTTGCAATTGACCAGACAATTTTTTTTTCTAACGCAGACTTCCCCAGTAGTCTCTGTCTTTACCTTTGACAACAAAAATAAAATTTTCGATAGACTTACTAAGACGTCTACCTAAAAGAGGTTAGTTTTTCATTTGACCGAACTTTTGACTTTTCAAAATAGACTTCAACGGAAGTCTACAAAATGTAGACTGCCAACGAAGTCTATAAAAGGTCAGTTTTGCATTTGACCAAAACTTTGACTTCGTGGAATAGGTTAGTTTTGTGTTTGACCAAAAAGTTTAAAAAGCAATCAAAAATTTATTAAATTGTAGACTTCATATGCAGTCTTCTTATCTTAAAAAAAAAATGTAGACTGAGTATAAAGTCTACTTTTTTATTTTGGTCAAATGCAAAACCAACCCGTCGGATTTGAGAGTAGACTTCACAAGAAGTCTACACACCCGTAGACGTTCATTTTAATCTACTGATTTGAAGTCAAACTTGGTCAATTGCAAAACTAACCTCTTTCAAAAAAATTCAAACATGTAGACTGCATATGAAGTCTAGTTCTGAAAGTCAAATCTTGGATGAATTCTGGTCAATTGCAAAAAGTAACATTTTTAAATTGTAGACTGAAATGAAAGTCTACATGTATAAAATCACAACTTTTATTCAACTATAGAAAGCAACCCGTAAAATGGTCAATTGCAAAAACCAACCCAAAGAGTAGACCTATTTGACAGTCTACGTCTGTAAACTGAAAAGAACGTCTACGTCTTCAGAGACTGAATATTAAGTCTGCATAGAAAAATCTATAAAAATGTGAATTTGTGTATTATTCATTAATTTTTTTCTAGTTTTTTTGTTTGACAGTGTGTGTTAGTTAATCCTGATGGGTTTGAGTGATTTTGAAAAGAATTTTTTTTATAATTATGAAGGTATAATTCATTTAATTTGACAATGTTGTTAGCTAATAATTGTAGACGTATTTGTAAGTCTTCGTTTATAGTTTTCCTAATAAGGCTGAACTTGTTTCAAAGCTGAAGTCGGTGACTGTGGAATATAAATTTACATTCTCAGCATATAAGACAACGAAAACTCTGTATGTGGCTAAGTGTCGTGTTCAAGGATGTGGTTGGAAACTTAGAGAGAGTGTGAAGCATGGGCCAAAGACATTTTGGGTGACAAAATATTCGAAAAGGATGAAGAATCAGAAAGGTTGAAGAATGTTCCTTGTGCATGATGGCTGTACACATGGTAAACTTCTTGAAATGACACAAGAAGATTATGATCTGGACAACAAAATTGAGAAGATGGTGCTAACCTATTCCTTACCAAACATCATTTAAAACAAATGACTCCGAATAGGAAAATACTCCTCTTATGCCTGTCACAAATAATCGACAAGTACGGAACTTGATCGAGTTATCTAAGACACACTTTGTACGCTTTTGTGTATCAAGCCTGCGCCAAATACACTAATTTTTTTGGATTGACTATATTTTAGATAATAAGTGTAGACGTTTTTGTAAATCTACAAATGTAGACTGCAGTTGAAGTCTACGTCGTAAATTCTATTAAAAGTGTATTTGTGTATTATTCATCATGTTATTTCATGATTTAATTATTTTACAGTGTATGTTAGTAAAATTTTAATGGTCTTGGATGAATTTCACAATTTAATGTGTTATAATTATACACTTGATACTTATTGCAAATTGTTTTGATTAGTGTTATTCTTGAAAATATTTGGGAAAATTTTGTATAGATTTTCTTCTTCTCACATGTGTGTTAGTTTTTATTTTAGCTTATGGTGGTTTTACTTGTTTGGTTGGTTAGATCTTGTGAAAAATTGATATCTAACAAAAAATTAATAATATCATACAAGTGAAAACAACTAAAAATGAATACAATGTTTATAGATTATGCATTAAAAAATTATTTAAAAATTAATATTTTATTATGAAAGTTATTACAGAGTAATATATTAAAAAGTATTATTGAGTATGTTTGATTTTTCATAATCTTGATGCTTCAAATAAAGTCTTGGAAAAAGTACCTGCAAAATAAGATAGAGTTATGAGAAAAACATAAGATAAAAAATGAAATCATATTTTAGTAGACTTTTTATTAAGTCTACGTAAAGTTATTGTTTAGTGGACTTTAGTTGAAGTCTACAATAATGGAAAATTTTCATATCTAAAAGTGTGCATTTAGAAAATTTGAAAATACTTTGTTCTGGAAAATATTTCAAAAATGGTTTTTTGTCATCCTTGTAACAAAGCAAAAAGATAATGTATGAATCTATAAATTTAGTTCATTATAAACACAAAATATCTTATAATGAATATATGGAAAGCTTACATTTTTGGGAAGATGATTTGAAAACATTGGAAGAGAATACCTGCAAAATAAAATAAAATTATGAAAAATAAGATAAAAATTAAAATCATATTTGAGTAAACTTCTAATGAAATATGCTTAAAAGTCAAGGCTAGTAGACTTCGTTTGAAGTCTACCAGCCGTAAGTTTTAAGTAGATTTCAAATGAAGTCTACTCTATAAAAAAAAATAGATCTGAAAAATAAATACATTAAAAATATGAAATAAGTTTAAATCTAAAAAACTTTTAAAAATATGATTTAGTAGACAAAATAGTTATAAATTAAAGACATATTAATATGAATTTTAATATGTAACTTTATTTGAATATAAATACTAGAACACATATTTTAAATCTATAGATGTAAACCTTACATTTCTAAGAGGAGAAGAGAACAACTATGGAAGAAAATACCTGCAAAATAAGATAAAATTATTAAAAATCATAGAAAAAAAATTAAAGTCATATTTTTGTAGACTTCCAATGAAGTATGCTTAAACTTTGTGGTTTAGTAAACTTCATATGAAGTCTGCAAGCTTTAGTAAACTTCTTTAGAAGTCTACACTGTCTGATAATTTTCAGATCTGAAAAAATCTATATATTTTGAAATGTGAAAATAATTTTAAATCTGAAAATACTTTACATAATAGAATTTATAAGGTAAACTAGTAGCAAATTAATGTAGAGAGCTTGATCTATAAATTTATTTGAATATAAACATGTAAATACATATTTAAAATCTATTAATCTAAAACTTACATTTTTAGAGGAGATGAAGAAATCCATGAGTGATATTACCTACCAAAAAAAGATAATATTGTGAGAAATAAACATAAAAATACACATTTAAAAGCTATAGATCTAAAACATACATTTTTTAAAGGAGAAGATGAAAACCATGAATCATAATATCTAAAATGACAAGATAATATTGTGAGAAAGACTTGAGAAAATTTTAGAGAGAAAGAAGATAATGAGAGAGATTTGGAAACAATTGAGAGAATTTTAGAGAGAAGAGAGAAAGTTTTAGAGAGAAGGGAGAGAGTTTTAAAAACTTGTGCAGCCACTTTAGAGAGAGATTGTATAAATTTTGTTTATATAGGGAGACAAAAATGTAACTAGGTTAAAATTTACGATGCTGTAGACTTCGTTTGAAGTCTACTAAAATTAAAATTTTGGAGTAGATCTTACTATAACATAGTAGACCTTTTTGGAAGTCTACTATAATAATTTAATTATTGTTATTTATTCTTTATTATTTTAGTAATTTTAATATATGATTTATTAAATTTATTTCTTTATTTTTTAATAGTTATAGTATATGATTTCATTTTTTTATTCGTAAGGAACTTAACTTAGTTTAAATATAATAATTTTTTGTAAAACAAATTGAAAAATATAGACTGAAAAAGACGTCTTCAGATAAATAGACTTTATTGTAGGTCTACGAAACCCTAAACCACAAATCTCAAACCCTAAATGTTTTGCTTGATAATCAAAAAGTCTCATTTATACAAAATATAAACTACTAAACATTAATATGCAGATTTAAGTTAATAAAACAAAAAAAAACAAAATCTAAAATCTAACCCTATGAAATCAACTACTAAAAGACATAACATGTTAGAACCTTTTGTTTCTAAACTATGAACATAATCTAACACATGATAACCAAATTAGTATATATTCTTCAAAATTGTTCGATTATATGAAATTTTAATTTATTTATTTCATATTATCCATTATATTGATGATTAGTTAAAAATATCACAATAATTATTTTTATACATTTTCAAAATTAAATTATTAGATCAAATTAGAGTGTAGACTACAAAACAAGTCTATAAAATAGACTTCGTAGGAAGTCTATATATATGTAGACTTCTTTTATTACATGTAGACTTCCAAAGGATAGAAACGTAAAATACATTTCTGTTTTTTGTTTGGTCATAAGGGTTAAATAGTACTTTCATTACTCCTTTAGGTTGGTTTTACAATTGACTGAAAGTGGGGTACACTTTTACATTTGACTTGAATATTTGGGTTAGTTTTAGCAAATGTCCCCAAAAAAAATCAGTGATAAGTCTAAGCAGTAAATATATATGCAAGAAATATCATTTTGCCAACATTTAAAATAATCCTTTTAGCGATCCTAAACGCAGCAGACCATCGGGCCTACCTTTCCAAGTTTAGAAACCATCGAAATCAGTTGGAGATTTTTTTTGGAGAATTCATATAAGAGTTTCTTCATATAATTTCATAAATGCCAACCACAAGCCAGTTTAATGGGATAGCTCGTTTAATTTTTTTAATTATTTGATCTACTTCAAACACAACCACAGTCCCTTAAATATTAATAAATGATTTTTCTGAAAAATTGATTCTTTAGTATTTTTGCTTGTGTTCTCATATGGTTCTTAACATGTTCACATTACAAATTACAACTATTCTAAACTTTAATATTCGACTATAGCTACTCCAAAGCCTTTCAATTTCGTTAAATTGCTATAGTTGGTAATTTTCACACTCGATCCAAATTTATGACTTCATTTTGGCTCTACTCAAATTAAGGTACGTTTTATATCGTTTTGTGTATGATCACATGTTTTTTAAATAGTAAGGAAGAAAAAGGGACAGAGAGATACTAGTTAACCTAGCTAGTCATTCGAAACCTTAGTAACACTAACACCCCTAGTAGCTTGATTCCTATGATAATCTCCTTTTTAAACTGATATATATGGCTTATATTTTGCTTAACGTTTTCCCCTGAAATAGGTGTAATATAAGTTAATTAAATAAATAATAAAGCTTATATTATGTTTTTGTAGTGAAAATTATGAATTCATGTGCAACAGATTTACAATAAGCATTTTATTAATTAATTTATTTTGCCAATAATGTTTATATAAGTTATACCGAACACGTTTGGCTGAACCTCCAAATGCTATAGACTGCTATTTTACATAACTGAAATTGAACAAGAATTACAATTTGGTACTTATATTTTACATAACTGAAATTAAACCAGAATTACAATTATGGTTTTAGTTCTTTTGAGTGTTGTTTGGGCCCAAACTTTGATTTGATAAACAGTTTTTGTTAACTAAATATTAAGGGTATTAAAACTTTAAAAGTCTCGTTTGGAAATGGAAAAATGGGTTTTGTCAAAAGAAATTTCTTAAATCAAACTATTTGCAAAGATACCTCTTGACTCTTGTTGGTAGCTCGAATTAGTATTTTTGGATAACACTTCCTTCCGTTTAATTTAGTCGCCACAAAAGTAAGAGAATTTCGTTTTGCATTATGTATTTGTGGCCGCTAGCATATGTAAGTTATATAAAATGAAATATCAAAATTGTTTGATTAATAAAAGGCTCTAGTTGGTGTCCGTAAAGACAAATATTCTTTAATACCTTACATTATATATATAGAAGCTTTTGTGTGTATTTTTTCGAGAGCACAGACACGTTCAGAATATTGAATACTGAGAGAGACTCATAACAGAAAGAGGAGAGATGAACAACCGGCACAAACAGATTGACTCCGGTTCTGGCTCCGGAGATAACCGCCGGATGTACGACTGTGACATCTGCATGAGAGGCTTCACGAGTCCTCAAGCCCTCGGTGGTCACAGAAACATCCACCGTAAGGAACGTGAAAGAAACCTCTCCTCGTCCTCTTCATCTTCTCACTCATTTCCATTTCTTATGCCATCCTCCCGAAACTACACAAACCCTAATTACAACAACCCACCACCATATTTTCCAACCAATGAGTCATACCATCATCAAACGTTTCAGCCACCAGTTAACCCTAGCTACAACGCACAACGCTTTGGATCAACACCATCATCTGGAGGAGGAAGCTATGCTCAAGGGGAGTTACTTGGTCTAGATTTGAGCTTACGGCTCGGATCCGTCAACGTCGGTAACGACTCTCACCGAAGCCTACCGGATGCTGGAGATTCTAAGCCTGATCAAGATGAGGATCTGGATCTTGATCTTCGACTTGGAGGTCATCATCACCACTAAGCTTCTATGGTTTCTCTGACGTTTAATCCACGTAACTAAATGCAGTTTATATTGCGCTGAAGTTGATCGCCTTTGAATGCATGCATGATGTTTATAATTTTGTTTAATGTATAATTAATGTGTTGATCTGTGGATAAAAGTGTGTTTGAGTGATGTTCTATCATTTAACGTTGTTTGAAGCTTAGTTTGTATTCAAGACTATATTATTCTCTTGGATAACTTTATATGATTTGTGGATATATAGATCAAATAGGTTTGAGCAGTGTTTTATGAAGTTTGGGTTTGTATAATTCAAATCTATTATTCTCTTGAATAATATAAAGCAAGTGTAGGTTTGTGTAACGTTCTTGTTTTGTCCGTATATGAAGTTTATGTTTGTATAGTGTAAGACTATTATTCTCTTGAACTGTTATATATAGATCAACTTGTAAAATGTTGTTATTATTTAACGATGTACAGTATATATGAAGTCTGGGTTTATATAACTCAAGACATTAATATCTTGGAAAGTAAATCTATAGATGATTACAAATTTTCTTTGATTACAAATTTCTCTAAGAGAAACTAGTGAATGTATCCGAATTGCAATGGGATAAACATTAGATGCGTTTTAATCATCAGCTGGTGATGGTAATAAATTATACCATTGGGAAAGAAATTCAAATATAGAAACTACATTCTTGCAGGCCCATGTGAGCTGATATCAAGTATAGCCTTGATGTTTAAACGAAAGTATGATTGTTAACATGCATGTGATAGCCAGTCTATATATACGCATTATATTGCTAAGAAGTAAATAAGGGATGGAGAAAGTCAAATATTGGTTTAAGAGCAGGTTTCACACTGCCCAGGTATAGATATCAAGGATCCTCTCATTAACTACCTTAATATTATCCTACGATAGTTATGAAACTTAGTGTGCGTAACTACATTAACCTAGAGTGTTTCTCTCATGAATACCTTTGTGTAAAATTAACTATTATAACTTACCAAAGCTTTACTTTCAGCAGAACTCAAAAGAGAAGAATCTCCAATTTATCATATTCTCTCTAAGATTCCTATCTTGAATAACCTTTTACAACTTCTTTCATCTCTCTATCCGTTAACGCTTTTTAAAATAATTTTTACCTTTGTTTGCCAAACCCTTTGAAATTTTCGATTTTGAAAACATTCGGTAATCATAGATTTTTTTTTCGAAACAATAGATTATCACGCTGCAGGCTAAAATATCACATCTCTTGATCTAGCACTCCACCATAACGAGATAATCTGGATTTATTAAACTGAAACAATATTATCAAGCTGCATACAAAAATATCTACTGATAAATCCAATATATATATATATATATATATATATATCCTGAAGAATCCCTCATGCCAGAGTACTGAACAACGGTTCACCGAGTAGTTCAGAATAAACTTTTGAGATGATTTACGAATCTTTAGGTTAAATTATATTTATAGTTTCTGCACCGTCGTCATGTAGAGCTTTTTGCATGAACGTGTAATATAGTCTTTACAGACTGGCCCAGCTTTGATCTCTACTCCGATAATTTTCTCTGGTTTTAGATTTCTACTATTTCCAGACTCGGCCCTAAAATTTTATCGCCTGGAAACTGAAAACAAAAAGTTTAGGCTTAGTGAACCAGGCTTTTTAAAGTAGTAAACCGCTTAGCTAGTGGATTTCCTTAAAATTGAGCCTAAAATCACTTACTTTCAAATAAAGAAGAAAAGTTTCATTTGCTCATACTGTTTGGCATCAACATTTCATGGCCCATTGTCTTGACTATTACTGAAAAGTTTGCATCATGTTTCTGCTATAGCGCCTTTGCAGTGGGCACTTCGAACACTGAATTTGTACACATAAGCGCCCAGATCTGGAAACTTATTTCGGATTTTTTGCTTCAGTGATAAGTTTCTTGGGCTTCCAACTTAAAACCAATTGGCAATTAGTGGATTGACCCAAGTCCCTTATATATTAGTCAAGTCCCTTTCATATATATCTGATGTGGGATCTTCTCTCCAATACCCTCCCTCGAGATAATGATGCGTATAACCATTAATCTCGCAGAATCCATCATACCCCCTCCGAAATCATGCTTTATTTTTTCTAGCGATCTTGGCGGAACTGAGCCTTCTATGGACCATCAGCTAATGGGATGATCGGGCCACTGTCCGGGCCGGATTAATGGGTCAGGGTATTGGGCCGGCTCTGATACCATGATAAGTTTCTTGGGCTTCCAACTTAAAACCAATTGGCAATTAGTGGATTGACCCAAGTCCCTTATATATTACTCAAGTCCCTTTCATATATATCTGATGTGGGATATTCTTTCCAATATTCAGCAACCTCAAGTTATGGGTCTGATCATCTCCTTCTCTGATTCAGTTGGGTCGAGTGGGCCAAGTAACTTACGTCAAAAGAGAAAAGGAAAGTCGCGATTTATTTAGCAATTCAGTTCTGTTGAAGTAAGGGAAACATATCTTGGAAACTAAAGAGATAGTTGGATAGTACAATCCTGTGACACCAGCTAAACAATTTGATTCCAAATCATCAGGAAGCATAGTATCAATCACTATCATTCTTCTTTTAACTGGTGACTGGTCTCCTTTTGACATTAATAAAGTCCTAGAACGTTTTGGAAATAGTGTCGGGCTTTGAACTTGTTAACCTTGAGGTGAATTAGAACCTTTAAAAGATACAAAAAGAAAAACTCTTTCACAAAACTTTTTTTAAAATAAATGTTGAATTAATTCAAAAAGAAAACTGATTTACAAGATATGCGACTCTGTTTCACAACGTTTACTATCAGGAAACGGTTTCACTAAGGATTGTTGTGTGTGCTGCTTCATGTTCAATCTCACATAAGAGAAAATTAGGAACAAAGTCCTGATTAAGAACAAACTGACAACTAAGAAGACACAAACTTCTCCCGATTGTTCTCTCTAAATTTTTCGTCCCTCTACTCTCTTCCCTATACCTCGTTACCTCTTTCTGTCTCTATTGCGTTCTTGTTGGTCAAAATGATTCTTGGTATTGACCGTGTGGCTCTCTGCTCCTCCTTTTTGTTGCTTTCGAACAGCTTTTGAAAAAAATATGAAAATAGCTTTTACCAAATAAAGCATAACCCCTAATCTTGAATAAACAGAAACATTCTTCAATATGTTAAGTTCATAATTAATTCACTTTCTTTAACAAAAAAAAAATAATTAATTCACTTTGTCTCTATTACCAATGTATAATACTGATCTTGTAAACAGCTTTTCATCTTAACATAAACATTCTTATTTCCTCCATTTCTAAATAATGCATGTTCTATCATTTTTTACTTATTTCTAAAAATGAATGTTTTAGATTTTCTATATATTTTTAATAATGAATTATAACTTCAAGAAATATTAATTAACAATTTTAGATTTATTGAATTATTATCAGTTTAAATTTATGGAAAATTGTTATAATTTTAAAAATTAATGTAATGATAATTAATTTTTTTTTTAATATTTGTGAAAAATATAAAACATACATTATCTAGAAACAGATGAATATTTAATAATCTTTTCATTTGTCATCTATACGGAAATCGCGTTGTTCCAACCACACAATAATAAAAACAAAAAGCGTAAATCTGGACCGTTTGATCTAGGCAGAACCAAAAAAGAAAGGAAACTGTACTTTCTGAACCGTTGGATCTAAAAACAATGATTCTAAACCGGTACAAACGGTGGAACAAACGTCGATGATGGCTCATAACAAAACGGCGCCGCCGGATGCTGCCACGTCTTGAAAACCGGTGCAACCGTCGCAGTAATAGCTTTCGTCTGGTTCTCAACCGGCGGTTGGTTGACCGGTGATTCTGGCAAAAGAGCTAGCGGCGAGAGGAGAGGGATGGCAGTTGTCCAGTTATTCGCCGGAGCCGGAACGATGTTTAACGACGGAGGTCGCTTTAGTAGACGAGTGGGATGCCGCTGAGTTCCGGAATCTGAGCTGCAGCCTGGTCTCTCCATCGTCGTTGACATAAAACGTGAATCCCTCAGGTCTTCAAGAAGAACCGAAGCTAAAATGACTAAGCGATTTGGAACCGAAGCTAAAATGAGATTTGTTGCTGTCCCAAAAAATCTGATAGAGAAGATGTGAGCCTAAAGATTCGCGTGTGTGTTTATATATAATGTATAGTTCAAACAAACAAAAGCGTGTACATGTGTTATGCATATAGTTGGGGTCAAAGATAATGAAAGAGAGGAATTAGCTGTTTTGTTACTTTAATATATGTGGATTTGCTGGATCGAACAATACACTAGTATTCATTTGTTTTTGTTATTTTACTATAACCTATTTGGATAATTCATATAATCTGATAAAACGGACCTAGATTTTATGAATTATGATTTGCTACTCAAAAGTCTAAAAACTAGTGTCAGTAATATTTCTTGGGGGTTGTTTCTCATTTTCCCATAAAATAAAAAAAGGAAAGCGATGATTAGGATGAAAATAATGAGAAAACAACAAAAGAAGCGACATTGAGAGGTGGAACCAGTGTAAGTAGGATCCAATCGACTTGGTGTTAACTGATATTTCATGCCACCGCCAGGTTTTGACTGTTTCTCACCAATGATGATTATTTTATTTTATGCTCGTCCAGTCTGTGTTGTGCTTTATGAATATTCATAAAGTCGCATTGTAATGTTATTAAGACTCCAACTCACCTCGATCTATTTTCATTTTTATATTTTTTTTCTAAAATAAAAAAAAATTTTATTATAGAGTTGGATTTGCTATGATACTCGACTCTATAATAGATTTCTCTATTTATAGAAGAAAATATAGAATTATGTTATTTTCACTTTAAAATATAGAAACAAAAAGTCATTTTCTTCTATATTTTTTCTAAAATAGAAAAATTCTATTATGGAAACATACATTAGAGCAATTCCATCTCTATAATAGAGATTTCTATTTTAGAAAAATATATAGAGATGTACATTGAAGATACTCTAACAGATAAATTTTATTGAGAAGAAACACTTCAAATATCTTAATCATAATCATGTCAGAGAAATAATTTTTTTTTTTTGCTATAACATACAAAGAATCAACATTTATTTTCTAAGTGTTCAATGTAAACACATTATCTTGCTCTTCTTCTTCTTTTGCTAGCTAACTCACTATTCTGCTCTCCTTCACCTATTATTTCTCTAACACAAGCCTGCTTTCCTTTAACCAATTTTTTTTTGTTTTTGCCCAAAAGTCAAGAATATATTTCTCTCTTTAGTACAAGCTCTTGGATATGCTTGTCTCAGCCTCGATCACAGCCATAAAACTGGTGAACATGCTCTTTTCGAATCCCACATCAATCTACGTACATCTTTTTTAAAATTCTGCAAAGCATATGTTGTATAATTTCATCAATATTCCGCATCGATCTACTCAGTTCACCTAAATTATTTTATGCTCTATATTTCAATGCAAACAATGGTTTAACAACCAATCAAATACTAATATTTAGTGACTAACATGTATCGCTGAATACAAATGTTAAAGAAAACATAAATGAAACGTCAAGAAATTAAACGCCTATTATATGCGACGTCGGTGATAATGTCGGTAGGTCATGTGTATATTTGATATGACTTGTAAACTAATTCCTCGAATGGATTGTTATTTATTTCTTTGGCATTGTGACGTAAGAAAAAAATGTAGAAAATAAATTCTCAGACACTATTTAAGGTAAACACGGAAATTTGCATATATGATAGCTTTAAAACAAATTCTTATTTTAAACAGAGTACAATAAGAATTTTTTTTAAATAGCATTAGTTATAAAAAGTAATTTTATTTTATATTTTATTTAGCTTTAGTGATTAAGTTTAATATTTATGGATAGGGTTAAGGTAAATATTAATGTTTGGAATCATTTAATTATTTTACCATTACATTTAGTTAATGCTATTTTGTGAATTTTTCATTTTATGTACTAGTTTCATAACTTTTTTGTGCTACTTTAATTTTGAGAAATTGCCTAATGTAAACAAGAGATATGGTGAAAAGATCTTATTATTCTTCTCTGTCACTTACGTGACTTATATAAGCTTTACATGATAACCTTGAATCATAACAGAGAATCTTCTGATATCTATCTACCCTTATCTTTACAACAGAACTTATCCAATATACATTTACGTACGTTGGTGTAGAACTATCTAGACCCTTCCTTAACACTCCCCCTCAAGTTGGAGCGTGCAAATCACACACTCCAAACTTGGACAATAAGTAACGAAATGGTGAAGCTCCCAAAGCCTTTGTCAAAATATCTGCGAGCTGTTCGTTCGTCCTAACATGAACGGTAGAGATCAGCTTGGCTTTAACCGCATCCCTCACACTGTGACAGTCTTTCTCTATGTGCTTCGTCCGTTCATGGAACACTGGATTCGCTGCGATGTAGATTGCCGCTTTACTATCACAGAACAACTCCATCTGTGTCTCATGCTTAACTCCAAGATCCTCCAGAAGTCGCTTCATCCACTTCAGCTCCTTCAGTGCGTCTGACATAGCCCGATACTCTGCTTCTGCAGACGAGTGCGACACTGTGTCTTGCTTCTTAGTTTTCCAGGCGACAGGTGAGATCCCAAGTAACACCATATACGCTGACAATGATCTTCTCGTGAGTGGACATGAATTGTAATCAGAGTCGCAGTATGCTCGTATCCTCAAGTCACTATCAGATCGTAACATGATGCCTTATCCTGGACTCCCCTTCAAGTACCGTAGAACTCTCATCACTGCCTCCCAGTGTGCCTCTCTCGGCTCGTGCATTACCTGAGACAGTACATGGACGGCATAGGACAAATCCGGCCTTGTTATGGTCAAATACACCAGACGTCCCACTACCCTCCTGAACTTTATTGGATTAACACACAATGGACTCTTATCCGCCAGTAGTTGATGATTCACCTCCATTGGTGTTGTTGCTGGTTTACTTCCGAGCATCCCAGCCTCATCTACAATGTCTAGTGCGTACTTACGCTGCGATAGGAACATTCCCTCTGGACTTCTCGCGATCTCTATACCAAGAAAATACTTGGCTTTACCCAGATCTTTCATGTGGAAGCAGTCACTCAAGTACTTTTTGAACCTTACCATCATATCAAGATCATCTCCCGTGACAATCAAGTCATCGACATATATTAGAACTCTCACACTCTTATCTCCCTTGATATAAGTAAACAATGAGTAGTCCTCATATGACTGCACAAACCCAAATCCTGTAAGGGCTTTTGTCAGCTTCTCAAACCAACACCTGGGAGCTTGTTTCAAACCATACAAAGACTTACGCAGCTTGCACACTTTGTTTGGATTATCTGATTGAAACCCTGGGGGTAGTCTCATGTACACTTCTTCTTCCAAATCTCTGTGTAGAAATGCATTATGAACGTCCATCTGGTGCACTTCCCAATTCTTTGCCACAGCAACTTGCAAGAGAGTTCGAACCGTGTCCATCTTGGCCACAGGTGCGAATGTTTCCTCATAATCTTCACCTTCTACTTGATGGTTTCCACAGCAGACAAGCCTAGCTTTGAATCTCTCTATAGTCCCATCCGCATTATACTTAATGGTAAACACCCACTTGCTACCAATAGCTTTCTTCCCTGGTGGCAAGTCAACTACATCCCAAGTTCTACTTAGCTCAAGTGCATCGACTTCAACCTTCACTGCCTTTCTCCACTTTCTATCCTTGAAAGCTTCCTTATAATTCTTCGGTATTAACCCAGCACTTACTGCCGCAAGGAAAGCTTGGTGGGCAAATGAGAACTGCGCATCACTCACATAGTCGGTAATGGGATAAGGTGTTTTACCTGGACACGTTGTTGATGACTCTGCTGGAGGCTCGGTGCGAGCAATGGTGTTATGTTTATCAAGAGAACTCTGTGCGTTGTAGAGAACGTAATCGCGTAGCTTCACCGGTGGCTGTGTGCTTCTGTGTCCACGTCCTAAAACTTCCTTGTGCACCACGGCTTCACTTATTTCTTCTTCACCAGTACATGGTTCTTTATCACAACGCTCTGTTTCAGGAGGTTGCTCTGTCACAGCCTCCACAACGCTCTCGAAAACGGTCTCGACATGTTCAACACTCCCCCTGTCGAGCACAATCTCAGTCTGGGGTGTCTCATCATCGTTTCCAAACTCCATTACAACCGGAACCTGACCTGTCTCGTCTCTCGCTGCTGTATACGGAAACACTGTCTCGTCAAACACCACGTCTCTAGAGACAAAGAACTCTTTCTTATCCATATCAAAGAGCTTCCAACCCTTTTCTCCAAATGGATATCCAACAAAGATACACTTCCTACTTCTTGCTCCAAACTTATCTTTGTCCCTTCTTACTTGATGAGCAAAGCACAAACATCCAAATAATTTAATGTTATTATACTCAGGTCGCTTACCGTACAAACACTCATACGGCGTCTTTCCTTGAAGTAACCTTGATGGAGTCCTGTTAATAAGATGTGCTGCAGCCAACACGCTCTCCCCCCAGAAACTAACGGGTAGATTCGCCTGAAACAATAGCGACCTCGCAACGTTCAAGATATGGCGATGCTTCCTCTCTACCCTGCCATTTTGTTGTGGCGTGTTTACACACGATGTCTGATGCAGAATCCCCTGCTCCGCAAAGTATTTCGTCAGACACACAAACTCTGTTCCATTATCACTTCTCACCATTTTCACACTTCTACCAAATTGTCGACTAGCAAGGGAAATGAAGTTTGGGAGGACTGTTTTCACCTCACTCTTCTCAAGAAGGAGATGTATCCATACAGCCCTTGAGTAGTCGTCAACAATAGTGAGAAAATAAACTGTGCCACACGAAGAGGAGACTCGATATGGACCCCATAGATCAATATGTATCAAATCAAATGAACCCAAACTTTTATTAGAACTTTCGGAAAACAACTCTCTAGTCTGCTTAGACTGAAAACAAATATCACATCCACCAAATTTGGTTGAGACGTCCTTAACACCAGAAATAAAAGGTAAATAACTCAAAACACCAAATGCGGGATGTCCCAGCCGACGATGCCACAAAGTCTGATCTGCCGACGCCTTGACTCGATGACCTCTCGTGACTGTCACATCTCGATAAACATAAACACCATCCTTCACTTCACCGGCTCCAATCAGAGTCTTCGTAAAACGGTCCTGCAATACACATAGAGTGTCAGTAAACATCGCAAGACATCCAGTTTGCCGAAGTAACTTCGCAACTGAAAGTAAAGTACAGTTCAAATTTCGAACGTAGAGAACATTCAACAACGTGAGATTCTCTGATAACTTCAAGCTACCACACTTTGTTGCCATAGTATAACTACCATCTGCAAAGCTTACAGTACTTGGTATCACACTGTGAACCTCACTAAGCAAAGTGATATCTCCAGTCATGTGATGTGAAGCCCCAGTATCGATAATAACTTCACCTGTTTGCACATTATCGTTCAATTTGTCGGGTATTGGAGACTGCTTCTGGCGCTCCAGGAATGATGCAAGCGACGCCCATTGCTCAGAACTTAGCGGTGGAAACCCTGAGGTCTGACTGTTCGCATTAGTAGAAGCTGCGGTCCCCTGCATTGCATTGGCTCTGGAGCTGTTAGTTCTCCCTCGGCCTCTGCCTCTGCCACCTCGTCCACCTGACTGATTACGCTCGTTAAACCACTCCGGGAAACCAATGAGCTGCCAGCACTCCTTCTTCTCATGACCAGATCGTCCGCAGTGATCACACACAACACCACTACGTCCTCGCGCCACAGCCGCCATGATACCTCCCTGTGAAGACTCATCACCTCCTACTTTCATATTGAACCCGACTGGCGCTTCTTTAGTCTCAACACGAGACGCACCGAGTCTGTTCTCCTCTCGTACTACACGTTGATACACCGTGTTGAGATCGGGCAGCGTCTCTGATCCGATAAGAGTCGTAACAACATTACCGTATCTTGCTTCATCCAACCCCATAAGGAACTGGTGTACCTTTTCTTCTTCATACTCCTTGGCATACACGTCTGATGCTGCACAAGTACACAATGGAAGAGGTTTACAACACAACAGCTCTTCCCACTTCTTAGATAACTTCCCAAAGTACTCCATCACACTAGACCCTTCCTGCTTACATGCAGCCAACTCAGACTTGAGTTGATGAACCCGAACTCCACTTCCCACCGAGAAGCGCTTCTTAAGCTCGTTCCACATCTTGCACGCATCAGGAGTGAACGGAACTGTTGATCGTATGGTAGGCGAGATTGACGCCCTAATCCACCCTACTATCATCGAGTTTGCTGTTCTCCACATCTCTGTCTCCACCGGATTCTCCTGTTCATCAGGAAACTTCAAACTACCATTGATGAACCCGAACTTTCGTTTGGCTCTAAGTGCATTCTCCAATTCTGAAGACCATTCAGAATAGTTCTCTCCCGTCAAGATCACAGGCGTAATACACGTTCCTGGATTATCAGCGGGGGCGAGATAATAAGGAGATGTCGTCCCTTCAGTCACAGACTTCGACGAACTCACGATTGCTGTCTTCTCTCCACTCATCTTCTATCTCTCGTTAAAAATACTGAGTTTGCCCTTTGATTGGCTCTGATACTATGTAAACAAGAGATATGGTGAAAAAATCTTATTATTCTTCTCTGTCACTTACGTGACTTATATAAGCTTTACATGATAACCTTGAATCATAACAGAGAATCTTCTGATATCTATCTACAACAGAACTTATCCAATATACATTTACGTACGTCGGTCTAGAACTATCTAGACCCTTCCTTAACACCTAACTGTAATTAAATAAACCTGTAATTGTATCTACGTTTTGTTTTCAAAAGAAAGAAAAAACTGTATCTACGTTTCTATTTATTAATCTTTTATGTCAGTTCTTCTAGTTTAGGGAACTTTTTCGGAACTTGTTAAGACTGATCATTATTAACCTTCCTGTTCCATAGAGGAAACGAGTGAATGAATAAAAGTCATAATTAAAAAATTAAAAAAAAGGAACTCCATTGGTTTTGATTTGATTTATATTTATTCTATTATATGTAAACACATTATCTTGCTCTTCTTCATCTTTTGCTAAGTCACTATTCTGCTCTTCTTCACCTATTATTTCTCTACCACAAGCCTGCTTTCCTTCAACCAATTTGTTTTTACCAAAAAAAAAAAATCATTAATCTTATTACGATTGAAATGTAGTCCGATGTATTCTTTTTATTCTATAAGAACTGTTAATTTATTTCACCAAAAAAATTAATCTAAAACTTTTTGTTATATAAAAATATCATTTTAGAATTTCAATGTGAGTAATTTATATCTATTTTAAAATTAGTATAATTGTAAATTGCGTTGATTTTATAACTAATTTTATTTATTTCAAATGTTATTTGTTAAATAAATGTAATAATAAGAATATAAATGTATTTTAATTATTTTTAATCAGTGTGAAAATATCAAAATAAACCGAATGAATATTAAAAAATCCAATTATCCAACGTACGACCTATCTAATCATAAAAAGATACAAACGTGTAACACACTTTGTGAGAAAGAGAAGAGAAACACAAACTGCAATTTGTGTTATTGTGTTCAACCCTTAACGTGGCATTGGTCAACGACTTTGACACAGAAGCATGTCATTGGTTGTACCGTGTTCAACCTTTAACAAGATAATATGTCCCAGGGCGACTCTTTGATATCATCTTTGGACACAACTTACTTACTTTCGTCGACTTTGTTTAGTTTGTTCAACTATGGACCCAAAATTATGTATCTCTCTGTTTTAGGATTGTGAAGTATATTTGGTTAATTTGGCACATGTCCTGATGTCCATGAATCAAAAAGTATCCAAACTGAAGAAATTGGAGACAGAGCTCCTGTGTATTTGCCTTTGGAGAGCATGGCTCTACGTGAAGCTGGAGTGTTCAGACTTCAAAGGCATATAATCTTTTGCACTTTGCTTTGGAAATACATAATTTTTAGTATATTAAGTTCTTGATTAAAAGGAATAATCACATATGTATAGATAAAAGTATTATATTAAGAACTACGAATTATATGAATTCTATGATAATAATATCTATAAACTAAGTATTATAGGGTGGGAACTACCGAAATAAAGTAAGGGAGTTTGTGAAGTTCACATTTCAGTTTGCTTTGGCTTTCGATATGTAGGGCTTTGTCACCATATTTCTCCTTCTCCTCACTCTTCTCTGCCTCGTCGAGGTTGTCGATAGTATGCATCAATCCAATATAATCGAGCAACGATCAACGTCAAGTTCTGCGAATTAATCACAACTTTTTTAGTTAATTAAATACATTAATATGCATTTACGCGGTAACAAAGCTGATTGGCCTGAGTGAACTCGCTCAAATTGATAGCGAAAGGAATGACAGTTGAGAGAATTTGAGTTGCAAGCTGAATCAACAAAACCTGATCGATCTCTAGAACTTAGCATTGCATTAATTAGAGCCAGAGTTGGCCCTTTGGACCAAACAAAAAAAGCCATTGTTTTCGGTCGCTTAATTATAAGAACAATTTTGGTCACAAATTTTCAAAAATTTCCTTTGGTTTAGTGGTAAAAATGTGGAACCTAATTTCTTTTTTATCTTTAACCAAGGTTGAGTCTCAGAGAATAGCCTATTTTAAAAAAATTCTTCTGGTCTAATATTTTCTAGGACCGGGCTCTGATTAGAGCTAGCGATGTTGAAATATTTTGTTGACGATATTCCTCACCAAAATAAATACACATCTCCTACCTCATCACTGTCTCTACTTTTGTTTTAACCAAAAATCTTCTATGAGTTGTTTCCATCGATCCATTCTTCTTGCACGTAAAGATTTAATTACGAATGATTTGGCTTTGTTGTAAACTGCTACAACAAGTGTCCATCGTCTTGCATGTCATATAGCCAAGTGTCGAAAGGCTAAGACAAATATCAAGAGCTGTTACAACCATTGTTTGTATGTTCGAATTGGATAACTATGTTGTGATCTAAATAGTTTATTTTCAAATTAAGTCTTACTTTTTACTTGACAACACGCCAAGTATATAGATATGTACGAGTGCAGCTACTATACTATTACAGTTGTCAATGCAGTAAGCTATACACATCAGATTAAAATCTTACATAAATAGTAACTTTTTCTTGTTCATTATGTAATTAGTCTATATTTTTTCGTTAGTTCAAAAAACGCTTAAGAACGTTCATAGTGCATCCACTTTTTTCCACAAGAGGAACCGATTTGCAAGTTCTATTTTGAATCATAATCTTTTCATTAGTCTACGTATCAAGAATCGGAGATGGATTTTGTGCTGAGAAAAGTGAACAGTTTAGGAAGAAAAGTTGCAACTTTCCCTCATGTGGAAACTATTGGAAGAACACTCTTTGCCTCATCCTTCTTCCTCTCTGCTTGGCATGAGTAAAACTCATCAACCACCACATCTATTTTCCTCTAAATACCCTTTTCTCTATTTATATTTTCACAGGCACTATCTTTGCTTAGAATTCAAATTGAGATTTTGTCTCTTTTTTTTCTTTGTTATTTAGTTACATGGAGCTCAGATCCAATTGGGAAGGATCAGAGGATTACTGGAGACCGAAGTTCGGGTATTCAGGAGATCAGATTAAGCATCTTATGGCAGTTAGTATCATGGTGAAGACGCTTGGTGGACTTATCTTCATCTATGGCAGCTTCTTTGGAGCTTTCTTCTTGGTACCAACTCTTAGTTTGCTCTCTTATTATATCTATTTAACTGCAAGGTTCATTTGATTAGTCTCAAATCGTCTCCAAATACAACTGATCCTTCTACGAGTCCATTAACATTACCATAACTATTTTAAAAACCCTGAAAACCCTTGAACCAAATCTATTCAGAACAACGTAGCTGCCTGAATATATAAATTGTGCAGTTCCTTCTATTTTGAGCTGTAACTCTTATAGTTATGGATGTCTTGGTTTCATTCCAAATAAATTTGTTTCCTTGTGGTTATATAGCTTCTACACCAAGGCATTGCTACAACGATACATCATGATTTCTACAACCAACGTATCGACACAGAAGAATTTGGACTACTTTATATCAAATTCAAAAGGGTAATAACAATGTATATTGCTTCCTTCTCAAAGACCAATTGTTTTGTTTCGGGTCTCATATTTTCTTGTTTTTGGGTTTCTCTGGGTTTTGTGTGCGTAGATCCTTAATGAAACAATATACGAAGGCGCTCAAAATCTCTATAATTCAAATTTTGACGAGCAGCATATTAAGCAAACCATATCGAAATTTCGTGAGGTGCGTTCTTGAGGCCCATGTGTAATAAGTTTAGACTAGTACTTTGTGAGGGCTGAGTATAATGCCTTTTGTGTAGCTTGCGGATCACGCAGTTACAAACCCTGCCTTGTTCGGACGTGATGAGTTTTTTCGACGGCTCTTACGTTTCATCAAAGCATTGGCCGTAGTAGGAGCATTGCTATTTTTCGTGACAATGAAGCATAAACTCAACAATTCCAAGAAGGAATCCAAAGTTAAAACTGACTGAAACGGGGGCTCATTTTGTATATTTACCTTTCAGGCTTTCCTTATAGATTTTATGTGATTTTCTTTGTCTTCATGCTGTTAACCTAAATATATATCTCCTCAACTTTTGGCTAAGGAACTCTCTCTCTTTCTCTCATATAAGTCATAGGTTGTAGTCATAGGATTATCAAATGCTGATCAAATAATCAAATAAGAATAAGGACACCAGCTGTTACTTCAATGTTAGATGTCTTTTTAAAGCCTTTAATTTAAAATTAGAAGAAAAAAACGAGAAGAATAAGAGCATCTGCACTGAGAGTTTTTAAAGAGTATTATCACAAGTGAGTCTTTCACAAACTTGAGAGACCTACATGAAAGTTTCTAATTTTACTACAAGAAAAACTGGTTATAGTAGTTTCTCATCATCACAAGTGAGTCTTTCACAGCTTTTAGTGGTTAGAAACCAATTTTTTTTGGCTATTTGACCAATAACTTCGAATAGTCACAACAATTTTTGTAACATTAACTTTGTGACTATCGCCTAGCTGTGATTATTTTTGGTTTCTCTTTCAAGACTAAGCTACTTTCAAGACTAAGCTACGATAATAATTGTGGCTAATATCCGAATAGTTACCAAATTTTATTTGTACCTATATATTTGTTTCAGTTAAAAATTAAAATTTAGTTAATAGATATAATATTTATTTCAAAATAGAAAATAATACTAAACCAAATTTATAAATCCATTTAAATGAAAAGCTAGATATGATTTATAAGGGCATCCGTTAGAAAAAAAAACTTATTTTAAACCGAGCTTTTTTCCTTTTCCAACATATTTTTTATTTCAAGTACTTGGTAACGAAATATAAATTACAAAAAGAAATTATGATTTTTTTACTATTAATACATCAAAATTATTTGGCCGAGAAATTTCTTTATATCAATAGTGTGAAAATTTGAAAAAATTGTGTAAGGGGACAGTCAAAACCCAAAATAACCAGCAGTATCGTTCTATATGAATACTCAAAAATGTACATGCTTCAGTTAATAATGACAAACATTTATACTATTTCAAAAAGATTATTTTAAATTTTAAATAGTAGTTTCAATAACTACATATAATTTAGAATAAAAAATATATGTATAAATGTTAAGACAATTTCTGAACATATAAAACTAGGATACTATTTTATCTTTAGAATATTAAGTTTAAACGATGATTTAAAATGTTAGATTACTATACATAATAGTTAGTATCATGAAAGTGAGAGGACTACAGTTAGGTGTTTTGAGTTCATAACAGTGTTTAATATTTATATTCGTGTAACAAAAAAAAAGTTGTTTTGGCCATGCAAAAAAAAATAAACTCTTATATCCGATTAACAATAATTTTGTATAAAACACCTCTGGGGGCAAGAAATGTTATGGTTTTCACCACTTCATGTAGAAGTGGATGCACTAATATAGGGAACGGAGTGTATGAAAATTTTATGTTAGTTTCAGGTTACTTTTGCAACAGATTATTTTCAATTGGTGAGATGGTTTCAAAACTATAAGAATAACCAGCGTTTGAAATGTATTTGGAAAACATTAAGATTTTGAAAGCATGTATCGTAAATCCAGAGATCATTCATATACTTCGGACGGAGAATTCAAAGACGGATAATCTACTACGTAATGTCAGAAAATAACTGTTTTTCATAGTTCACATGGATGTATAATTACCAGTTTGGTTCACAGAGTCAGAATGAATTTGTATATGTTAATAAAAATATATATATATATAATTATTTATGAAATTATATGTATCAGAAATTGTTTATTAAAACTAATGACTCATGCTAAATTTACGGAAAACATGAAAAATAAGCAAATTTATTTTTTAAAGTAATAGTATAGATGTGTTTAAAAGCTTCCAAAATAAAAATATTTTCTTTTATTGTTTTCATACATGCTAAAATATTAAAATATATCATAAATGTATTTTTGTGATTATCATTTTTTTGATAAAGTGACATCAATAACTTTAATTATTTTTAAGTTATTCTTATTAAATAATAAAATATTGTAAAGTTATTTTTCTGAAACAAATTTTTACAACATTAATTAAATTAGCATTATGAAATAAGTGATCATTCTTTAGTTTTTTTGTCTAACATTAATTAATTAGCATTATGAAACCAATATTGTCATGTACTTCAAAACTGTTTGCGTCCACACTAAAGGAAGCGGTGTTTATATATGCTAGTTTGGAAGCATGGGGTTTAAGAACAAAAACAAAAAAAGGAAAGGGTCACAAACAGATTACGTATATACCAATGCAGCGAACGAACATTTGTATACAAATCGTATTAATTAGCTCGGAAATTGAAAAGAGAGAAAAAAATCTTCGCCAGCTACAAGCATCAAGAGGTATTTTTTGTCTATAACATTTGAGAACAAAACACATCAATTCTGTTTTCGTCACTTGAGTAACGAGTTGTAGACAGACAATCCTGCCAAGAAAAAAGTGCAGCGAAATATTATTTGTAAAATAGCTTCAGTCATTACTCAATTTGACTAATTATTTAGTTGATCGGTGTTTCATTTACTTAGTACGTCCAAAAAGAAGTAAACGATTATTATCCCATCAAAAAATTCCATAACTTTTAAGCAAAAAGAAAAAAATTTCCATAACTTTATTTAGTTTGGAAACATAGGAGAAAGTTTAATTCCTTAGTGGGATTTTTATGAACTGAGCACCCACTGATAATAAAAGAAAAAAAAAACATATGAAGGCATCGTTTTTTATGGGTGCACTAACTTAGGTTTTACCATCTATTCTAGCATTATTATGATAAATTCACTCACAAATATCAAAACATAAATATAATAACGGGTACACGTGCACCCTTAATGCCAATTAGTAGCTATGTTTTAGTCAGGAAAAAAATTAATAGCTTTGTTGAAACGAAACCCGCCGTAGGCCTCATTCGTTGACCCGTAACACTTTAATCAACTTAAGTGTGTGTGAACACATTAGTCAACTTGCATTATGTTACATGAGCTATTTCGCCCGGTCAGATCTTTTATTTTGTTTTATGTTTACTTTTTTTTTGTGTACTTTTTTTTTTTTTCCATCTGAAAGTTTATTAATGGGTCAATGTCCAAAAGGACAGAGCCCAAAACATTACACACAAACGGCCCAACAGAAAGGCAAACTATACAAACCAACTAAAGGCCCGTCAAGCCCAAAGAAACCCGTTGAGGAGAAGAGTGACACGACGTCCACCACGCGTACGGTCGCCCAGCGATGCATGTACACGCGTCAAGATGATGGTCACTTTCGTCCACCGGTAGCAGGGAGGAGGCGAGAGGGAACTCCGCCGTCAGCGGAGAAGAAACCCTAAACAACCACCAGATCTACGCTTCAAAAAACCATAATCGACTTCAATCGATCCCTTAACCTTAGACGAAGGATGAAGGAAAGAGAGTCAATCAGACTGAAGAGACACAAGAACCGTAGATCGAACATAATCAGGAAGATCCTGATGAAAAGCCGCCATCAACACGAACGGGGAGTGTGACGCGGAGTCAAAAGCCGACCGTCCATTACCGAAGGTAAAGACGCCGGAAGCAAAAGCCGACCGTCCACCGAAGAAAGATGCGACGCCGGAGTATGATATCCGGCCGGATAGAACCGTCACCGGAAAAGCTTGAGCGACGGAGTATCAAACACCAAAAGAAACCGCCGCGGAAATCAGATCGACAAACTTTTTTGTGTACATTTAAGGAGTTACTAGATTCTGCAGATTTATTATCTCAATGAAAGTTTAATTTTAATGTTTAATCTATTTAAATAATAATAGTAGTAAATATAAAAATCTAAAAGATCTTGATTACTTTTGTATAAATGTATTATGCACTATATTTATTGTAACTAATGATGTATACTTCGTGCGTCTACCCGGTAATTTATGTATATGCAAATAAATTAAATTATTTATTGTAAATATATTTTTCAAAAAAAAAATAATGATGTATAATGGATATTTTATTTTAATTTAAATGTATAAGACGTTATATTTTTATGAAATGAATTATAAAATCAAATAATTTATTTATAATACTTCAGTAATATTTATAAATTTGGTTTAGTTATATAAATATTAATATTTAATTTTTGTATAATTGTTTTTGTAAAATAAGAAATATTTAAATGTTTTAAAATGTAAGTAATGGCTGAAATACTTTTGATGAAATTACTTCTAGAATTTGTCAAAAAAAAAGAAAAAAAGAAATTACTTCTAGAATTAGTTATAACTTCAGTAATATTTTTTATATCAGATCTTAACTAAAAATTAGTTTTGTATATTTCTCTTATAATAAGATAGATTAACTTAAGAAAATACTTACATTTCTATCGGTGACTGTTTTTCAAAGCCAATTCAGATATGAGTTCAAAATAAAAAGTATGTTAGGTAAAATTTAGAATACTAATTAATTAGGTTATATCATAAAAATTAAAATTATAAGATTATTTTAAACAAACATATCAATGATATATAATTTTAATTAATATGACATCTGTTGAAAAGAGTTGTCCGAAACATAAAGTTCAAAAAAAAAAGTTGTTCGAAACATGCGACTTTACCAGAATTTCGAAAAAGCAATGTGTACTGCAAATTACTTTCTACTTATAACATATTTTATAGCTATAATAACATTAAAACAGTAATTAATCATTGTGCTATAATGATTCGTTAAAGTATATAAATATAGTAAAATCAATTAGCTTCTTTTTCAAAAAAGGTATAAATATAGTCCGGAGGATATAATATTGCAGTCAAATTAAGTTTTAAAATTTTCATATCATGTACTATTTAAAAAATATGGAAGTTATTTATATACATGATATTTTTCAAATTTAGGCATATAATTCATAGATTTTTGTAAAAAGATTGAATAGTTAATCAAAATTTAAACCTCAAAGCTAAGAGTAACTAAAACCAATCTTTTTATTTTACGTATGATTATCAAATTTTGGTGGATGATGTAGCATGGTAAGATATTCTAAACACTTAGTTAAGACTAACAAAAATTAACTGCAAACCAATAGTCAAACCATTATATTTCCAGATAAAAATCCAATCAAAACCGTATTATCGATTATATTTAGTCAGAAATAAAATTTCGTCAGTTCAAGTATAGTCTTTTATAAACAAGGACATGGCATCATAGTCAGTGACGGAGCTACAGCTTGGTGAGGGTGGTCATATCACCCATATCAATTTGTATCAAAATAGTAATATACATTACAATTGCTAGAAATTGACATGTTTAACCTAAACAAGATTACAACCAAGGTTAAAGAAGTTTCTTTTGTGTGCATGCACATTTAACAAAGTTAAAGTTTAATAAGAAAAGTTAAGAAATTACGAAATAAATTTTGTTCGGAAAAATGAAAAAGAATTTTTACGAGTAGATATAACAAACAGTGTTTTATGGTCAACATATAATCCACCCAACGTTGATTTTTGTTTTGTCGTATATAATCGTAAACGTTGATTTTCTACAAAATATACGTGTGGGCTCGCTATAACGCACTTCGTGCGTCTACCCGGTGACTTTGTTTCACTCGGTCCACATGTCTCGCCATCACACTCTACACACATTTTTTATATATACAAATAAATTATTTATTTTAAATATATTTTTGCAGTCACTAGAAAAATCACACCCATTGATTCCCACATGCAATATAATATATGTACATACTTTTTGACTTTTGTGCCTCTAACCAAAGAAATCATCTCTCTCTCACACATCTCCTTCCGGGAGGCTTACCAAATGCTTTTGAATTCTCGCACATGCCTTTTGACAAATGCAGTATAAATACTCAAAACCATATAAGGCAGTAATTCTCAGGCTCATCAACAACATTGATCATATAGCTCATAAGCATTTGATCACCACAATCTCTCTCGATCCTATACTCAATACAAAACTTCAAACTTTTCACCAGCAATCAAAACACATCATCAGAAGATGGGAAGAGCTCCATGCTGCGAGAAAATGGGGTTACAGAGAGGTCCATGGACGCCTGAAGAGGATCAAATCTTGATCTCTTTTATTCACAAACATGGTCATAGTAACTGGCGAGCCCTCCCTAAGCAAGCTGGTATGAACAAATTAAAAGCTATATATATATATATATATATATATATATGTGTGGAGTCCAATTTCCTAAATCTCTTTATAAAATTTCTTAACACTGATGATAACTACTAATTACAGGACTTTTGAGATGTGGAAAAAGCTGTAGACTTAGGTGGATGAACTATTTAAAACCTGATATAAAAAGAGGCAATTTCACCAAAGAAGAGGAGGATGCTATCATTAGCTTGCACCAAGTCCTTGGCAATAGGTATATTTACTTTACACACTTCTGTTTTTACATATGAATTTATACACGTATGCCTATATACGGTTTACATACATCCAAAACACATACGATAATGATCATCACAAGAAACATGTCTTGGTCCACTATTATATAAAAGTTAGTATACAATTATCGGCTCTTTTGGAAAATTTGTATTAAAATTCCTTTTTTTTCTTGGTATTGTCTCTAGATGGTCAGCGATTGCAGCAAAATTACCAGGAAGAACGGATAATGAGATCAAGAACGTATGGCACACTCACTTGAAGAAAAGACTCGAAGATTACCAACCCGCTAAACCTAAGAGCAGCAATAAGAAGCAGGGTACTAAACCTAAATCTCCATCCGCAGCGGCGAAACTGAACAGTACTAGAAGTGAATCGGAGCTTGGAAATTCATCAAACCCTTCTTTTGAAAGCTTGTTCTCGGCATCACCTTCGACAAGTGATGAGGTTTCTTCTGTGACACTCATGAGCCACGAAGGCCATAACAACGAGGCTAAGATGGATAACAAATTGGGAGACATCAGTACTGCGGACCAAGATTGTTTTTCTTTCGAAAATTTTGGAGCAGATATCGACGAGAGCTTTTGGAACGAGGCGCTATATAGTCAAGATGAACATAATTACGCGTCGAATCTTGAAGTGACTGGTTTTGATGATGAGACACAACAAGAGTTTCAGCAGTTAGGCTCCGTTGGAAATGAGATGGTTTTCGACAGTGAGATGGACTTCTGGTACGATGTATTCGTGAGAACTGGAGGGGAGCAAGAACTATTAGCTGGGATATAATTAATTAATTGTTCGACAGTGTCCGTAAAACTTTAGTTGTATTAGTTTGGTTGTAGGTAAGTCGGTTGTAACGGTAAAGTTGTTACTTGTTAGTGTAAACTTTTTTGCAAAAACTTTTGTTGTAATTAGATGTGTTGTAGTTGTAAGTTATAGGTCGTAGATATTTTAAAATAAAATATGTAATGTATCTATAAAATAATTATATTTATCAATTAAAATCATTTATATTAATTATTTTATATATTATCAAAGTTTACTGTTATTTAAAATGTGATATTTAAATAATATTTATGTTGTCTAAAATATTTCAATAATTTAAAAAACACCCAAAATTAAATTAAAATATTTTTAGATGGTATTTATTATGATTATCTAATTTCTTTGATATTATAGATTTTTTTTTTCATTTTACAGATTTTACCGCCTATAAAGAAGGATGTAGGTTTTTTAACCAAAATACATAAGAAACAATTTTGCTTTAGTTTTTTGCTGTAACTTTAAAAATAAAGTTAAAAAATGATTGGTATATTTAATAGAAACTTGATATGGGTTTTCACTTTTAAAAATAAAGTTACAACATAACTGGTAAAATTTAATGATTTAAAAATAAATAAAGCGAAAATATAGATATAAAGCCCAGCCAAATAAAGTCAAATGGTGCAAATATTATGGCTAGGAAGCTCTTTAACTTTTTATAAAAACTAGCTACAGTGAAAACTCTATAAATTAATAATGTTGGAACTATACTAAAACTATAATTTTTTAATTAATTTATAGAGATATTAATTTACCGATATACTAATTGAACCAAAAACTCAATTTGAGACTATAAAATTATATTATTTTATAGAGATTTTTAGTGTATATTAATTTATAGAATATTAATTTAAAAAGGTTATACTGTAGTTAGTTACGAGGGTTACTCCTATTAATTAGATGTTACGTTTTCAAAAGATATGTATGTATTTTCTCCAAGATTGAGTAGTTAGCGACTTCGAGTATAATCAATGACAAGTGATTAACTATAACCTATATTGCGTTGTGGATGAAATAATTAGCCGACAAACATTGGATGCCATGCCAACAAAATTGATTAAAATGTAGTACTCTCTCTTTTTAATTTTAAGTGTCACTTTGGATCTTTGCACACAGATTAGAGAAAAAATTAATTTTGTATATTTTGTATATAAAAACATAATTACCTATACAAATAACCATACTTCAACTAATAAAAAAATAAATTGTATTTCATAGCTAATCCTTTTTTGTTTATCCTATAACGTTCTGGCGGCGACTTTGACGCAGGATATCAAAACGACGATGTCTCCGGCTGAAATTGACGATAAAACAATGGAAACTTTCGGGTTTGCTCTGAAGTAAGACTCGATGAAGCTGTTTATATATATGAGGAAAAAGAGAGGAAGGTAGGACAAACACAATAACTAAGATATTAAAAAAAGTCATTGATTGATCGAGAGGAGCAAGCGGTAACAGATATTACAGAGCAACCAAGAAGGTGAAGACGAGGTGGAAGAGTCAGGGATGATCAACTCGTACGCTCCAGACGAAATTATGGTTGGGTGAGATTGGGCTTGCTATGGACCGTAAAGAAAAGTAATGACAGCCCAATTTTGATCTTAACACGACAAAAACAATAGTGACATGGCAAAATATAAATATGTGACTGGAAAATTTTTAAACGATATGGACATGCTGAGAGTTGATTATTTAGAACTTTTAGTATTGTAAGATACTACTCAACTTTCTAAATTGGTTTCAAGTTCAACTATGGTGGAAAAGGAAAAGTTGCTACTAATTAACTAGCAAATTAATTATCAGAGAAAGTAGCTTAGTGTATAAAGAAGAATTCTGTCCGTTGTGTATCTTTCTTTTAAAATTCTACGAGACAGATTTTCCCAAGTTTGTGCCAAAAATGCATAATTGAAGAAGATATGATATCTTGGCTCCATTGTAAATAGACATAAAACGCACTGTGTTGATGTACTAATTCCATTTACCATACGATCACTAATGGACAAATGATTATGCATAGCAACCCATGACATGAAAGCATAGTTGGATGTGGCAGCAAGTTAATATCACGTATAATAATTTTATATTAAGAATATCACAATTTTTCCTTAGTTATGCAACTAGTAATTTCTCATAATGAGCGTTTCACTAGGAGAGCCACTCCCTAGACATTCCCTGAGGTCGTTGTTCTTCTACAATTTAACGCTTTCAACTCCAAAGTTTGCTAATTTTCTGAAGGTTTTTCTTTTCTTTTCATATTCATATATACAGTACGTTATTTGCAACTCCAAAGTTTGTAAGATCCAGTGAAAGTGCAGGAGGTCATGGTGGTGATGGAAACGTTTCTCTTGTGAAGTAATGGTTCATCCAAGTACTCGAGCGCACTGTATCTTATATATCTTAGAGGAGATGATTGATGGATAGTTTGACAAGAGTACTTCCACTCACTCTGCTGAACTGTGGTTTTGTTTTGACATAGAGCATGAATGAACCTTTTCTCCACTGGTTAGGAATGGGTTTAAGTGAGAAAGCTTAAATAACCTACCTATTAAGCACCGCTAAACTAATATGCGACAGTGAAGTTCTATTTTTAAGATGGTTTTGTTTTTCACCCGTTGCCTAAAAGATTCTTGTTGTTTTAGGAACTTTAATAATATCATTCTTCTGTTTCTAAATAAGTGTTACTTTGACAAATTTCATACGGATTAAGAAAGTGACTGAACTATATGTAAGCTGTTATTAATTACACCTCTCTAACCAATAGTATTTGAGATAACTAAAATTATTTATAAAAACAATGCAGTTTACAATTAATTTTCGGCTGAAAGTAAGTATAATTTGCATTGGAATTGCAAAGTGACATTTTTTGTATAACAAGAAGAAAAAAAATTAGAATGATATTTATTATGAAACAGAGGAAATATTAAGAAATGGATATTGAAAAAAAAGACTCTCCTCCTCATCCTCTCGAAGATACAAACCATATTCAACTTTGCTCCGGCTCAGGCTCCGGTGAACGCGTGAATGTGACGGCTGTAGCCGGATGCGCTCGTTCTTCTTTCCTTCGTCTTCCTTTTTACTTCTCCATGGCCACTCGCTTCCGACATATCGCAGGTTCTGGTGTAGAGGTTCTAATCGGTGGAGGCTCTGCTCGCGAAGGGCTCATCGCCGGTGACGTCTCAGCTGCAAGCTTCGGTGAGGTTCGTGAAGAGGTGGTTCATGGAGGAGCCGGCTTTTTGAGATGGGAGTAGATCGATTTTCAGTTTTCAGATCTACAATTCCTCTCCGCCATTGGCTTGAAGTGAAGGGCTGAAGCTCCGCTCCTGTCTCGTGGTGGTCTCCGCCGCTCTAGGGCTGTGGTTTCAGTCTTCTTCTCGGGTTTAGAGTTTGTGCCCCTTTCGGTGTCGGAGAGGTACAGCTCTGGTTCTCATTAGTTAGGTGGTCTCTTATGGTTTTCAACTCAGAGGCGGGTCTTCGACAGCTTGGTACGTAAGTGGTATTGGTGCAGTGCTCTCCTTAGGCTCGTGTGGGTGAGGTTTGTAGATGTATCCTCCGTTCACCGGTGGATTTCGAAGGTTTTCTATGGCCTTTGGAGGCTGCGGGTCTTGCTTCTTGCTTCGTTATCTCGGATCTTTTTGTCAAGGCACTCGTCATAGTCCTTCCGGGTGTTAAAAGGCCTCTTATCACTTGGCTTGTACTCCTTGTTTCATCGGCATTTACTTGTCCGTTGACACCGGTACATGGGTTTCACAACTTAGACTTTGATCTTTGGTTCTCGGAGATCACAAATGTGGAGATGGTTCTCGGGAGAGTCATTGACCGTCTCCGTGTCAACATTTGGTCTTAGTTCGCCTCCTGAACCCTAAGAGTTCGCTTGATCTGTTATGGTGGTGTTCTGGGTCTTTCCTTGTAGGTTTAGGAGTATTCTGGGCAGGATGTGGCAGTTAGGTCATCTCGCTTTTTGTTTGGTTCGTGGCGGCATTGAAGGTTGTCTAGCTGGTTTCTCGGACTTCTCGGTAAGGGTAACCTTCCTCTCTTGCTCGTCTAGCACTTCATGGACAGTAACGTTTGTAAGCTTCGAGGTGTTCATCGGTCGCTAGCTATTCCGGAGACGACATAGGAATTTCCGGCATCCGAAGCAACGAGGAGAATTTCACTTGGTCATCGTTGATGGTTGAGAACGGCGACCGATTCCTAAAGATAATAAAAACGATCTAGCGAAATGTGCTTGGTTTAATGGGTGGACGAAACTAGGTTGTAATACTTAGAATTGAGAAATTTTGTTCAAATCGAGGTTGTAAACAAATCTGAATCCCCGGTTATCGGGATGAATAAAAATTTCGATTTAAAAACAAAAATTAACAATATCGTATTGGCATTATCAAATACTTGTTGGTTCAAATAAATTTTTTTTTTTGGACAACTGGTTCACATAAGTTAAACTGTCTTTCTTGGCTCAATTTTCAAGATAGGAAACCTAGATATATACTCTCTCTATATATATATATATTATTAGGTTTTCTGATGTAAAAAAAATCTATATAGGTGTTCCTTGGATCTCTCTCTCTCTCTCCCTTCCCATCATTCTTCAGCTCCCCTTCTCATATTACGCTATTAGAACTTTTTTATTTACGCAGTTAATCAGAAGTCTTTATGCAGTTGACAAGCCTTCCGAGGGATTTGTTAGAGAATATACTCTCTAAGGTTCCGGATACACCTCTGGCACGATTCCGAACAACATCGAAACGATGGAACATTATGTTGAGTTCTGAGAGCTTTGTTAAGAAACATTCTGCGAACGCACCAAAGGATGAGTCTCTGTGTATCACGTTGATGAACTCTAGGGTTCACTTAGTAAGGATCAATCTCCATGATCCATCTGTTAAGGTTGCAACTCATCCATTCTACCTTAAAGATCCACTTTCCAATTCGTCACAAGTCGATATACGTAACGTGTCTCGCTGCGATGGCTTATTGCTATGTAGCACAGAGGACGATAGACTCGTGGTTTGGGATCCGTATTCAGGTGAAACCAAGTGGATTAAACCTAGAGACAGATACAAGGACACCGACTACTTTGCTCTTGGTTTCGACAACAAATCCTCATGCAAGCAATACAAAATCTTGAGGGTGGATCGTAACCATATACTACCAGTCTGCGAGGTCTATGACTTCACCTCTGATTCCTGGAGAGTTCTTGGTACGGCTACTGATTGGTATCTACCAGATTATTGTCATGGCATATCTATGAAGGGAAATACATATTGGCTTGCTATGCGAATGGTGAGGCCAGAAACTGAATTCATACTAGGTTTTGATTTTTCAAAAGAGACGTTTCAGTGTCTGCATCTTCCTCATCCTTCTCTTGGACTTACCGCTTTATCAGTGGTTAATGGGTGAGGATGAATCTTCATCAGAACTACAAGTATGGGTGACAACTAGTACTGGATCATGGAATAAGTCTCTAGCAGTTATAGGCCTTGATGGATATAGAGATATGTTAAAAGATATGATTCCTCGAGGGATAAGTTTCTTGGCAGACGAGCAGAAAAAAGTTGTAATGTGTTTGAACCGCGAAAACAACTTCAATATTCTGCGAGAAAATAAACACATATTGAAGGAACATCTTGGTGGCGGTTCTAAATGCATATCATCTCCCGCAGTTCTTATGAATTATCCTCCAAGTTTGGCTAGAATCCGACAAGGTACATTTCTTGGGGACGCAAAAGGAAAGCGGAAAGCATGTGACTTGTAATTTAAGCGTTATTTATCTGATAACCCCAGTTTCTTTTTTCTTGTTTTCTGCTAGCAACTTTTATACATTTTTCTGGTTTGCCTAAGGTTTTACAACCTTTTTTCTTTTTTCAACTTGTTTTTTGTTTTTTTGGTAAAACAACTATGTTGTTTGGTATTTTAAAATTTCCTATGACTTGTCAAATTAACTAATTCCATATATATATATATATCTACAACCCTCTTTCTGTTACTTTATGTGAATCATATTGATACTTGACCACGATCGACAACATTTAGCACAGTTGTTTCTGTTAGAGGTATAGTGTATCACCATTTATCCGGCTCACACGCATATTGCAGACAAGGAAAACATATAACCACTATTGTTTTATATAGACAAGGTGGATTTCTGTAAATGTTTTGTTGTTTTAGGCAAGACGGTTATACTTTGATCTTATATTATCATTATGTATACAAAAAATTCCATAAATTTATAATGCAAAGTTATAAAATTTATTAATTGATAGTAGAATTTGAACTGCACTATTGTTTATGTATAATGATATTTGTGTACAACTTTGAATACAAATTTTCAAATTTATAATTATTTTTATAAATATATTAGGTTTGTGATTAAAAAGTTAAAATAACCATACCAAATTATTTATAAATATTTAAAAATTATGTATTATAAACTCAACCCACTCCTAAATAATAGTCACTAGTTTTTGAACATAATATTATGGTATTTTTGATTGAATGTATTTTTAAAAAGTAATATTCAACTTACGATATTTCAAACAATTTTTCATCTTTCATATATGTAAGAAAATATTTAGTTTTTTTTTCCTTTTGTAACACGTAAGAAAATATATAGCACAACATGTTAAGAATAATAAATTGCGAGGAAGTCAACCAAAACACAATCGGACAAGTGTAATGACTACACTTTCACATGATGAAAATTGGTTTCCCTAGTAACTCACTCACTCTGTCACAACAAGATCATCAGAAAGAAAAAAATGCGTAGATCCAGAGGCAATATAAATCATCAAACAAAAGAGCTGATAAAAAATAAAAGCTCTTCTTGTAAATCGATCCAGAGGCAATAAATCATCAAACAAAAGAGCTGATAAAAAATAAAAGCTCGTCTTGTAAATCAATTCATGTTACATTAAAAAAAATAAATAACTAAAAATCAAATCAACACACAAAGATCACCGACACAACACACACAAAAAAAAAAAAAAGATCGATTAAATTAAAAAAAAAATACTTCCTCTGTTTTATAATATAAGTCATTTTAAAACTGCACACACAAATTAAAAAAATCATTAATTTCTTATATTTTTTAAACAAAAACATCATTAGTTATTTACCTAACCACAAATCAATCAATAATAAAATAGAAAACTAGATTTTGACCCGCACATTCGTGCGGATATTTTTCATCTTATGAATGTATACTTTTGATTTATTATAAACATTTTAAGTATATAATTTTAATTTTAGTGTTATATATTGTGAATATAAACCTATTACTGTAGTAAATTGTATACATGGTAGCATCCATCATATTATTTTAGTAAATTTTATTGATATAGAATATTTTTTGGATGTTATGATATTAATTTTTTTTTGTTATTAAATTAAGACTTCAAAATATTAGATTACTTTAATTTTTATAACATAGTTTGTTTTTCCGTGTTACATTTCAAGAAGTTATTCTTTATTATCTATGATTATACCTTTTGAAAAATTTAAAACATTATTATTTTAAGTTTGCATACTTATTTTTTTAAATTTTATATTTTGTCAAAATTGTTTAGAAAATTATACAACTATATTTGAGGTGGGAGATTATATGATTTTTGAAATTGTTTTGTTATTAAATAAATACATTATTTTATATAAATAATTTTAATTTCGGTAAAACTTTTATACATCTCTCAGAATATGTTTATAATTAATATAAATATTAAATTTATAATTAAAATTTGATTTGTCATTAATATTTTGAATGAATAATTAAAATTCTATAGTTTTCTAATAACATATTTTTAAATAGTATATGAACTAAAGGTTAGTTATAAACTATTATATTTTTGTATATTATTATTTTTTAAACAATATATTGTTGAGAGTTTCAAAAAAAAAAAAAGTTGTTGTAGATATAATAGTTTAACCTATGTTAATGAATTTATGTTTATAAATTTATTTTTCTAAAAAATATAATATAGTTTACGAATTTAAATACATTTTGATGATGAGTGATAATTTATTTAAATGAAAATATTTTAAAAATAAAATAGATAAATTTACCCATATTTAATTCATATAGTACTTCTATTTTAATATAATATATAATATAACTAAAAATATATAAAATAGTATAGAATTTTATTTTCTTGTTTTATAATAAATTTTTAATTAACATTGAATTATAAAGTTATATTAGTATTTACGAAATTAATTAAGTGTTATTTTATAAAAATATTTAGAAAGTTGGTAAGATTTTGTTAGATTCTTTTTCAACATAATTTGTTATATTTAAAAATAAATTTATATTTATATTTGTTTTATTATTAATGTAAATAATGAAATATGTTATTTTTTTAGAGGATCCTAGTATGACTTGTTAAAAGTAGATAGAAAATAGAACTTTGTTTTAATAGATTAGATATCCAAGGAACCAAACACATTTCTATGTCCAAACACGTGCTATTCTAAAGGAAGTCCAAAAATAAATGAGAACTTGTAAATGGTAGATAAAAAATAGGACTCTATTTTAATAGATTAGATATATTATCATTGGTCATGTAAACTGTTAATAAATTTTATATAAAAAATCGAAAAATATTATATAATTTAGAACATAAAATTTATTCAAAACAATTTATATTAAAAAACGAAGGGAGTAGTAATTAAAATTCAATGCAAAGCAAATTGTTAAATGGTTAAACTTAACGACAGTGGCGCTATCTTCACTCGAACTCTCGCTCTGGCTGCAGCTGCTGCTACCACCACACCAAAAAGCAAGGAAGAGAAGAAGAAAGTTCGTTTCTTTTCTTTCCCAATATAGAACGAACCAAACTCCTTAGATCCGATTCTCACTCCCATCTCCTCTTCTCTCTCTCTCTCTCTCTCTCTCTCTCTCGATTCTAAAAGCTATTCATCTTGGATCTGTTCGTCCCTCCAAATCTAAGAGCTACTGTGTGAGTGAGCTCCTCTCCTTGTTTCTCCTTGTCGAATCGTTTGATTATCAAATTAGGAATCTTTGTAATTCCAATGTGAATCGTTTGATACGAATCCTCATTGCTCTCATTATCAGATCCATTTTTTAGAATCAAACTGTGTAGATTAGCAATGGCGTTGAATCAAAAAAAAAGGATCTAATAGTTTAATTTCAGTGAATTGTTTTTTAATAAAGTTTCAACCTTTTTGTTTGTTTTGTAGAGAATCTCACGTTTCGGAACTTAATACATAAAAGAAAGAAAGGCGGAAGGCAATGAGGGGAAGAACAGAGGGAGGGAATAAGAAGAAGCCAGTGATTGTTCTGCTCTGCGTTGCAGCGGTTGTACTTGTTTTTGTCTACCTCTTCTTTGGCTCCACTAGCCATGCTATTGAGTACGGGAGGAAACTTGGGTTGGGTGGTGATAATGATGATGCTACCAAGAAGGAAGACGCTTCTACCTCCTTTTATGTTGACGATGACGCCAACGGCTTCACTCCAAGAAGCTTCCCTGTGAGTTATTGCACCCTTTTTTAGAGTGTTTTTATGATTAGACAGTGTGGTTTTAATTATTGTTTTTCTCTTACAAAAGGTGTGTGATGATCGACACTCGGAGCTTATCCCTTGCTTAGACAGGAACCTCATTTACCAAATGAGATTGAAGCTGGACTTGTCTTTGATGGAGCATTATGAACGCCACTGTCCTCCTCCTGAGAGGCGCTTCAACTGCTTGATTCCTCCTCCTCCTGGTTATAAGGTAAGTTTTTTTTTTCCTTTACAACATCTGTTTGGTTATAGTCGGTGTCTTCTTGACATGTTTTGATATTGTGTAGGTTCCGATCAAGTGGCCGAAAAGCAGAGACGAAGTTTGGAAAGTGAACATTCCTCATACTCACCTTGCCCATGAGAAGTCTGACCAGAACTGGATGGTTGTCAAAGGAGACAAAATCAATTTCCCTGGTGGTGGCACTCATTTTCACTATGGTGCTGATAAGTATATTGCATCCATGGCCAATGTAAGGGCACTGTGACTAGATCTTATATGCACTTCTTCAACTTACTGATTCTCGAAACTTATGCAGATGCTTAACTTTCCCAAAAACATTTTGAACAACGGAGGAAGACTTAGGACGTTTCTAGATGTTGGCTGTGGTGTTGCAAGTTTCGGTGGGTATCTTCTTGCATCAGATATTATGACCATGTCCTTGGCACCAAACGATGTGCATCAGAACCAAATCCAGTTTGCTCTTGAGAGAGGGATTCCTGCTTACCTCGGCGTTCTAGGGACAAAGAGGCTCCCATACCCGAGCAGATCCTTTGAGCTTGCACATTGTTCACGTTGCCGTATTGATTGGCTTCAGAGAGACGGTATCCTTCTTCTCGAGCTAGACAGGGTGCTGAGACCTGGTGGCTATTTTGCGTATTCATCTCCGGAAGCATACGCACAAGACGAGGAGGATCTCAGGATATGGAGAGAGATGAGTGCTCTTGTGGAGCGTATGTGCTGGACCATTGCTGCTAAAAGGAACCAAACTGTGATTTGGCAGAAACCAATGACAAACGACTGTTATCAAGAAAGAGAACCTGGAACTCAGCCTCCTCTATGCAACTCTGACAGTGATCCTGATGCTGTGTATGGTGTCAACATGGAAGCTTGCATTACTCAATACAGTGACCGTAAGTTTTCATTACTTACTCCTCACATGTTTGTGATATAGCATATGCTTACTGAAACATTACAATTTCATTAGATGACCACAAAACCAAGGGAAGTGGATTGTCTCCATGGCCAGCTAGATTAACCTCTCCTCCACCTCGGCTAGCTGATTTTGGATACTCCACTGACATGTTTGAGAAGGATATGGTAAGTTAAGCGGATGATCTTAGTTTTAGTGCTATAGAAACTGTAGTCATCTTATATTATTGTTTCCACCATACAGGAAACTTGGAAGCAAAGGGTAGATGCTTACTGGGATCTCTTGAGTCCTGCAATTCAATCAGACACTGTGAGGAACATAATGGACATGAAAGCAAACATGGGTTCTTTTGCTGCTGCTCTGAATGACAAAGATGTTTGGGTTATGAATGTTGTTCCTGAAGACGGGCCCAACACGCTTAAACTTATATACGACAGAGGCCTGATGGGTGCTGTTCATAGCTGGTCAGTTTCATCCTTAACGTCACTTAAAATCGAAATCTCCATTAGTATCATATATGATTTTATCATTTGATTATGCTGCAGGTGTGAAGCATTCTCAACTTACCCTAGGACTTATGATTTACTCCATGCTTGGGACATCATTTCTGATATCAAGAAGAGAGGTTGCAGCGCAGAGGATTTGCTGTTGGAGATGGATCGTATACTTCGTCCAAGTGGGTTCATACTCATAAGGGACACACAATCCGTAGTTGATCTGGTGAAGAAGTATCTCAAGGCTTTGCATTGGGAAGCAGTTGATACAAAGGCAACCTCAGATTCGGACAATGTTATACTCATTGTCCAGAAGAAGCTCTGGTTGACAAGTGAGAGCCTCAGAGACCTGGAGTGATGATCATTGATTATAATGAGGACAAAAAACAAGATTCACCGAAGATTTCTTTACTGAGATCATCTAATCAAAGCATACAACGAAGAAAAATTCGTTTTATAGCGGCATTTAAACATATTTCTTTCTGTTTAATGTTTTCTTTATTTTACGTATTCATATATGTTCTTTGTATGGTTCAGTAGAGATGACTCAGTTTCCTATAAACTATAACTTTTTGGATGCAATTAGATGTATGCGTTCAATCATTGAATAATAGCTTATATAGACCCATTGATTTGTGTTTTATGTAAGCACATTTTGGTCAAACATTGTTCTGTTACATACTTACATCTAATGTGTAGCTTGTTAAACAGTATAATGAAAATCATTACAAAAACATATGCAAAGTCAGCAAGACAAACAAGGAGCTGCATGGTTTCATTACAATTTCGTGACACTTGCACAAGTTTCTGTGTTGTTGACGATTAGCTTTCTAAGGAGACTTATAGAGTATGCTGTCTTTATGAGAGGTTTATGTATGTCAAGGTTAAAGCATAATGTGGCATATGAGATAGTTTTCTGATATTAATATATGAGTTTTTTTAGTTTACAAAAAAAATAAAAATATATATGAGTTCTTTATTCATATATTCTGCTCCTTTTTTCGGGTAATTGCATTTGCTGCATGTGTAAAATGCTGGAAAATAAGTTAGCTGCTGCAGAAGTCTCTAGAAAGAGAAAAAGAGTCTGCTTAATTAAGGATTTAGAGAAGAAAGAAACTGAATACATGCAGAGAGAAATTTACTTGCAGAGGTTTTCAGCAATTGCATTGTGAAGCTGCATTGTTATTTCCAAGATGGAAGAGTATTTGTATCCATTTTTTTATCAACAAAGAGTATTTATTTGCATATCTTATTATGGAATTTCTACCTAGTGGAGAGATATGATGACGTTACATGAGGAAAGACACTTACAGAAGATGAGTCGAGACTGTACTGTTAGCTATCGAGTCCATTCATAAGCACAACTATAATATCTATTATTTTGTTTTATTTTAATATCTCAAACAATTTCAGTATTTAGGTGAACGTCTGGATCAAGTTGCTAAATCTTATTAAGCTTTTACCTAAATAACAATAACCGTATCTTCCGCGTTTGCCAGTAAAAACGACCTCAAGGTGACTCAAAGAACCTTAATATAGGATTGAAGAAATTCCATTGAAATCTTCTGGTTATCGATTGACTTGCAACTTTTACATCCAATAATCATCTGCCATGTGTCCATCACACATATGTTGAAAAATAGACAAGAGAAAGAGAAAGAGCCTCGGTGCTCAAAGGGCAGATTTTGAGATTTCTTTTTCCTTACGCTACCTCTAGATCCCTCTTCAACTAGAGACTCATAACAAACAAAAAATAGTTAAGAAACAAGAAAGATAAGTAGATAAAAAAAAACTTTTGATTTTTCCTAAATCATTTTGGAAAAACACATTCTTTTAAAGTTTGTAACCAGGTAATTTATTTTCTTACAATATTTTTTTTTTGTACAATACAATATTTCATTTGTCTATTTAACATAAAAAATGTGTTGTTGTTCTTGTTTGTTTATGCATTCCTCTTGAATTTGCAGAAATTCATAGCTCTTGGAAATCTATATGTTTCATCTTCTTTGTTAAAAGGGTTTTATCTCTACCCATAACATGTAAGTTCATTTGATTAATTTCTTAAGATCTTTTATTTCTTGATATGATCACCCAAAAAACAATGTACATCTCTCTCATTCTTTGCATCCTCAGAACCTGATGGAAAACACTAGTAGAGAAGCATAAGAAAAATGACAAAAAAATCTCTAAATAATAACTCATTTCTGATGAACAAACAAGGGTTTTGATTTTGCTTCTTCCTCAATTTAGGTATGCAGCTGCGTGTTGAAGATGGTCTCACCAATGAAGGGTCTATTAAAAGGGTTGAGGTACATTGCTCGTATCTTCGGTGAGTTCTATAAAACCAAATCATAAATATCTACGTACCTTTAAAAATAATCAAGAAATCAGTTTGTTTTTAAAAACGTTAAAAAAATTGTTGCATGCAGAGGATGAGAAGGAACCAGAGATGCAAATTGGACAACCAACCGATGTCAAACATGTTGCTCATATAGGATGGGAAGGGCCTTCTGCTACGACCCCAAGCTGGGTATACATATAATCTCTCTTTTTTTAAAATATATAATGTACTTGTGGTAGTGGATGAGCTCATATATGACTTGCATGGGAATATTCAGATGCATGACTATAAGCCACCCGAGGATGAGGCAAAAGGAAGTTCCGAAAAGAAACCTGCGAGTTCCAGGGAGAGGCAAAAGAATAAGGGAAGGCGTAAATCATCTACAAGCACAAACTCACCTGCAGAGTCTCCAGCAAGGCCAAGACGCAGCACGGGTAAACAGAGAGAGCAAAGTACGGGTTCAGGGTCGGAGTCAGGTTCAGGGCTAGACATACCTCAACAGAATGATCAGTCTGTGGTACAGAAAACCCCGAGGCAGAAAAAATCAAAAGGAACAGCAGCAGTAAGAGGAGGAGGCGGTGAACCTCCACTGCCTGTTCCACCTGTAGAGTCAAAGGAAACAGATATATCCGTGCGGGCGGTTTATCCTTGTGTGGGTCTAGAGAGTTCTACAGGAAGATGAGAGATGAAAAAAAAAAAGAGTTTTTCATGATCAAGTTTAGAGTAGAGTTGTGGTTTTGTTTTTCTTCTCATTATTTACAATTGTCTTTTCTCTCCCTTTTGTTAGAGATGTACGTTTGTATAACAAGACCAATGTTTTTATCAAGCGATTAAGTCGAGAAAACAGTACAGTTTGATGATTATTAATCAGGGATAACATATGTTTGGCTTAAATGATTTTGGTTACTCTAAAAGTATTATACCTCAGCAACCTTTCTGTTGTGTTTTTGGATCAGCGGTTACATGTTATGATAGTTTTTGTTTTAATAAAACCAAAGCTTTTACTATGTTAAGCAAAACTCATTTGCTAAACTGCTGGTACAAAGCATTTAAATTAAATACGTTCAGATGAAACCAAAATTTTTATTTTTTTTATATAAAAATAATTTTCTTTTGTTTTTGTTTGTCATATTAAAATATTCATGAACAACTAATATAAAATCATCTGCAAAAGAATTTAATGTAAAAGCATAATTAAATAAAATATTTAAAAACCGGTTCTTAATTTTTTTAATTAAAAGTTAAAAGACAGTTTTTTATATTTCGCCAAAAACTCCATCATACGAACCCCATTAATCATACTCTAAAATTACGTTGTCTGTATTTTTGTCAGTAAAAATGCAAATTGCGTTTTTTCATCTCATAATTTTTCTTGATTGGCAAAATATTTGTATAATCGTGTTTAACCATAATTCTGGCATTAAGCCATTAGGCAAGGTTAGGAAACTCGATCAATAATGGGCTAAGACTTTTTAGTAAACTCTGTGTAAGCCCAATATGTTTATACTAAATACGGGCCTACAGGACCCAAAGTCGTCGTTTTAGATAGGGTTTACTATAAGTTGTGTTTCTTTGGCTAGCGGACGACGACGGCACACAAGCTTCATTCAAGGTCAGCCGAGCGAAAATGGTAATTATTTCTTCTGTTTTGTATTCGTTGAGCTCGTTTCGATTTTTTCAAGATCTCTAGTTTCAAGATATAATGTATTAGGTTAATAAGAGAAGTGTAGGCTTCATTGGACTAGTTAAAACTGAGGCATGTTTTGTTTGAAGGTGAACATTCCAAAGACAAAGAAGACATACTGCAAGAACAAGGAGTGCAAGAAGCATACATTGCACAAGGTGACCCAATACAAGAAAGGTAAAGACAGTCTCGCTGCTCAAGGAAAGCGTCGTTATGACCGTAAGCAATCTGGTTATGGTGGTCAGACCAAGCCTGTCTTCCACAAGAAGGTACAATATAGTTTACTTCTTCTTCTCACAGATTGTTTTTATTTTATTTTTAGTTAGGTTGTTACACATCAGTTGTGATTATCCTTAATCAATGTGGCGAACCATTAGTAATCTTGATTTGGTTTTCTTTTGGGTAGACTCTCAAACATCAGTTATAATCAGTTTTTTTTCTTTCAAAGACTGAGATGTATTTATTTGTGACACGTTGAACAGGCTAAGACCACGAAGAAGATTGTCTTGAGGCTTCAATGCCAAACCTGCAAGCACTTTTCTCAGCATTCAATCAAGGTAATAACGAACTATCTTCATACATAAGTTCTTTTTATTACCAGATCTGCAAGCGCTTGGTAGTTGTTCTTACATTGTGTCGGCTTTTGTTTCTTCAGAGGTGCAAGCATTTTGAGATCGGTGGAGACAAGAAGGGGAAGGGAACATCTCTTTTCTAAGTTGGTCTTGTCTTAACTTTTTGCAAGTTTTGTTACTCATGTCGGATCATGATTCCATCTGTTTTAGCTCTCGTATAAGATAATCCCATCTTTGCTTGTTAAAGATATGGTTTGACTCTTTATCATTGCACTTCTTAGTCAATACAATATAACTCGCAAACCATATTTCGTTTTAGTCTCGGTTTTGCTCAAAATCAGCGAAAGCTTCGTTTAGGCCTGGTTAGGCTGGCAAAAAACCCCAAAATCTGAAAAGTCGAATTCGATCCGAAAAAATAGTATCAAATTCAAACCTAAAATGATTTAATATCTGAATGTGTTCAAAATTTTGGTATCAAGAAAACCGAATCTGACTCCAATTGAAGTATTTCGGGTATCCGAAATAGATTTATATATTTAATTATATTAATTATTTTTAAATTTAATGTATAATAAAAAACATTCAAAATATATAAAATACTTAAAACACCAAAATACTTGAAATATCTATTAATTCGGTGTCCAAATATTCAAACCAAACTAATTTATATGTTAAGCTTAGGTATTTTAATATATGCTATTCAAATTTATATGTAATATTTTATTTTATTTATAGTTTTGAGAAATATTAGTAATATAATGAGTTTAAAAAAAAAATTAAAAGTAATTTAAATAGATTATCCGAATCGAACCCACAAAGATCCTAACCGAATCCGGACCGAAATTTAAAAATACCCAAATGAGGCTGAAATTTTTGACCCTGAAAATCCGAAACACGAATAGATCCGAACCGAACCGAACCGAGTGGGTATCCGAACGTCCACCCCTAGGCCTAGGAAAAAAAAGCTGAAACTAAGGAACCGAACCGAAATACCCAAAATTAGAACTGAATTGAAATCTTCAAATATCCGAATGATTCGTATATTTCTATAGCCGAAATAACTGAACTGGAACCCAAACCTGCACAAAAAAGGAAAGCCCAAGTCTCAGCCTGTCTATCTTGAAAATCAAACGGTGCATGAAATTTCATGTGAGCAAGTGGATGAGTTTGTTATAACAAACTCGTGAGCTGGCATCGTCGCTATCACGAAAAACAGAGAGAGAATACAATCAAGTTGCAGAGTACAAGAGAGCAAAGACTTAGCTCAAGGTCGTGAGGGTGAGGATCGATGAGTTGCGAAAACGGTACACGGTATATACTATTCCGGAGGTGACTTTCCGATCTCACAGAAGAAACGACAAGTGAGCTTCATTTCTCGATCTTGTATCCTGTTGTATAGATCCGCCATTGTTGAGATCTTGTAAGCTTGATTGAGTTTGATAGTGAGTCAGTTGAGGGATGCCGTTCCCTCTCCGGTGAATTGATCAGCGAACACCGGGTGAACAAATTGTCTCGGTGCTGTTCTCTGATTGTTTACTTCGATCGCTAACCTGAAAATGAAAACAATCGAATCGATCACTTAACATAAGCAAGATAATAACCCTACTAAATCAGATCTAAAACTCCACAAGAGGATTACAGGCTTCTGTCACATTTTGTTTCTGTTAAAGGATTTTCAAAGGCTTCAGTCACATGATACTCAACAAAATTTTGCTCTAATTCTCTAAACATCTAGAAACTATTACTACAACAATGTGTCATGCTAAAAACAAAAGTTCTCTTTCTAAATACGACAGATAAAAACTAATTCAGGGGTTCTCTTTGCAATTTTGTCAAAACAGCTGTATCTTAGGGCATCATTAACGCTGAAATCCGTTGAAGGTTTCTAAAAAAAAAATTATATTAATATTTAATTATTTTAGTGTTTTGAAACGTTGCAGGAACGACAACTGTCTCAAAATATGTGGAACCGGTTCCAAAACTTACTAAATAGGAACCTTTTGGCTGTTTCTCTTTCATGATTTATTAATTTTCATTTAATTTTAATTCTTAAGAACTCCTATATATCTTTGCGTTAAAGGTGCTCTTATCAATCTATATATATTTGTCTGGTGCTTCTCAGTTCTTCCTTATCGAAACGAAAAATAAATCGGTTTTATACAATTAAAGCGAATTAAAAGGTCATGGGTAACAACATAGACACCGGAAACTTTGGCCACCTGGGAATCACGACGGCAGAGATGGAGTCCCTAGCTAGCTTCTGCGAAGCTGTCTTGCCTCCAGTGTCGCCGCCTGAAGAATATTCCGGCGGAGATGATCACTACCGGAACAAAGAGACACTCCGATCATTTTTCTTTACTTCTGGGTCTCGTACTCCTGTTGTTCGCGAGGTAAACCCACTTTCTTCTGGATACATTTTTTTTAAAAAAAATTCCCTAAAATAATATTTTTAAGTTTTTGTCGTTAAAATAGTTTTCAATAAAAAAAAGTGACCAAATTTTTTTATTAAAGGGTAAAAGTATAACTAATCTAGACTTGTGGTGGGATTTTGGGATAGAATTTTAATTTTAAAAACTAAAAAATAAATATTAAAAATTTAAAAATAAAAAAATAAAATAAAAATTATTTTGATCTTTAATTTAAAATCTATTTTTGTGACAAAAACTTAAAAATAGCTATCTGAAAGAATTATCTATTTTTTAACTCAATTTTCCTTTTCAATACAAAAAAATTTGTCAAACGTCTACACAGAAACAAAAACATAGAGTTTGATTCAAACTCGTTTTACATAAAACTATAATATGTGTATAATATATTTTAAATTTTATATTGGGCAATTGTCAATAATATCACCTTTTGAAGTTTATGTCTCAAAAATAGCACTAGAAGGAGAAAGTCACAAAAATGACATTCATTAAAGGGTAAAATATCCCTAATACCCTTGGTTTAAAATTAAATAAACAAACAAAAATAAATAAAAATAAAAAAATAAAAATAAAAATAATAAAAAAATAAAAAAAAAATAAATTTTTTTTATAGTTTCAGATTATATGTTTTCAGATTCGAAATTTTTATAATTTTTTTTTTGAAATTTTTTTTTTTTGAAATTTTTTATAATTTTTTTTTTCAAATTTTTTTTTTATAATTTAAGGATACTTTTTGAAACTGTTTTTAAAATTTTTTATTTTTATTTTAGTATTTATTTTTTATAAAATTTTAAACCCTAATTCCTAAACCCCACCCCTTAACTCTAAACCCTAAGGTTTGGATTAATTAACTCAAGGGGTATAAGTGTATATTTACCTCTTTAATGAAACCTATTTTTGTGATTTTGAGCCTTAAGTGCTACTTTGGGAACATAAACTTGGTTTGGTGCTATTCTAGTCTTTTTCTCTTTTATATTCTTGAAATATCAAACATGTTCATGTTTTTTTTTTTTGTAAATGTGTGTTTATAGACAATGTTTTATAAGGTGTCCTTGCAAAATTTAAACTCAACAAAAATCAACTTTGTTTTAAAAAAAACGCTGAAGGTTCTTCATTTTGCATTGGATGGCGTTCTTTTTTTGAGTTAACCCAAACAATGTTTGAGGACCTTTTACCAAAAATAAGAAATGTTAAAAAAAAAATTTGTTACAAAAAAAATGTTAAAAGTTAAAAGAAAAACAACGTTTAGTGGTTCTATAAAAAATATACGCACTGATAAAGCGAGGTCTATAAATGAAGGTAAATGTTTTGAATAGAAGTCAAATATTGCGTGAGTGAAAGACTTATTTATTGGATGCAGAGCATTGAGTTGATCACTAAACGAGGGACAGTAGAAACTTACCTTGTAACGAGACTGGTTCTGTTCTTGCTTGCTACTCGGCTAGGGACGTTACTCATTTGTGGAACCGAATGTTTGGTCTCGAGATGGCCTTTCGTCGAGAAATTCAGTGAGCTCTCGTTGGAGAAGAGGGAAAGAGTACTTCAGAAACAATTCAGAAACTGGCTTTTAACTCCTATTAGAGCTGCCTTTGTCTACATCAAAGTCGCCTTCCTCTTCTGTTTCTTCTCCCGGGTATGTCTAGAGATGTCAAATGGGCGGGTTGGGCAGGTTTAGGTATGTCCGAATGGGTTTCAGTTTTTGCTGGACATTTTTGGTCAAAGCCCAAATAGAACCATGTCCAAATGAGACCATAACCAAATAATACCATGATATGTTGGGCTATCCATGGACGGTCCATATGCCCACTTAATTTAAACAACATAATTTCAGTTTTAAAGATTTAAAGATTCTGAAGTTTTCAATTTTAAAAATGCCATATATTTAAACTTTATGTTTTAAACTTCATGTTTCAAAGTTATAAAAAACATAAGATAAGTTCAAAAGATTGGTGATTTTGTCTGATTTGTGGAAACAGAAACAGTCGCCAGACTCGCCACCAACTTCGTTATGAACACAAATCACCGATCCATCTAACCCATAACACAATATTAGTAGATGATACAAATCAGTAGCTAATAGTGAAAACCCACAACACAAATCACGAAATCAAACCTTAAGATAATGAAATCAGAAGTTAGTGAAGAAGAACCGAAAAGAATCGAAGAAGAACAAAGACGAGGAAGAAGAATCGAACACGAAGAAGAAAAATCAAAGACGAGGACTCGAAGAGGAAGAATCAAACACGAAGAAAAATCGCAAGAGTGAGACGAGAAGAAAAAAAAATGATTTGTGTTTTCTTCCAAATTTCCAAACCCTAGACATTTAAGTTTATTGGGCCGCCCATTGTCCAAATGGTTAAGCCCAGTGTTGCCCATAGATATAATTGGGTTCACCCATCTGGACAAATTTTAATTATGGTTTAATTTGGGTCTGTCCATTTTTGACCATATCGATTTGGACACGGGCCACCCATTTAGAGCCCGCCCATTTGACATCTCTAGGTATGTCCCAAATCCTCTGTTTTTCTTTACACTCCAAGGCTTGTCTAAGTCACAAAGAGACTGTATTTATTTTACAGTTGTGTTCAATTTGGATTAACCAATCTAAAATCCATCAAGCTAAACAGAAAGTTCCAAAAATAAAAAAACCCTAAACCTAAAAAATTTACCAAACCATATGAGATTGTCTTTTCCTTTGTTTAATTACACATAAAATAAATATAAGTTTCTATTCTAGTATAACAAAATCTCCTTAAATCTTTTATTTGGAAAAATTAGAATAATTAAATTCGAAATTATTATTAAAGTATGCAAATTAAAATTAATTTAATTTTGATCAATAAACGAAAAATATATTTTATGATATTGTTTTTATAAAAAAAAATTACATTATTCGATACACAAAAAATGCCATTTTTACTCAACAATCATTTTATTAAATTCTAAAAACTGTAATATAATAATACGTTATAAGATCCAACAAAATATCTATTATATTTTTTTTTAACTTGATTATTGCCAAAATAACAAAAACTAAACTTATCTACACATATTAACATAAATTAAAATATATAATTTTTTCATTAAACTAAAAAAATATTTAAAAAGAAATGTAAATTAATAACCATGCGTTTTGTAAACCTGAACCAGAATCTACTGGTTTCAAAATAGGATTTTTCCTACTTTTGTGCTGACAACTTATTATTATTTTACAAAATATTATTTTATTTTAAAAATTAGAATTATAATATTAGTATTTTCTATGTTTAGTAAATTAGATTTTTAACTATAAATCTTATTATTATCTTGATTTGCCGATGCTTTTGTCTAGGTGAGTCCAAATGGCGAAAACCTTGCATGGGAAGCCATAGGTTACAACGTGAACACCAATGAGAATAAACCTTCTGAAACACATAAAGAAAGACCTCTTGAAAAAGGGATGGTGGAGACCATGCAAGAAACAGAGCAAACTCTCGTCGAATCACTTGCTCAAAAGGGCCTAGAAGCGGAAACAGACCACGATACGATCAGAATCAAATGCGACGCTGTCGTGGTCGGATCTGGTTCAGGAGGAGGCGTGGCTGCTTCTGTTCTAGCAAAAGCTGGTATGAAAGTAGTTGTTATGGAGAAAGGAAGCTACTATACGCCGTCTACTTATCCTTCTACCGAAGGTCCTGGCATGAACAAACTGTATGAAAATGGAGGGATCCTCCCAACCATTGATGGGAACATGATGGTGCTCGCTGGTGCAACCGTAGGCGGTGGATCTGCTGTTAACTGGTCTGCGTGTATAAAAACGCCGAAGTCGGTTCTTCAAGAATGGTCGGAGGATCGAAAGATCCCTCTTTACGCCACCAAAGAATATGTTTCAGCTATGGAACTAGTGTGGAAGCGGATAGGCGTCACGGAGACATGTGAACTGGAGGGTTTTCAAAACCAGGTTCTTAGGAAAGGTTGTGAAAATCTTGGGATCAATGTCGAAAACGTTGCACGTAACTCCTCGGAGAGGCATTATTGTGGGTCGTGCGGGTATGGATGCAGACAAGGAGACAAGAAAGGAAGCGACCGGACTTGGCTTGTAGACGCCGTGAGTCACGGAGCTGTTATTTTAACGGGGTGTAAAGCGGAGAGATTTATACTTGAAAAGAACGGTAATAACGTAGGACGCAAGAAAATGAAATGCTTAGGAGTGATGGCGAAATCTTTAAACGGAAACATAGCGAAGAAAATAAAGATCGAAGCTAGAGTAACGGTTTCAGCGGCTGGTTCACTTTTAACACCTCCGTTGATGATCAAAAGCGGGTTGAAAAACCGACACATTGGTAAAAACCTTCACCTACACCCTGTCCTAATGACGTGGGGTTACTTCCCGAACAAGGAATCTTCCAGTTTCAACTTCAAGGGAAGGTCTTACGAAGGCGGGATTATAACATCAATGAGCAAAGTGTTGTCAGAAGATTCAGAAGTTAGAGCCATCATTGAGACACCTGCACTAGGACCAGCCTCATTCTCGGTGCTATGTCCTTGGATCTCAGGGCTTGACATGAAGAAGAGAATGTCAAGATACTCAAGAACCGCGAATCTCATAACGATAGTTAGAGATCGCGGTTCAGGAGAGGTGAGAACCGAAGGCAGGATAAGCTACGTTGTTGATAAAATAGATAGAGAGAATATCACAGCCGGGCTTAGACAGTCGTTGAGGATACTCATAGCAGCTGGAGCAGAGGAAGTGGGAACTCATAGAAGCGACGGGCAGAAACTGATATGCAAAGGGGTTGATGAGAAGTTGATCGAGGAGTTTTTGGACTCGGTGAGTGCAGAGGAAGGGCCAAAGGCGATGACCGAGAATTGGAGTGTGTATAGCTCAGCTCATCAGATGGGAAGCTGTAGAATTGGAGTGGATGAAGATGAAGGAGCGATAGATCTTGATGGAGAGAGTTGGGAAGCTGATAAGTTGTTTGTGTGCGATGGAAGCGTGTTGCCTAGTGCGGTTGGTGTTAATCCTATGATTACAATTATGTCTACGGCTTATTGTATCTCCACGAGAATTGTTAAGAGCATCAATGAACTTTGAGGAGGATCATAATTTTAATTTTTTATTATTTTTTTTTGTTTTTTTGTTTGATTTTTAAAAAAAATAAAAATAAAAAAAATAAATGGACCAATCGCGGGCCGCCACGTGGCGTGAGGTCCGCGTTACAGTGATGAACCGGATTCATCCTAATGAACCTGCAAGAGCTGAGTTCATAAAAATGAGAATATTATAATATTTTTTTTTTTGGGAAATGTGTGAACTTCTGCATTGGACCCTCAATGCAGATGCCCTAAGTCCATCACCATTGGTTAATTCTTTGAAGAAAATGATGACTTCAATTTCGTATATCAACTCTGCATTAAAAAATCCTTGTAGATCTGTGTAGTGTGATTTATTATTATTATTATTATTTGTTAAACTTACAGAAAATCCATATATAAACTGGGTGGTCAAATTGTCTTGTTCTTAATACACTTAGAGTATGATTAATCCGGGTTCTTAATTTAAGGTTCTTAACTCGTGTTTTGACATTTTTTTTTTGTTTTTTTTTACACTTTTCGGCTAAGAACTGATTCTTATATTTTTTATTTAATAGATGGTTCTTAGTTAAAAGCTAAGAAAACATCTTTCTACTTCGCAGTACGTAAAATCTCTTATGGGTTGTCATTCTTGTTCTTATAAATTTTATCATTTCTGGTTTTTTTAAATATACCAGGACAGCTTTGTAAGTAAGCAACCATGCATTATCCACAGTTTCTTAATCTCCAGGAAAGGTTATTCATGTTCAAACATATACAAATAACAACAATATCTTTCTTCAGAAAATGTTACTGATAGTCTAATAATATGTTATTGTTTTCTATTTATTGGAAGATAACTCATTTTTTGATCGGAATGTACAGTACAAGCATGTATCTTTCTCCACAATAAATTCTTGCTGGCTCACCACGCATGCAGTATAGTATTATACGTATATTTTTACTGCACGTAGTTTGCGTATCAAACTGGAGCGATAATTAGGTTATATTTCTTATAGATTAATGTTCGGGATCTTGACCCGAGTCAAGATTAATCATATGGGCATTTAAATGTCCCGTAGTAACAGTTAGAGGATAATTGTCTTGAAACTCGATAACTAGTAGATGCAAACGATAAACACAAGACTAACACACATTCATCAAATTATTAGTAACATGTTGAAAGATCATAACAGATCCAAAGAGACGATCATAACTCATAAGTAAAAAGGAAAAAGCTAATGGCAATGATGATAAATACCTATTATTATTATTACAGTCACATCTGGATCCATTTAGCAAGCTGGGTCGGGTTGACCACACCAGGAATATGGATCCCATCTGTCTTGAACACACTCGAGACATCAGAGTAGCTCTGGTGAGTCTTCTTCTTCACTTCCCTGTGTTGTTGCGGCGACGGCGTGTCCAACGGCCCAACTTCAGCCCATCCAGGATATAGCTTCCGGCCCAACATCGTCCCGCACGTGAGGAACTCGTGAGCCATGTAGCCGGCCAAGACCAGGTTCGATGTAGCCGAAGCGGCTCTTGGATCAAAATCTAAACCACTCTCCGTCATGTCCTTGCGTTTTCTCGACGCGCCCGTCGTTTGAACTGCATGCGCGTGGTGGTTTTGACTCATTTGATTACTTTTCTTCAGATGATGGCACGTGGTTATCGGATCAGGGTGATAATGGTCAATGTACACAAGAAAGGGCAGAGATGTCAATTCATTTCTCACCTGAGGTGAAAAGCGTCAAACGCATGACTTGTCGAGAAAAATAAGCGGATACGGACAGAAGTTAATAAAAAAAGTTTTCTCGATAAAATAAAATAAAAGAGTTTTGTGATGATGTTTAAATTAAAGAGAATATAAAAATATTTAAAAAGCGATCGGAGGTTGCCGGATGAGATAAATCTGAGCGTATTGGTGACGGCAATATACGGCACCGTCAAGGATCCGTGAAAATTCGAGGCCGTAGATCGGAGAAGATAAAGTAGGCTGAGATCGGGGAAGAGATATCGCCGCCGGGATCGGCGGAGGAGTAAGCAGCGAAAGACGGAGAGCAAAGGGGATAAAATAGAGAGAGAGAGAGATGAATGGGAAAAGAGACGTAACTTCTTATATTCGATAGATCAAAAAAATGCGACGAGGCTTTAACTGGGCCTGCAATAAAATCTGATGACCTTCGTGGGCCTACATTAAATCTAATATCTAGCTTTTTAGAAGTCGCGGATGATGGAGAATTAAGTGAAGTTGGGTTACTTTAGATAGCAATATTAGAGATCAGTAAGTAAAAAATGTTATTTAGTCATTTTTTACATTTAAAAAAAAAACTAATATATAATTGACACATGTAAATGCTGTCTCTCAAAATAGAGTTTCCCACTAGATAATTTCTAAACTTTTTTTCGGTTTTTCATTATTTTATTCAATTTAAAAGGTGAGGAATTCTTGAGAAATTTTCTAGGACCCTTTAAAGTTTTTTTAATCACAAATATAACTTCCAATGGTCAAAATGAATATAATGTTTCATTAAAAGGTAAATAGACATTTATATTCCTAGTATTATCTAAACTAGAATTATGGTTTAGATTTGAGAGATAAAATATATGATTTTTTTTTTAAAAATACTTAAATTAGTTTCGAAACAAATTTTTGAAACTCAATTTTGAAAAAAACGATTTTCAACAAAAAAAAAGTTTCAAAAAAACAAATTTATAAAAAAGTTCGAATTTAAAAACATATAATTAGTAAACTATAAGAAATTTATTTATTTTATTTAATAATTATTTATATTTATGTATCTACAAAATAAGTGTATAAAAATCTTTTGGTTCTTTAATGAAACTTCTTTTGGCAATTTTCCTTTTTGTAGATTATTTTGGTGAAAAAACTATTTTAAGGTTATCAAAAAGAATTACGTGAAATTCTATGAGAGATACCATTGACTTCGATAGTGTTTTTGTTCTTTAATACAGAGAATAATAAAGAGATTGGATATTAAGAAACTATGTTAGTGATTACCTCAACAATCAAGGGATATTAAGAAACTATGTTAGTGATTACCTCAACAATCAAGGGATATTGAGAAACTATGTTATCTTTTTTTTTTCTGTGAAGAGTCTTTATCTTATATTATATAGAAATTTGAAGTTTGGTTTTATTTCTCTAAAGAGTTTAAAGTTGTATCTTGCAATTAAGTTTGAAATATAATATTTTGGTTAATCATGTACACTTGTTTTAAACTTTTAGTTCAAATTAGAGTAATTAAAGTTTTTGGATAGAAACATTATCCAAGCAAAAATATATTTTCGCTGATTGACACATTTTGTCTGCCCTCAGATAGGTGCAAGATTGACATATTGGAGGGTAGGCAGCGTTGAAAATGTAAGATAAAAAAAAGTTGTTTAAAAAAAAGATAAGAATCTTGTTTAATAGTCAAATTATTTTGAACAAACTAAAAATAATAATTTGATATCTAACGAATCAGCTAGACATTACTTGATAGTTGGTACTGACTTGTCACACATCCATTTTCAATTTAAAATACTTTTTATGACCATTGGGTTGTGGCGAAGATCAAGCATACTTATCCCGGAGTATCTTGCCTTGCTTCTTGACATTAAACTATAATGAGAATCACTTTATCTATATTAATTAGTTATGTAAGTCACAAATAAATGTCTCCCCGGACACGCCGTTAGCCTAATCACTAATCAGGTTATCTATCACGTTATAAGTATAAGCAGGGGTAGAAATGAATGTAATGTTGCTTCGACAAATCCCATCTTGAGATCAAATGCACCTTATGTCAAAAACAAAGAGGTATATTTCTTTTCTACATGATTAGTTCCTCATTGATCCAATATTGAATATTCTACGTTTCTATAGTCGGTATGGTCCAAGAATCATAAGAAAAAAAATAAAGATAAAAGAATTCCATTGGTGATTTCTTAAAATATATTTTTTTTCTAAGAAAAGAGAGAAGGACAAGTATTTTTTTTGTTCTTCTTTTGAAACAGAAGGACAAGTAGTTTATTAACCTAAATACTATGAGAAACTTACTAGAATCTAACTATTGGAGCGCACGTGTTTGGCCCTGGAACTGTCACATCACTTGTCCTTCTAATTGACCGACCCTGCCTGTGACGCCTTGATCAGATATGTGCTTCTGGTATATGAGAAACTATACTACCTGTGAGGCAGCTCGAGAATTTTCCACGCGAAATCGATTTAACTCCAGTCAGAGTCGGCCATACAAAACCAGTCAAGTGGCTTAAGTAGTAGATACCCATATAATCAAAAATATACAATAAGAAAATAATCTTATTTTCTATATGAAAACCAAAATAATACTAGTACGGTATTATTGAATAAATTTGTATTCAATGTCAATTTGTTTCTCGTTTGTTAAGGCGGCCTTCCATTATTTTAAACAAGAGCTGTTGCTGTCAGAAGAGAGTCGGTCAAACTAATATTTCTAACTGAATAACTTTATGCTTCAAATAATTATGAAATTTTGGTTTCAACTTTGAATGGTACCAAAATTGACACAACTCCTAAATATTAAAAAAAAATTGTTCATGAATTGCGTATAAATATTTTCATATAAGAATAAACCAGCTAAGACACCACATGATCGACTTGTAATTTCTTCTTTCGTAAATATTCATACCAAATATAATATCCTTTTAAGAATCAATGAATTGTTGCGAAGAACAAGCGTATCCGGGGTTATGTCGTTTGCGTCTTGAAATTAAACTAGAATGAGTTGGCGTTATTTAAAATAATTTTATAAATAATTTTTTTATTAAGGAATTAGTTATACAAGTCAAAAATCAAATGTTACCCCGGACACGCCTTAAGTTTCAGGCTTATTTCTATATAAGTTAGCAGAATATGGGCGCATGTATTTCAACAAGTCCCCATCTTTAGATCAAATCCACTTTGTGCACACAAAAACAGGTATTTTCTTGTCTATATGAATTAATTATTCATTAATTCATTCTATAGTCGGTTTTGTCCAAGATTTTCAGAAAATAACTTTTAAATAGGAAAAACGAATAAAAATGAGGGTGGCGGTGATCGGAGGTGGGGTAAGTGGATTGGGAAGTGCTTACGTTCTTGCAAGAGATGACGCAGTTAAGGAGTTGGTGCTGTTCGAAAAGGAGGACTCTCTGGGAGGTCATGCTAGAACGATGCGTTTTGATGGCGTTGACTTAGACCTTGGATTCACAGTCTTCAATAGTGTACGTATGCTTGCTCTGCCTCTATCTGGAATTATTAAAACGAAAGCCACCCAAAATTCCATTTTCTTAGTAAATATATAAACGGTATGTGCGTGGAAATGAATATATATGGATAGTATTTTATAAGTAAATAGCAAGTTTTGAACAAAAGATAGACACACATTCGTTTTAGAAGTTTTTACTCCTATAGTCCTATGCCCATTAAACATTTTGAGACGCGTTTCTATACGCTCCTTTTCCATGAGATAAACTTCAATTTCCATCATATGAACATGCTATCTATCATGTTGAGTCTTTTTAAATCTGTCATTTCGTGTTGAACAATGGTTCGTTTTGGCCATTTACTTTTTTAGGGAACACATTTAATCATTTACTTGAAAACTATATAGTTTAAAGTGTTTTAACGATAAAATTAATCAAGTCACCAGATACCTTTCATGACTAATTTTTGTGTAGACAAATTTTTGTTATTTGCTAATAGCAGCAACTTAACAAAATTGCTATTTACGTAAATAAGATTACTATATATGTATAATTGAATTGCACAGACCTGATGATGTATATGTGGGCCAAAATGCATAGAAAATCTCTTGTAGCTTTGATTGTGGTGTATAGGCTCTGCTAGGGCCGCCTAGACGTTTTGATAGGTCGTGACTCGTGAGTCTCGTGACTCGGGAGTAATAAACTAAAAATACGTAAAAAAAAAAAATTGGATAACGATCATGACTATCTATGTAATCAGGTTACGCATCCGAACATGATGGGATTCTTGAAGAATCTAGAGGTAGACATGGAGGATTCTGATATGTCTTTCTCAGTGAGCCTTGACAATGGCCGAGGCTACGAATGGGGATGCCGCCACGGCCTTTCAAGCTTGTTTGCTCAGAAGAGAAACATTCTCAATCCGTATTTCTGGCAGATGATCAGAGAAACAAAAAAGTTCAAGGAAGACGTACAAAAATATCTAGAAGACCTGGAGCGTAACCTTGATGTCGACAGAACAGACACCCTAGGAGAGTTTCTCAAGTCTCATGGGTATTCTGACGTGTTTCAAAAGGCTTACTTGGTGAGATAGTATGTTCATGAGAGTTTCTTGGACAACAAATAAAATAATAAATTATGTTTTTTTTCTTTCTAAAGCTAAGATTATGTTATTGGACAGGTACCAGTATGTGGTTTGATATGGTCAGGTTCATCAGAGAGCGTTCTCAACCTTTCGGCGTACTCTGTTCTTTCGTTTTGTCGTAACCACCATTTGCTTCAGGTTCATACATAAATCTGTCTAAAGTACTTTCTAATTTTTGTAAGTATATATATTTTGATAAAAGAGTGCTTTCTTAACTTTGTTTATCATTTCTTTCTCAGCTCTTTGGGAGGCCAGAGGGGCTGACCGTTGCAGGACGTTCTCAGACTTTTGTGGCAAAGGTTCTAAATTACTAAAGTTGCATGTATTATATATATATTGGTTTTGTTACTCAGATTACTTGCGGATCAGGTTAGGGCAGAATTGGAGAAACGAGGATGCAAGATTATAACAAATTGCAATGTACAATCTGTTGCGACATCTGAGAATGGTTGCGTCATAGTAACAACTGAAGATGGATCTCAACAAATATTCGATAGCTGCATATTAGCTGTGCACGCACCAGATGCTTTGAAATTACTTGGAGATAAAGTTACTTATGAGGAGACTAGGGTTCTTGGTGCTTTCCAATACACTGACAGGTAAACCCATACTTGTAATAATCTAATCTAAGCAAGATTATGGAGACTCATTAACTTGTTTCAATGCAGCGATCTTTATCTCCACCGTGACACTGACCTGATGCCACGGAAGACTGGTGCTTGGAGCGCTTGGAATTTCCTAGGAAGTTCTGAAAATAAAGCGAGCGTTACATATTGGCTCAATATAATTCAGGTACATTGACAGCATTTGGATAGCTTTTTAACATAGAAGAAAATGAGATTGAAAGTGTGTTTTTTTCTATAACAGAAGCTTGGAGAGGAACATGATCCATTCTTTATCACTGTTAATCCTGAATATACACCGAAGAAAACATTGTTCAAATGGACCACTAGTCATCCTGTGCCCTCCGTTTCCACTTGGAAAGCTTCACAAGAGCTATACCAGATTCAAGGGAAGCGTGGTATATGGTTCTGTGGTGCATATCAAGGTAACACCTGGATTTTGTAGTACTAATCAAATTTGTTTTAAGATAAAACTCATTCTAACTTCTTAAATAAAATGAACTAAACCCTATGTTTAGTCCCTGTCAATGTTAGTTAATGTGGTTCATTTACCTTTTTGCAGGTTATGGTTTCCATGAAGAAGGACTAAAGGCATTGATCATTTCTATAGTTAATCCAATTCAAAGTTCCTCTTAGTGAGTTTTATTTTTAACTTCAGAAGTTTGTTAATATTATGTCAGGCTGGCATGGCGGCTTCACAATGTCTGCTAGGAAAAGATATGGTTACAACTTTTACCAACCCGAAACATATGGTCCCATCTGTAACCGAGAAAGGGGCTCGGTTTTTCTTTACTAAATTCTTGAGAAATTTCATATCAACCGGTTGTATAACGTGAGTCTTTTTCTCTTGTCTTGAACGTCCTAGTTTCATCTTATATCATTTCTTCAGTATTACATATACTTATTAGTTAGTTCCTTACAGAATACATGAAGAAGGAGGTACAGTGTTCACTTTTGAAGGAAAGGATTCAAGCTGTCACTTGAAATCTATCCTTGAAGTCCACAGTCCTCAGTTTTACTGGAAGGTTTGCACATAGGACACTGGTTTTAGATTAGTTCTTGCAATCAGTGAAACTTGTTTTTTCTCTAAAGCTCTAGAGCTGGATTCTTTATTGTTTTTTTCCCCCATAGGTTATGACACAGGCAGATTTAGGCCTTGCTGATGCTTATATCAATGGAGATTTTTCATTTTCTGATAAGGAAAGAGGACTTTTGGATCTGATCATGGTATGGTAAATACACTTATTGAAGCATAAAGATATGAGTATAGAAACTTATGACATCCATCATAAACTTGCAGATTCTTATTGCAAACAAAGAATTGAACTCAAAAAACTCAAAACTTGCTAAGAAAAGGTAAAGGATGATTCAAATTTTAGCTAAGCTATTAAGTAAGCTTTCACTTGTCACAACATTACAAAAACCTGTGTTTGATCTCATAGGGGATGGTGGACACCGATGTTCCTGACTGCCAGTTTAGCATCTGCAAATAATTTTCTAAAGCATTTTTCTAGGCAGAACACATTAACCCAAGCTCGAAGGAACATTTCTCGTCACTATGACCTTGTAAGTTTTCTTGTGCCTTACATTCACTATGTGTCAAACGAACATATCTACTCTGAGTTTTTGATTTGCTTCATGGTTGGGTACTTATGCAGAGTAATGAGCTTTTTGCTTTGTTCCTGGATGATACCATGACTTATTCCTCTGCAGTATTCAAGGTGGGGTATTATTTTATTTTTTTCAGTTAATATCTCTGATTCTGACTTACAACCTTTTTCCATTTTCATGTTATAGTCGGTTGATGAAGATCTGAGAACTGCACAAATGAGAAAAATATATCTTCTAATTGATAAGGTAACGTCTATAGAAAAGTGTTTCTTGATTTAAATCAAGAACCAGGATTCTTTTATTCTCTGTTTTTAATGGCAAAACATTTCACTATAGGCAAGGATTGAGAAGAATCATGAGGTTTTAGAAATCGGATGCGGGTGGGGAACTTTAGCCATAGAAGTTGTGAAAAGAACTGGATGCAAATACACTGGCATCACACTTTCTATTGAACAACTTAAGTATGCAGAAGAAAAAGTGAAAGAAGCTGGACTTGAGGTTAGCAGAATCCATCTCTGGATCTTGGTATTGATTTCCATATCCTATGACTAACAATATAACATCTTAATCACCAGGATCGGATTAAGTTTAAGCTCTGCGATTATCGCCAACTATCTGATGCTCACAAATATGACAGGATTATATCTTGGTAATATATATTGTCTCTCTTATCTGCTGTATATGTAACTTTGTAATCTATCTTATAATAAAACATTTTGGAAACTTCAGTGAGATGCTAGAAGCTGTTGGCCATGAATTCATGGAGACGTTTTTTAGACATTGTGAAGCTGCACTTGCAGAAGATGGCATTTTTGTATTGCAGGTAACATTTTCTTTTTTCATTTTCAGCTAATTTCCAGTCTCATGTTTTCACAATCATTGATCTTTTTTTATAATGTTTTGACCATAAAAGTTCATTTCAATACCTGAGGAGCGTTATGATGAGTACAGACTAAGTTCAGATTTCATAAAAGAATACATATTCCCTGGTGGATGCCTTCCTTCTTTAGCCAGAGTTACTTCAGCCATGGCATCTTCTTCTAGACTATGGTAAAGTCTTTTCTTTATCAAGTGTTTAGTTTCAAGTGCATTTTCTCTACTTTCTCTTTCCTTCAACCTTTCTTACACCCAAATAAAAATCAGCATTGAAAACGTTGAGAACATTGGGATTCATTACTACCAAACATTGAGATTGTGGAGGAAGACCTTCTTGGAGAGACAGAAGTAAGCTTAATACTAAAAACATTTCCTCTGTTTTATGTTCTGATAATCATATGCTTTCTCATATGTCCAACTTATTATCTTTGCAGACAAATAAATGATCTTGGATTCGACGATAAATTCATCAGAACATGGGAATATTATTTTGACTACTGTGCAGCTGGTTTCAAGACTCTTACCCTTGGAAACTATCAGGTTACACATATGAGTATTAACCATGCTTTTTCCTCAGTGTCACTCAATAAAGACATTATTTGAATACTTGATCATGCGTTTTGGCCAACGTTACAGGTAGTGTTCTCACGTCCTGGGAATGTGGCTGCACTTGGGGATCCATTTCGCAGCTTCCCTTCTGCTCAAGTATAATCAAGAATATATGCATCTTTTTCAAACTTGCTTAAAGTATTATTGCTCTCTCATTTCTTGTGTTGTTTTCCATAAAAGATTCATAGTTTGGGTGTGAAAGTACATATGTAAACTTGTAAGAATATATGCTTCCATAATTCTGTGCCAACAATATTGTACTGTCCAGACCATATATCAATTTATTCTACAATAAAAGTTCATAACCGCCTCAACAATGTGTCTTATCTTTTTTTTTTTAAATATATGTTAAATTTATTCAAAGAAAACTGATTTGTTTACAACAAGTGCATCTGTTTTTTGAGAAAGCTAAACCTTAGTTACAACCCAACTCTGCTACTTTGTGGCAAGCCACAAAGTTAACGCTCCCGTATACTTCAAATCTCCTATTTGTCGCAATGAGAACAATGTGTCTTATCGTTTACTTCATAAATACAAAATCCAAAAAAAAAGTTCCAACACATACCACACTTCATGAAGAGTGGCCCCTCTTTATCTCATAAGCAAGGCAAAAGCCAAAAGTTTGAGGTAATGAGGCTTAGGGTTGCTTCTATAGACCCAAGAGGTTCATCGGCTGGCAGGTATGCATCATCCTTAAATTGCAACATTGAATTATCGGAAACCATTGGGATTTTCACCGATTTAACTATGTAATACGTGAAGATTCTTACCTTAATCATTGAAGGGCTTTCCTTAGTTGACAGATATATACGGTAAAAAGTGAATATTTGGCATTTTTACGTGAATCTATGAAACATCGGCGAACCTGATCACCGATTTAACTATGTAATACGTGAAGATTCTCGTACCGTACGAGTCACATAATCACACAAAAGTGGAGAGCATGCCTTCATCAGATGGAGACACTGTTTGTGCAGTGCAGCCCTCTTAGCTTAAGCATGGCTGCATGGGTATTGGCTCATGGAAGGTGCACTGTATCTTGTACTCTTTCATGGTCATCACAAGGGAACAAAACTGGGAACCGATTAAAACTATAAGAAACAGGTTCAATTCGGCTCAGAACATATAACACACAAATAAAGTAAAATTTGGGGTTTCTTTCTCTAATGAACTAGTTTGGCTCTTTTCGCAAGATTATAAGAAAATAGTTAGTATTTTTCTTTTTTGAAACACAAGAAAATAGTTAGTAATTATTAGTTATCAAAGACAGAAAAATGTAGTAGTTGAGGAATATTTAGAGAATTGACGATCAATTTATAGTCCGTATAAAATGGAAAAGCTCAATATTTTGAAGAAAAAGAAAGTTGAATATCCATAATTTATTCTGTTGAAAATAATAAAAAAAAAAAGAAAATATTTTTTTTTTAAACAAAAGGAAAATATCCATTTTGAAGCGAAACGAGAACGTCGTTCTTTTTCTCCACGCCTATAAGTAATAGAGAAGCTGCAATCGCAACAACATCCACTCACACCCTCTTACATGGAAATCAACAGTTCGATTCCATCCAATGGCAAAAAGAGCATTCGCGATGCTTGAACGCCAATCGCTAGCGGAGAATTCATCGCCGTCGGTCGATACCAAACGCCCAAAACGCTCTTCCGACGTAGCAGCAGCGACCGAGAGTACAACAACAACATGTTTGTTCCCAAAAGCGGTTATTGGATACCCGGAATTGTCCGAAGAGCCAAGTAGCGATTGGGATAGAAGCGTTTTGTGTAGGATCTGCGTTCGATTACCTGACGGGAGAAGAGTGCAGAGAAACTTCTTGAAATCAGAATCGGTTCAGCTTCTCTGGTCGTTTTGCTACTCCCAGATGGATCAATCGGAGAGGAACAAGCCTTTCAAGCTGTTTCAAGCCATTCCGGGTTATTACAAGAATCTTTATTACGGATATTACACGAGTTTCGAACAATCTGGGCTTGCCAACTCTTTGATCTCTGTGACTTGGATGTGAAGAATAACCTCTCTTTTTTTCTTGCTTCTGCTACTTAGTTTGTATTTTGTAATCTCAAGTTCATCGGAAAGATTCGATCAAATCGATTTACAAAACAAACTGTTTCAAAGTCTATCATAGAACATGTATCACCTTTCCATGGTTACGGTTTTAGTTAATCAATTATGACAACAACTTCAGCAAATATCACTCGTCAACATTATTCTTGTAACGGCTATGAGTTGGTAACGGGGTCAAAGTAACTCAAACGTGTCGAAAATAATTAAAATTCCTAATATTTTCTTAAATTACATGTATCTACCCGAAAAGTATAAAAGGAAATATATTTGAATTGTGGATTTGATTTCAAATCCATAACACAAAAACATGAAATAAAAACTTAAAAGCATAAAGAAAGAGAACTTATACAAAAACAAAGTAAAAAACTGAAGACAACTTCGTCGACATGTTTATTTCTCAGGACAACTTGTGGTCTTCAGTTGATCATTACATTAAAACCATAGGAGCTTCCTGACTTTGTGCACAAAGAAAGAATAACATTTTTGAACTTTCATATGCTCTATAACAACTATGGTATCATTATATAACTAATGTTCTTGTTTTTTCAATTAGATCTAATTAACATATATGGCAAGTTCTCTTCAATAGATTCTGAAAAGAAAACATTTGCAAGGGATGACATGTGTTCTTACTCTTGCATGTCTTGAGCCTTCTTACACTTTCTACACTGCGTAGAACCAAGACAAAAATTCCATAAGCAGATTCTACCTCATGTAATGTCTAGATTTCGTATTTCTAGAATTTTAGAATACCTCGTAAAAGTAGAAACTGCATTCGTAGAAAAAGTAGCTAATACAATTAGTAGAATTCGCATTCCCTATTTTTAGAAGTTTAATTAAAAGTAGATTGTTCGTTCTAAAAAAATAGATATGAACTTGTTTAATCCGGAATTCAATTTCTACAAAACTCATTTTCCGTAGAAGACAAAATCTACTTTTAGTATAACGTAATTTAAAATTTAAATTTATCAAGTTTTTCAACAAAAAAATATCAGTTTGCGTATATGAGTATTTTATCAATTGTTTGTATTTTTGCATAAATTTTTTGATTCATAAAACTATTTATTTCATTAAGTTTTAGAAATTGAAATGGTAAAATGGAAAAAAATGGACAAAAAATATTTTATACTAAATGAACAACCATGCTATTTTTTGTTCTGTTTTAGCAATTTTCCCAAAAAGAAATAGACATGATATATTCCTCTGCTTTGTATTCCCTCATTAAAATATGGATTTTAGGTTCCATTTAAAATCCTATAATTGCAAACTGAAACAACTCTCTCATTCTGAACAAATACCTTTTAACTTTCTTTAAGTAAAATTAAGTCAAACTAAAACTTTCCTCTAATTTGGACTGGATCTATGTAAGTTTCAAAAAAAACCAGCTTGGATCCAATACGAAAACAAAACGACATCCCAATTCATAAAAATCAAAACAACAATACAACAGAGAGAAATCAAACATCGGTTTTTAGGTTTTGTTTTTGGACGACACAATAAAGGGTAGACTCATATAAAGGCTTTGAAAACATATTATCACTCGCCAAGTACTTGATTATGCAGAAACTGCTGCTGCTGTTGAGCTATTCGGATTAAATTTGATGCACATTACTGTATTCCGACCATCATCAGCCAAAGATAGAGTAGCCTTACCGTAACTCTTCACAGATTAGGAAAAAAAAAATAGAGGAGAATTCAGTTTTTTTTTTTATTTCGTAAAAAATTATATGCCAACAACGTACCACATGATCGTCGTTTTGCAAAGGAACGTCAGTAAATACGAAATCAACGTGTCTGCCAAGTCCAATAGGCGATGAATTTAGTCGTTCGAGTTTTGGGCTTAGTCTTGTTCTTAGTCTGGAATCAGTCTACACTAATACCAGAAACATGAAGTAAAGTTTTTTACTAGGCTTAAACTAGAAAAAGAACAACATCAATGCCTATGCTTGGACACATGTGTTGGATTGATAATTACAAACAAGCCTATTATATGTAATAGTTCAAATGATAAGAATATTGTAAAGCATATTTGCTTATCCTCTCTCGTTTTTCTATAATTATTTTATCGTTTTTCTTTTGAAAAATGAACGCTTTCAATCTAATGCATATTATTTATATAAGAAAAACTCCATAATGCATATTCTAAACTGACATTCATAGCATGAAAACTACATAACCTATTTTAAGTGGAGACGCACGGGTTGGCTCGCAAAACTGCTTAGCTATACGGAGCAGGCTTGAACATATATACACAAATCGCAACCTATGGTAGGCCGGCGCGGTCGGTATAAAAGTTTAACCCCCTACGGATTGAGATAGTTGGAAGCAGATTGGTCCGTCTGGAATCTCTACATTTCAGTACTTATTTAAGTTGCAAATATTTAACTCAAATAGTAGTTCGTATATTGAGATAAAAGTTAATTTTCTTATTTGAGGATTTTTTGGATATTCTTCCGGATTCAGATCAGGTTCATATATCTCTGATATCTGAAATACCACCTTACATAATCCCTTTTGATATATTTTTTATAAATCGGATCGAATACGGATTAAGATTTTTGGTTCTGGTTTGGTTCAAATTTCTTGTTCAGTAACAAATTTCCATGCCTAATTGCAGATATACAAACGATCAAATAACAAAGCCTGACTTTAAAAGACTGATGGTAAATAGAACTTACATCTTCAACTTTAGATTTACATTTTTAAGGAGAAAAAACCTTTCTTCATTGTTTTTAGTATACATTGTACTAAGATTAGAAAAGATGTCAAGTCCGGTGTATATGTTGACAATCTGACTGAGGGATGTGTTGTGGTTTTCGAACGTGACATAATTACAGGGTTTTCTGTAATTTTTTTTGGAAAATGTGAATGATCTGTTTGGCAGTGCTGTTTCCGTTAAAAGGAGTTTGCTGTATGGGAGCAAGTTTCCTTTCTCGCTCACTTTTTTCACGGAGATTCACCATAGCAGTCTCCTTCTTTGTCTGCCTTCTAGCTTCTTCCAAGAGTAAATCTGAAGCAGTGAAAACTTGTTTGTCCAATATAAGAACGCTAAGATCATCACTCGGTAAGTCGTCTGCAGGTCTCACAAGACAGAGCTCTCTCGAGGAACTCGGTTCTGTAGTAAGACTCGGTTCTTTGGCTTCCTTCTGTCCTGCTTTCGTTCCATTCACACTTTCACTCTGCAATTTCAAGTTCACAATGTGTTTAAAAACTATTAACCAAAGATCAAATTCGCACATGAAACAAAGCCCTTACAACAAAGATCAAATTCTCACTAGAAACAAAGCACACATGTTCAGAATCAAGGCATACAATGGTTCATCAAAGTACACTAGAAACAAAGCACACATGTTCAGAATCAAGGCATACAATGGTTCATCAAAGCACACAAGAAACAAATATAAGAAAAGCTAAATAATAAATAAATATACAGTATAAGAAATTAAAAACAACAATAAATATAAAATGTATTATTTTCTGGTTTTTTCTAAGGATATAGGTGTAAATATACAATATCTGTAATTAGATATGTTTTGATATATGTTACTCCTTGTGCCATTATTTTCTATTTTCAGAAAAATTAATAGTTGAGCACTAATATAACTTAGGTCAAGCACACGAACAACAACAAAATTGAAACATTGCAAAGAATGCTCACATCAATATTACATACAATAACTTTAGGGAAAATTACCAAAAATGACTCAAATTTTGATTTTGAATACAAAAGTATATCGCACATTCAATCAAATGCAAAAGTAACAAAAAAAAACTAGTGAAATTACAACAAACTCCTTATGTTATTTAGTCAAAGATTTAATCCATACAAATAATTTGATTAAATATGACCAAACCTAAAATACAAGTATAATCTTAAGGAGATTAATATCTAAGTTGATATTAAATTGAACAAAAAATATCGTAAATATCACATAATGTAAGGTTTAGTTAGTGCTCATGTTTTACTAAGAGAGATATCATTAATAATTTGAAATAATAAATTAAATTATTGCAAGCAAACTATAAAATTATTGTGTTTGAAAATATTATAGTAAACTATTAGTAATATGGTAAATATTAAAATTATATACCACTAACCATATAACTCAAATATTTGTATGTATAAAAATAAAAATAATCATCCGCACGATTGTGTGGATCAAGATCTAGTTTTACCTTAAGTCATCAAAATTTATATATCAATGCAATACAAATTTTCTCTTTATCACATTGTTTTATACTCCCTAACCAAGTTTTAGATGCCACTTGTGAAGTACCTTTTCCATGAAAGCAGCTCCATTTTTGATCCAACTTCTTTGGAAAATGTGTACCGTGCCAATAGAATATGTTGACGTTGTCCAAATTTTAGTTTAATTATTATGCGATTTGTTTTTCCTGTTCCTCAAAATCATTGATATTATATAATATATATATTATCAAAAAATAAAAATATATATTTTTTGTAGGAAATTTTACCATATATATATATATATATATATCAATGCAATACAAATTTTCTCTTTATCACATTGCTTTACACTCCCTAACCAAGTTTTAGATGCCACTGCAAAATTATACAAGTTCTAACCATAATTTCCGGAGTTATTAATTACTGATTTAATTTATAAAGTATTACTCGGTTGAAACAAATAAAAAATAAAGCGAGCTAAATTTATGAGATATCTGTTACATTAATTTTTGGAGCATATAACGAAATCCATGAAAATTTTATTTCTGAAAGACTTAAGAATTTATCTCAATTTTTTATAACAATGGTTGAAACATACCCCTAAAAAAAACTATCGACATCATGTATTAAACATTTTTACAAGTACGATCCCTTTCTGTGGGGTTATTTATAAATGCATGGGAGGAAAACAAATTTTCTTGGAAACTTTCACCAACTTTTTTGTATCTTTGTTCATCGCTCCTCTTAAAAGAACCACTTATTATTACTATTATAAGCAATCAAGAGCCGTTCCCAATTGGTGTTGTCATGTACCAATTTAATTATATAGCATACCTGTATAGCGCATCAGTGAAGCAATAGCGATATAACATACGGAAAAGTATGCATCATTCCGACAGGACAGGCATAGTAATGGTAACCGTTGAAATTGCATTTGATGTATGCATGGGTAATGTATAATACAATAATAATAGTGTATCAGTATTTAGCACGTTTCATGGATTTTGCTAAAAAAAGGCTTGCGATTGACTGGTTTTTACAGACTTGAAAGAATAGACGTGTCTTGCGAATGGACCCAGCAAATTCCAACATGTTCAAAGTCGTATATGCAAAAACGTTAATAGAATTTGAAGTTACAAAAAAAACGTTAATGGACATCTTTTTTTTTTAATGGACATACTTTGAATTGGCGATGATTCTATATATTATAGTATGAGTGATTAAGTATTTGATAAATGATTATAATATGTGTGATTCTACGTTGTTGTTAAGGATGACTTATTGTAAAACATTTGGGTAACCTTGCTACATTAAATAATGCGAAGAAATTTAAAAAAACTAATGATGGATCAAAACTAAAACTAAAGCAGTATTCAAAGTGATTATGATAGATATAAAGGATTTGGTCAGTTTCGATATCCTGGCAAGATTCATAAATTTTGGCAAGTACATATATTATATTTGCAAATTTCTTATGAGTCTTCTTTGTTTATTTTAACCAAACTCAGATAATAGGACAGTGTTGTTTAAGTCTGGAATAAAGTATTTACAAATATTATGTTTTGTTTTGAATATTAGTTATGTCGGTGGTTTATTGAGTCAAAACTTAGGATTTAATGAACTTTTCTTGGGACTAATCATCTAACAATTATCTAGTTGATTAACGTGAGTTATATTGTAACAGTAACCATTTATTTACTGGTTACTCATGTTGATTAACGTGAGTTATATTGTAACAGAAACAGACGCTCTCACCTTTGACTTAAAATTGGTACCGTATATCTCTAAGAAAAAATTTTATTTTGCGAGTGTGTAGAAAATTTAGAAAAAAATCGAAAAAGAAATCCAAATTTTATACAAACCACATTATCTTTTTTTTTGCAAAATATAAGTACAACCAGAACATAAATTATTGTGCACAAAAAAAAAGAACATTAATTGTTTTATTTGAAAACAACTCCACACTAAATGCAAAAGTAACACACAGATGACAAACAAATACTAATAGAAACACTAATCAAGTTCTACAGTCTCTCCATCCAACATATTCCAAAGTTGCTCAACGTCAAACGCAAAGGTTGCCCCCTTTTTTGTTGCCGTACCTTTTGGAACGAGCCCGTCAGGCTGTTTGCTCTCCTCTAGCAAACTCTCCCACCACATATTCTCTCCATCCATTAAATTACTATAAAGTTCATACTTCTCCCCAGCTTTGTTACATGTCATACTATTTTCACAGACATTATTAATGTTGTTGAGTCCAAGGCATGGAGGAACAACGTCAACTTCTGGCAGGCCATGGAGATGGCTGCAGCCATTGTTAACGGTGAAGAGTCGAGGTCGAGGTTTGAAAACGTCGATTTTTTGGGCGGGTGTGGTAGAAGAGAATGTAACGTTTCTCTTCTTCATCTTGGTCTTACAACATGGTTCATGTTTCTTGCTCAGATGGGTGTTCCAGTAATTCTTGATATCATTAGCGGTCCGACCGGGTAGTCTACCAGCAATTAAAGACCACCTAAGCATGCATTTGAACGATTTGGATATACATATATATATATATATATATATATATATATATATATATCTTATGGATCATTAGACAAGATACAAGTTGAATTTTTGTCTTAAGAATACAAACCTGTTTCCTAAAAGCTTATGAAGACGGAGAAGAAGATCAACTTCATCAGAGCTAAGTTTTCCTCTCTTGATATTTGGCTTCAAATAGTTCAGCCATCTTAGTCTACAACTCTTCCTACACCTATTAAGCCCTACAAAACCAATAATTTTATCACGAAGAATAACACTAACAGAAATTATATATTATTTCCACACAAAGACACGTGTTCGTACAGAAAATGTCACTGAATTCATGTACTAAAGGACAATCGAAAAAAATTGTTGGTATCTTTTCGCTTTGTCAGCGAAAGTAAAAGCCTTAATTATAGATCTTCGTTTAAGTGCGACATAATTAATATGAACAACATGAATGTTTTTTTCATGAACAACCGCATAAAGCATGAGTCAAAGATTTGTTCATTATGACAAAAAGAAAAACTTTGCTTTGTGCAGCCATGTGTTAATTAATTCCCCGAATAGTAGACAAAGATAAAGAAATTTTTCATAGTGATTAATTATATGTATACAGATCATATGTACATATATGTGTGTGTGCAGAAGAAAAAAAGTAACATACCAGCTCTTAAAGGAACTTGATGCCATTTGCCTTCTCCATACTTATCAATGCATCGCCTCAAGAGACTGTCTTCTTCAGCGGTCCATGCACCTTTTGTCAACCCTTTGGACGAATCCTCCATGGACCAAAGATTGATATTAAAATTATCTAACAAAATTATTGTAAAATTTATACGTAACAAGAAGGGGAAAAGGTTTATAAGTAGTGGTTTCACAAATCCCTGGAGGACTATATATATACACGTGAGGGACATAGGCAGTGACGTGCATGTTTGATATCCACACTTCCTCTTTTTTTTTTTTCTTTTTTGAAACTCGTTCTTAATTTGTTAAATTATCTCTTCATATTAAAATATCACTATCAATATTAGAGTTTTATCGGATCAGCCGGTATCATATTGCGAGTTAATAGCAGGTTGTGGAATTTTTATCAGATTTTTAATTAATAAGTTTTCATCATTAAATCCAAACTGAATTATATATAGATCGTCGGGTCTATAGTCTAACAACAGATGGGGTACGGATATAAAACATTGCATGAAACTCAAACATTATAATATAATAACTTTAAAATTATTTATTTTCTAATAAAAGTCACAAATTCATATAAATTTTATCAAAATGTTCAACAAAAAAGTATTTGTGCTTTGAAAGTTTGGACCAAAATTTAGTCAGCATTACATCTACAACTTTGAGTGAATAATGTAACAGCGGTTCTTGGTCTCCCTTGAACAAGCCAACCAACCAGTCTTCTTTAATCTCTAATACTCACTAAGACACAAAACTAAAAACCAAACAAAAAGAAACACAAAGAACTGTGAGCGTTCAAGAAACAATTAATAGTTTGATGAAACGCTTTTCTTGCATGAATGATTATATCTTAATCCCTTAAACACAAACCCATAATCTCCTCTAAATACCCCCTTAACAAGTCTCCTCTCCTTCATCCCAAATCCAACTCACCACTCTCCTCTCAACAGCATGTCTTCTCCAATGGCTTCTTTTGCTCTGTTCTTCTTCACTCTCATTGTCCTGTCAAGTAAGTCTCATTGCACATATTATATTTCATTGACCAAAGACACTTTACTTACCACAACCTTGTCTTCTTTTCACAGGTTCTTGTCGCTACGCAATTGGTTCACCGAACAACAAAACATTTTTATCACTTGCAAGTAGGATTGGGATCAACTACGGAAGATTTGGAAACAATCTCCCATCTCCTTACCAATCAATCAACCTCATCAAATCCATTAACGCAGGCCACGTCAAACTCTACGACGCCGACCCCGAAACCCTAATGGTCCTCTCTCAGACCAATCTCTACGTCACAATCATGGTCCCTAACAACCATATCATTCCCATCGGCGCCGATCAAGCCGCCGCAGACAACTGGGTCAACACCAACGTCCTTGCTCACTACCCACAAACAAAAATCAGATTCGTCCTCGTCGGCAACGAGATTCTCAGCAACAACTCTGATCAAGACAAGCAAACCTGGTCGAGTCTTGTCCCTGCCATGCGTAAAATCGTTACCTCTCTTAGAGCAAGAGGGATTCACAACATCAAAGTGGGGACACCACTCGCCATGGATGTTCTTCGAACGAGCTTTCCTCCGTCGAGCGGTGCGTTCCGGGAAGAAGTTGCCGCTCCGGTGATGTTACCGTTGCTGAAGTTTCTCAACGGAACAAACTCTTTCTTCTTCCTCGATGTTTACCCTTACTTCCCTTGGTCCACTGATCCGGTTAACAACCCTTTGGATTTCGCTCTCTTCCAATCGAATTCGACTTATACCGACCCCCAAACCGGTTTGGTTTACACCAATCTTCTAGACCAGATGCTCGATTCGGTTATTTTCGCGATGACCAAGCTCGGTTATCCGAACGTCCGGCTTGCAATTTCTGAAACCGGGTGGCCTAATTCAGGTGATATCGACGAAACCGGAGCTAACATTCTCAACGCGGCAACATATAACCGGAATTTGATCAAGAAGATGACTGCAAACCCGCCGCTCGGTACACCGGCTAGACCCGGTTCACCTATACCAACGTTTTTGTTCTCGTTGTTCAATGAAAACCAGAAACCCGGTTCGGGAACAGAGAGGCATTGGGGAATTTTGAATCCTGACGGTACACAGATCTACGAAATCGATTTCAGCGGGACAAGACCGGTTCCTAGTCCTGGTTCGTTGCCTAAACCGAGTAACAATGTTCCGTTCAAGGGGAATGTCTGGTGTGTGGCGGTTGAAGGAGCCAGCGAGGCGGAGTTACAGCAGGCGCTTAACTTTGCTTGCGGACAAAGCAACGCAACGTGTGCAGCTTTGGCGCCGGGAAGAGAGTGTTACGCACCGGTTTCGCTTACTTGGCATGCAAGTTATGCGTTTAGCTCGTACTGGGCACAGTTCCGGAACCAAAGCTCTCGGTGTTACTTCAATGGCTTGGCGCGTGAGACCACGACCAATCCAGGTGAGTTTCTCAAAACACTTCATTATGTTTCTAACAAGAAAATACTAGACATACGAACATTTAAATACTTTTTTTTTTTTTTGAACACAATACGAACATTTAAATACATTTTATGATTTTAATGACTATTTTCTACAGGAAATGAACATTGCACGTTCCCTAGCGTTACCCTTTGAGAGTTCCGCAAGAGTCAAAACTAAGGCGTATGGAGAAGGATCAAAAGCTGGATCATTAGTATTTTTCAAGTCAAATCTTGTTCTTGATAATTATCAATTTCCTTTTATTCGAAGTTTTTACTCCTTGTTTTCTATTGTTGAGAAAGATTGAATAAACAACGAAAATTTGTTACTAATATGTTAAAAACGAAGATTACACATCTCTCATTTTTTATCTATCTGGTAATATATTAATGTGTGATAAATATAGTGAGAAAATGATAGAAGACATCATGGAAAAACTATAACGAATTGAACCAGAGCATATACAATCACCAAGTCGGGAACTACATTGAGTTTTTTTTTTTTAGTGTAAAACTACATTAAGTTTTGCTAGATTGGTTTCAGAGGCGAATCTGAAATTTTAAGGGCTTGAAACATTTTCAAAAACCTTGATAAAAAAATTCATAACTATGGGGCCTATGTCTATATAAAAAACCTTTAAAAAAATTTGGGGATCAAAGCAATGCATGCTTCAATAGGTTGTACCCAGATCCGTAAGAGTAAGATGCTAAATATATGTAAAGATTGAAGAAAATGGAGATAAGTTCTTATATTTGTGTATGTTGCCATGCGTATAGACATCTGTCTTGATTAGGAATAAATTTTAACATTCAATAAAATGAGTATTATATCTACAAATGTTGAGTCAATAACTTGACAATACGTCTCCTTTGAACCAGCCAACCAAGTGCCAACTACTCTTCTTTAATCCTTACACATTTACTAATAACACAAACTCAAAAGAAAAAAGAAGCACCAAAGAACGGTGAGAGTTCAGAAAACCAATCAATAGTTGATCTTGTCTTTGGGAGGCGATTAGCTTCGCTTGCGGGAGAAGCGGAGGCCACGTTTAGAGATTGTTCTTGTTTCGGTGGAAAGAAAGGCCATCTCTCTTGAAGTATGTGCGCCACAAACGATAGGAGCCATGAGACGGTCTACAAACTAGAAACGTAAAGTGGAGTCTCATGAGAGGACCACCTTTTTCTTAGAAAAAAAAAAGTTCTTGTCTTCTTTGGCCTTTTTAAGTCCCAAAGATTGCACACTTTATTAAGAGAACATCAATAAATTCCCATAAAAGTATTTTTGTTTAAATATAAATTAAATATTGGACACACTTAATTCTCATTATTTACAAGTTCACATTAAATTTTTATAACATTAAAAAAAAGAATTAATCAAAAACAAAGAATTAATCTGCAGTATTTTCTTTCCAAATATAGTAAAGTTCAAAATAAATATTTTCTACTATTATATCTGGGAAATAAAATTATAAAACAACCACCAAATTTGGGTGTTACATTTAATTATAGGTAGATTAAATATGTTAAACATCATGGTTTTCACATATCTAATAGATTTACAAGGTTAAGAGATGCACCGATAAAATAAAAATTTGTAAGAGAATGGTGATAAAATAAATAAAAAATCTTAAAATTGTGCAAGTATCTAATATCTACTCTGTTTGTTTTCTTTTAGTAATCTCAGAAGTTGCCATGCTTCTGCAGCGGTGCCAACCAACTGGTCTTTTCTTTTATCTTATATTCCTGTGAAAATCGTAATCACAATATCGTCACGCTTCTCTCGTCCTTTTCTATGTTACTTGCTTCGTCATCTCTCTCTCCTTCTCTTTCTCTCATCTTCACGCCAACACCAGTAACTTCCTTCTTCTCTCTCAGCCATGGCGTCTACGTCTCTGGCACCATCGGTTCTCGTTTCAAGATTCTCCTCCTCTCCTCGTGAGTTTCAAGATTCTGGGAGTTACAAGTGTTTTAGCCGCCGAACTCGTGTTCCTTCACGCCTGCGATTTCGAGTTCACTGCGAGTCTACGGCGAGTTCCCTTTCTTGTTTTCTACTTCTGACCGATTCTTTTGTTAAATAATATCTTGCGGAGGGTTGACTTTTGGGGTGGTCAACTATAGCGGTTGCACTAAACCAGACTAGTTTTAGGTCTTACGAAAGCTAAAATCACTTTTTGAGCCTTCTTGAATGATTTATAACATCAAAATCTTGTCTACTTTTCTTATAGGTTCAGGAGAAGGAGCTAGGACGTTGTTCACCCTTCTTGGAACGCTTAACAGTACCAGGGGGTGATGCTGCTGCTGCTTTGAGATCTAATGAATGGAAGGCTGTTCCAGATATATGGAGATCATCTGCGGAGAAGTACGGCGACAGAGTTGCTGTGGTTGATCCCTATCATGACCCTCCTTCCACTTTCACGTATAGACAGGTAAAATTTCTTATTTATCAGTTCCTCTGCAAAGCATTGCGTGACTCACTTGTAAAGATCCTCCTCCTTTGAAACAGAGGTTTTGAAACAGAGGTTTTTTTCGGCTCAAGTAGGAGTTAGTACGTATGTTATCACCTTACTGTTAAGTGAACTATGCTTCTGATTGATTTTCAAATCCTGGATAAATTGGCATTCAGCTTTATTTCTTCATATAATAGTTCTGTATTGTCTAGACATTCTGAAACAGAGGTTTTCAGTTAATATATTTATACCTTCTAATGAGTACTGTGTAGCATGTCCTTTGGTGTTTGTTATTTTTTCACTTTAGGATCCTATAAACCAATTATGTTTCAGCATCTGCCTCATAATTACTTCTTCTTATGTGATAAGATAGGTTGGTAATTATTATACTAGATAGGTTTGTTTTAAGATGATTTTCATTTCAATAATCTTAAAACTGCAGCTGGAACAAGAAATATTGGACTTTGTTGAGGGCTTGCGAGCAGTTGGAGTGAAAGCAGATGAGAAGATTGCACTTTTCGCTGATAACTCCTGTCGCTGGCTTGTTGCTGATCAAGGTACGTACGTAGTTGATTATATTAGAACTCAATATCCATTACATAACTTGCTTAGTGCTTGAGCCTTAACCGTTACTAGATGATCCCACTAGACTTGCAACACTGACCTTATCATTACTTACCTTACACGTTAATCATCTTGGTCATTTCCAGAGACAACCAATGATCTGTGGAGATGCGTATTGTATAATGTTTAATACTTTATGCCAGGGATAATGGCGACAGGAGCAGTCAATGTTGTCAGGGGATCAAGATCCTCTGTTGAAGAGTTATTGCATATATACTGTCATTCTGATAGGTATACCTAAACCTTTTCTTCCTTTGTTGAATTTGCACTTTGTCTTTATTGTTCTTTGTTATGTGTTCTGCTTGATTTCATGTAGCTACTGGTTCTTATTTGTCTTTTGAATTACCTTTTTATTGCCTTGTCTTGCAGTGTAGGTCTTGTTGTGGATAATCCTGAGTTTTTCAACCGCATTGCTGATACATTTTCTTACAAGGCATCTCTGAAATTTGTGATTCTTCTCTGGGGAGACAAATCCTCATTGGTTACATCAAGTAGGCAGACACCAGTCTACAGTTACAACGAAATAAAAAACTTAGGGCAGCAGAGACGTGCAGAACATGCAGGATCTAGTGATGCTGGTAAGTATGAATATGAGTTCATCGGTCCAGATGATACAGCCACGATCATGTATACCAGCGGAACTACTGGTAACCCAAAAGGTGTTATGCTTACACATCAGAATCTGTTACACCAGGTTTTTAAACCAATCTTTATGTCATCATTTACACAATACTGAGTTTGCTACACCAGGTTCTGAAAAAAAATATTTGTTTCTTGGATTACTTGACAGATAAGAAACTTATCTGAATTTGTACCTGCTAAAGCTGGGGAAAGGTTTCTAAGTATGCTGCCATCATGGCATGCTTATGAACGGGCTTGTGAATACTTCATATTTACATGTGGAGTTGAGCAGAAGTATACTTCTATAAGGTTCTTAAAGGTAAGCCTCTCTATGCTATATGTCACACAGTGACATATTAAAGAAATATCGTAATCTTGGCTTTGAAACTTTTCCTTTTATGTTTTTGGTATAGGATGATCTCAAGCGGTATCAACCACACTATCTTATCTCAGTTCCTTTAGTATATGAGACACTCTACAGGTATATACTACTTTACAAGTAAAACTGTTTCACAAGATTCTTTTACTATGCTAAATAGATTTTTCGGTCTTCTGAGAGTTGCAGCGGGATTCAAAAGCAAATTTCAACAAGCTCCCCTGTTCGTAAGTTATTGGCGCTTACATTGATCAGAATCAGCCTAGCATATACGGAGATGAGAAGAGTTTACAAGGTTCGTGACACAGATAATGTCGCTCTCTTTTAGTATTTATTTCTGCCTATTTGTGATGCTTGGACCGATGATAACTTCATTGCTCTCTCATGTTCAGGGTCTTTGTTTCACAAAGAACCAAAAGCCTCCAGTGTATATTGTTGCTTTGGTGGATTGGTTGTGGGCGAGGGTAGTTGCGTTTGTCCTGTGGCCATTGCATATGTTGGCTGAAAAGCTTGTGCACAAAAAAATCCGCTCGTCTATTGGAATAACAAAGGTAGTATTACAACACTCTACTTCACTTTCTCTTTTTAGTTCTATATCTATAGCCCAAAAAAAACAGTTTACTTACAACAAAAATATTGTGAGAATGACTTCTTTGTTTTCTCCAGGCTGGTGTTAGTGGAGGTGGTAGTTTACCTATGCATATTGACAAGTTTTTTGAGGTTAGACAAACCAATATTGTTTCTTGAAGTTAGAGATAAACGTTTATTATCTACCATGCAAACAGAGTTTATTCTTGGTGCAGGCCATCGGTGTGAATGTACAAAATGGATATGGTTTGACAGAAACCTCACCGGTTGTCTCTGCGCGAAGGATTAGCTGTAATGTAAGTTTAAGCTCTTACCTCAATACGAGTATAAGCTCGCATCTAGTAAAGTAGTGCTCAGAGGACATTACAAATTCTCCTATCTATTATGTGCTCTTTTTATATATAATCATTCATTATTTTTGCTGTTATGTTTATTATGATCTTATATAGTTTCTTGGAGTATGTCAACTAGTTAATATTGTGTTTTCTTATATGAAGGTTCTTGGCTCAGTTGGGCATCCTATGAAAGACACAGAATTCAAAATTGTAGATCAAGAGACTGGTAATGTTCTTCCACCTGGTTCAAAAGGCATTGTCAAAGTCAGAGGCCCACCAGTTATGAGAGGTTACTATAAGGTAAAACACTGACTTTCTGCTGATTTTACAACAAAGTTGTGAATTAATTTTCTCCAAATATCTTCTGTATTTTGGATGATTAGATCATATTAACTCATATTTGTTGACTTTTCTCAGAATCCAGTGGCCACCAAGCAAGTTATAGATGACGATGGATGGTTTAATACTGGAGACATGGGTTGGATAGCGCCTCATCATTCAACAGGGCGGAGTCGTAGCTGCGGAGGTGTCATCGTTCTTGAAGGCCGTGCCAAGGACACCATTGTACTTTCCACAGGTATATTATATGTGCTAGCAGGTATTTTCACAGGTTCAAGAGTAATGATGCTATAAACGTTTGATATATAGCACTTTGATCGCTGTAGGTGAAAATGTGGAACCATTGGAGATTGAAGAAGCAGCCATGAGAAGCAGTCTGATTCAACAAATAGTGGTTATTGGACAGGTACTTGTATAGAAGCACTTTGATTTAGGAACACGGTATAGGATGTTTCACTTCTTTACTTTTTCGTATTTGATTGCTTCTCAGGATCAACGCCGCCTTGGAGCTATTGTTATCCCAAACAAAGAAGCAGCAGAAGGAGTAGCCAAAAACAAAATTTCACCTGTAGATCCTGAAGTCAACGAACTTAGCAAGGAGACGCTAACGTCTATGGTCTACGAAGAACTGAGGAAATGGTAACGGTTCAACCCTAGTGAATATATTTTTATTTCTTAAAATGATATTGAGATGTGCGCAGAGTGTATACCTCAACCCGAAAAAGTTGAAAACCAAGTGTTACTCTATAAATCGTCATGCAGGACATCAGAATGTTCATTCCAAGTTGGTCCAGTTCTCATCGTGGAAGAGCCCTTCACGGTAAAATCCATATCAGCCTTTTTGGCTAGCTTTTCATTGATGTCCCCTTCATTTGTGATTGGAAGATTGAGCCTCATGTGAATGTTGTATGAACATCATTGCAGATAGACAACGGTTTCATGACACCTACAATGAAGATAAGACGGGACAAGGTGGTTGATCGATATAAGGATGAGATAGCTAGACTCTACAAGTAGACTAGACATTTTTAGCATCCTATTCTTTTCAAGCTTTAGCTGTTGATATGAAACTTCCGGAATAGTAAAAGTGACTAAAACCATCTCAGTTAATGGTACCATGTTCATTATATCATATATCTCTAACAGATCACATCACATGTCTCTAATATGATGACTTATGTACTAAATTAGCAAGGACAATATTAATGGCCTCCATGTTAGGTAGAGATCTCTCGAGTAATAATTGGGTTTCCGCAAAGCAACAAAAATCTATTTACTATGAACGTAACAAATCAAAATATAGGCATTTATTGCCCTGCTTGTTATATGCCACACTCTCTTTACCAATCCCGACACACTCAGAGACAAATGAAAACACACTCTAATATTTTGGTGACAATCACGTTGACGATCAGCCTCGTTTGCCTTGCACGTGCCGACGAACCTCCATGCAATAGCTCGTCAGAGACAGAGGAAGTGATGATGATGATGGAGCCATCATTGATGAGCCAAAGGTTCATGGAGGAGAAGAAACAGATATCGTACGGAGCTCTCAAAAAAGACCAGCCGGCTTGTGGGAGAGCTCGCCGTGGCCACTCTTACACCAAAACTTGTCTTCCTCAGCCGAGCAATCACTACACTAGAGGTTGCTCTAAGATCTACCGTTGCAGACGTGATTCTAAATGATCTCACATCACCTCCTCGTTTGTGCGTCCTCACGCATTGCCATTTGCCACATATATATATACTTCTGATGTATGTTTTTTTTTTTGTGAAACAAACTTATATTAAAATGGGAAAGTTAAGTTTGGTACAATAAGGAAAGAGCCTGTTTGGCTACAGAGTCGGCTTTATTATTATCCGCCCTGGGGATAGCTATAAACTGGATAGCACTAAAAAGAGGGATAATAAGATAGATGTCGTTTAGAATCACAGCGATCTTTAAGAGCACCATTATTGCAGGTTTCAAAAGAGTTTTTAAAGGTTTGGGTCCCACAAAAATTGCAAAACCGGTTGCAAAAGGCGTGAATAAAGAAACGATCCTGGTGGGTTTTGTCAACTGCTCGCGGGCCCCACCGACACGTGGCGGCCCGCGATTAGTTCATGTTTTAATTTTTTTTAGTTTTTAAAGCCAAAATTTCATTAAAATGTGAGAAATTCAAAAACACACTTTTTTGATGTACTGATTTTTCAAAAAGATATATTTCTAAAGCATTTTAATCGCATTCCATTTTCCACTTCAAAGTCCATTTTGAAATAAACTCTTCTTTTACCCTACTCAATTTTATATGAATTTCAGCTGAGACATGGCTTTAGTTTGTATGTTAGTTGTGTGTTGTCTTTATAAAAACCAATATACATAGTTCACTTAGTAAGCCATCAGCAATAATCTAACAGACTAACACCATTTGTTTCCTACTTCAGGTTTTGTCATACTTTAACTTTCTATTCAGAAAAGATGATGATGAGGCGATTCAAAGGTCAAAAGTTGAATTTTTGGATTGACCATCTCAGTATACAATTCAGAAAAGACAAAGGATATTAAAGCCGAAAGTAGCTTTACATTTCTTGTTTGATCACTTGTTCGAAAAGTTAACTGGTAAACAGAAAATCACATAAGTAAGCCTAACAACAGAGTAAAACAAAAACTAATTTATCTTGAGATAATATAAAACAAAAAATAAGCCTCTCAAAACCAAGAACAACAATCCCTTTTTTTTTTGAACGGCGAACAACAATCCCTTATTCATACAAATATTTGGTCAACCTCCTCAGAAGACCAATATCTCACATTCCTCAACCAGAGCAAACCCAAAACCAACTCAAATGGCCTAATCATAAAAACCACACGAAGAACTCTCAGTCCTTTTTCTCTCAGTACCTGTAATGACCCGGCTTGTAAGGACCTTCAATAGGTATGCTGACATAGTCAGATTGGTCCTTGGTGAGCTTGGTGAGTCTAGCACCGAGCTTGCCCAAGTGAAGTGCAGCAACCTTCTCGTCCAAGTGCTTAGGCAAAACATATACTTTCTTCTCATACTTCCCGCTCGACTTCTCGTTCCATAGCTCAAGCTGCGCAATCACCTGGTTGGTGAACGAGCACGACATCACGAAACTCGGGTGTCCAGTGGCGCATCCCAAGTTCATCAAACGACCCTCAGCTAGCACAATGATGCCTGACTTGGTGTCGGGGAACACCCACCTATCAGTCTGCGGCTTGATGGTGATGCGTTTCACACCAGGGAAGGTCTCAAGTCCTTGCATATCGATTTCGTTGTCAAAGTGGCCAATGTTGCAGACTATGGCGTTGTTCTTCATCTTCCTCATGTGGTCGACCATGATGATGTCTTTGTTTCCAGTGGTGGTGCAAAAGATGTCAGCTTCGGAGACGACGTCCTCAAGGGTTAGGACTTGGAGGCCTTCCATGAGAGCCTGAAGGGCACAGATTGGATCTATCTCAGTCACGATCACACGTGCACCAGCGGTTTTCATGGCTGCGGCACAGCCCTTTCCGACATCACCGTAACCGCAGATAACAGCGACCTTTCCGGCGATCATGACATCAGTGGCTCTCATGAGACCGTCAGGGAGAGAGTGGCGACATCCATACAAGTTGTCAAACTGCAAGCAAGTCAATTATCAGTGATATAACACAGAGAATTACAACTGAAGAAACGTAGATTTTGTTTCAAAATATGTGAACCACAACTTCAACCGTGTTTTGGTAAATGAAAATTTCACATTATACCTGAGCATTTTAACCGAAACCCAAAACACTAAACCTAATCAAACTTGAAAAACCCGAAACAGGAACCGGACAAGAACTCATACGTATACGAACAGAGTTCATGTTTTCTATACCTAAAACAGAAACTATCCTTAATTCCCAAAGTATAATTCATATACCTAAAAGTATTAGTAGTTTAGTTTTAAAATAACTATATACTTGCAAGTATAATTTATGAACCAAAAATTAAATTCGTAAATACCTAATTTTTTTTTAATGAATTACTCAAAAAAAAACCGAATTACTCTAATATTTTAATTTAAGTTACCCGATATTTTAATCCAAACAATCCAAATTATTTCATTAGTTGGTTCCTAGTATTTTTACCAAATGCTTTTACCAAAAGGTCCAAAACCAAATTAAAAAAAAAATCAAAGCAAACCAAATTTTATAAATATCTGAAATTTTTCTACATTTCTGCCCCTAAAATAAAAACCGAAATAATCAAACCTAAATTAAAGCAAAAAAAAAAACAAAATGTGCAGAACTATTAATAATTGTACACAGTAACGTTACAAACGCCAGATCCTGTGTAAGAGCACTCCCAATGCTCTTATAGAGCTATAATGGGACAGAATAAAAAAGACATACCTTGCTCTTGGTGACAGAGTCATTGACGTTAATGGCAGGGAACAAGAGAGCTCCACTCTCCTGCATCTGATAAAGCCTCTTAACACCAGTGGTTGTCTCCTCCGAAACACCAACCAATCTCTCCTTCATCTTATGATACTTCTTGGGATCAACTTGAAGACCATCTTTAATAATCGACAACACGATCTGAAACTCAGGATTATCAGTAGAACTCGGATCAGGGACCTGACCCGTCTTCGCAAAGATCTCCTCAGCCTTAACTCCTTCGTGAATCAAGAGCGTGGCGTCACCACCGTCGTCAACGATCAGATCAGGACCACCTCCGGGACCCCAGTCGAGAGCCCTCTCCGTGCACCACCAGTACTCTTGAAGAGTCTCTCCTTTCCATGCGAACACAGCGGCGGAGTCACGAGCGATGGCGGCGGCGGCGTGGTCTTGGGTGGAGAAGATGTTGCATGAGCACCACCTGACCTCAGCGCCAAGAGCGGTTAGCGTTTCGATGAGAACGGCGGTTTGGATCGTCATGTGGAGAGAACCGGTGATTCTAGCGCCTTTGAGGGGCTGAGAAGGTCCGAACTCGGTGCGGCAAGAGACGAGCCCAGGCATTTCGACCTCGGCCAGCTCGATCTCGAGACGGCCGAAGTCGGCCTGAGACATGTCCTTGACCTTGTACTCACGGCCACTCGACGTCTTCTCCACAAGCAACGCCATTGTTTTGAATTTTTCCAAGTGTGCGAGGAGAAACGAAAGGTAGCGAGTGATGTTAAATAGATTAACGCGGGAGATGAGATGGATGGCTGAGATTAGTTGTGGGGAGAATTTGGTGGATCTGGTAAAAGAATCAGACTTTTCATCTTCTTTTTTTTGTTTATAGATTTTCCTAAAAGGGTGGCAATTCTGTTTTCGATTTCACTTATGAGAAAAAGTATTAGTATAATTAAGGGTTTTTAGTAATTAAACCCCTCAACTAAAGATGAATCGTAAAAAAAACCCTCAACTATAAATCTTGTGAAATAAACCCCTAATTTTAGTTCCGTTAACATATGTTACCCTCCGTCTAAAAAACCGTGACGGAGGGTGACATATGTTAACGGTTTATAAGTTGAGGGTTTATTTCATTGGATTTTTAGTTGAGGGTTTTTTTTACGATTCATCTTTAGTTGAGGGGTTTTATCACTAAAAGTCATTAAATGTTATTAAATTATTTATTATCATATACATTGTTTTAGGATTTATAAGCCTTTAAAACTAATTTATAAATTTTAATATATTATAAAATTAATTTATACATCATAAGTTAATAATTTTCAGCACTACTTACAACTTATTATAACTTTGAAATATTAAATTATTTGATATTTGGCAATAGTGATATAAAAAAATTTGTGTGTTTATATCGTCATTGTCAAATATGAAATAATTTATAGTTTCTAAGTTATATTAAGTCTTAAGTAGTGTCGAAATAATTTATCCATAAAGTCAATCTTTCTATTTAGAGTATGACGCATTTTTTTCTATTTTCATGATTTATGTCATCCGGCTCATACTTTCCCCCTCCCCCCTTCCAAAATAATACATGATTATTTTTATTCTCATTGATTTCGGAATAACTACGTTATATTTTTATTTTCTTGATCAATAATATATTTGAAACATAAAGTAATACAATAAATCAAGAACAATATAGGAAAATAGGAAAGTATGAGCCGGATGACGAAAATCATGAAAAGAAGAAAAAATATGTCCTACTCCAAATAGAAAGATTGACTTCATGGATGAATTATCCTCGACACTAATTAAGACTTAATATAACTTAGAAACTTTCAATTATTTGATATTTGACAATGACGATATAAACACACAATTTTTTTATATCACTATTGCCAAATATCAAATAATTTAATATTTTGAAGTTAAAATAAGTTGTAAGTCGTGTTGAAAATTATTAATTTAAGATGTATAAATTAATTTTATAATAGATTAATGTATTAAAAATATAAATTAGTTTTAAAGGCTTACGCATCAATCTAAAACAATGTATAAATGATAATAAATAACTTAAAAACCCGTTAATGACTTTTAGTGATAAAACCCCTCAACTATTTTTGAATCGTAAAAAAACCCTCAATTAAGTTTTCAACATTATAAACCCTCAACTTATAAATCGTTAACATATGTCACCCTCCGTCACGGTTTTTTAGATGGAGGGTAACATATGTTAACGGAATTAAAGTTGAGGGTTTATTTTACAGGATTTTTAGTTGAGGGTTTTTTTTACGATTCATCTTTAGTTGAGGGGTTTAATTACTAAAAACCCTATAATTAATGAATTGTGTATTGGTAGTAAGACAACAACAACAATGTTTCAAAAGGAAAATAGATATATATTACATGGATATGATATGTCCATATGAAAATAGAACAAAAAATACTTATTCTAAATGTTTTCATCTGATCATCAGTTTTGAAAAATATATACACATGTAGACTTGTCGCTCTGTTTACGTTTTAAATTACTCATTCGTTTGTTTTATCTTTAGCCAACACTTTTCATCATTTGGCCAATCATATCATCAGCATTTGTACAACCTGACAATAGTGAACTATTGAAATAATATTTTTATTATGATTAATTGGTATATATTCATAAAAATCTAAGATATGTATGCAAAATGACTGTAGATATTAGATAGTAAATACTTTGTGGTCTATAATTCTATATGAAGTTCAATAGTTAGCTAGTGTCTACCCTATGCAAAATGTGTTATTACCGCGGTCACTCACATGACATCTTGTAGATTTCGTTTCTTAAAACTTTAAACATATCTTCTATTCTACTTTGGCCAACCGGCAAGTGTGGATTCAAGGCTAGGGTAGACACATTTCTGTAACGAACACGGTATCTATTTGTGTAGAACTTAGAAGTTGCAAGGGCCACGCATTACGAACTCCATAATCGGCATTCCAAAATAACTTTTGGCACTTTGTGGTTCGGTGAGAATAGTCATCAATCTCAACTACCACACTTCCAAAAGTTTCTTTTAAACGTGATTATACTCCACACTGCTATTTCTTGTTGAAATGTCAATTTGTTGGCTGCTTAGTGTAGTACTTTTCAAATATATGTTTTAATACTTTGAAACTAAGAAAATATATTTTTTATTCAAGATTAACTGACATCCTATACAACTTTTTAAATTAATCCTAAACTAAATATGATGTATATTTACCATATTTCAAAAACGCCTAATTACTTTGAGTAGTTATGTGATGTAATCTGATTCCTTTACTTGCTATAATTTTAGTAATTAAATTTGAACTTTGAATTTTATTTACTAATTGAAATCATTGTCAAATAACTATCTTCATGTAGATAAAATGATGGATTTAAAGTTGATTTTCTACATCTCGAAAAATCTCTACCTATAAGTGTGCTATGGTCAACATATTTCGTCTCACCAGAAGAATCATGAACAACAACAGAAAACACTTTCAGTGATCAATGGCTTACAAAAGTTTCTTATCTTATCGAAAAATGAGCATCCTCTCAAGAACTTATTTTGCTCTAGGATGTTTGGTCACTTTTCTTGTAAACGCAAACTCTCCAAACTTATGCCCAACTTTCCCCTCTGTGATCTTACAACGCACATGAGTTTTCCCATTATAGATCCTCACAGACGAATCCACATACTCTGGCAGAATAGTCGATCTCCTCGACCATATTTTCCTGTTCAGAGCTGCGTTTTTCTTCTTCATCAAGAACGCGTCGACGAACGGATCTTTCCATACAGATCGGCTCACCATCTTATTGCCTTTCTTCTCATCCTCTGTACTCTCTTCCAAAGGCAAGCTTGGCCATTCTTTTGCAACATCCACACGGATGTTAAACCCATTCAACTCCTAATAAACCACCACAAATGAACAATACAACACAAAATAATAAATATAATATGATATTCCTTTTGTATTTCTAACCTGTCCATCCATAGCTTAAATAGCAGATTTAGCAGAATCCTCACTGATGAAGTTAACAAATCCATAACCTCTAGACCTCCCAGTCACTTTGTTTGTCATCACTCTTGCTACAGAAGCAAAGAATACGACAAGGTTTATGTTAAATACACAACAAAAACACATTCTACTACAGAACAGTGAAAAAAAAGATGAGCAAGATCCAGGGCATACCCTCGGTCACTCCGTTGAAGGTAGAGAAAGCATCCTTCAAGGAATCGTCGTCAGTTCCGGGTGATAGGCCTGGGACCAAAGCATCCAAACGGTTACACAAGAGAGATCAAATCAAAGATAGTACACGGTAACAAAGATTCACGGCTAAAAATGGCAGTGAAATGAAACCATCTGATTAGACTTATTACCACCAATAAAAAGCTTTGTGGACATGTAACGGAGTGAACCGAGCATTGATGTAACTGGAACACTTCTGTTTTGTAAGATGCCGAGTTTGGTGCAGAAAGCCATTTTAAATGTCTGGAAAAGATAATCCCATTTCAGACAGTTTTCAAGATGTCTACACTCCATTTTAAAAGAGTTTCTATGGCGTGGAGAAACCCTAAATGCGAAACGTGGGGAAGAGATCATAAATCAAAACCTGGGAGTCAATGGCTGACTCGTTAAGAGCAACATTATCAATGGCAACTCTTAGCAAACATCTTAGAATTTTTAATTACTATTTTTAGTCTAAGAAGTTTTCTAAGATACTTAAGTAAAATACAACATTATCAATGGAATCTTAGTTCATCCACATACTTAAGAATTTATCAGCAACACCTTCAAGTTCAACCATTCAGATAAAACTTACAGAGACCATTGAAGTTGTTCCCAAAGTTATGATATCATCACTTGCAAGCTCGACAGGATGACCCCACTTTCGGCTGCCTAGATCAGGATGACTTACTGACCGAGAGTTCAACAGAGTTCCATTAAGGCTGCCCATGTCTACCAGCTCCCATTTCAATTTCTGAAAATCAAAGCCAGGCAGGTGTGAAAATGTGACAAGCAGGAGTACAATGCTTAGGTGTATATCTAACACAAGATATGTTATATATCTTGCACGACTAATTAAAGATATAGATTGAAGTTGTATTATTTATAAACTTAGGAAAACAAAATAAAAGGAAATTACTTTGATCTTTAACAACAACTCTTGGAGAAAGCTGGGAAAGTATATCCTTTTCCAAATCAGGTTGCTGCGAGCCATAGGTTTGCACCTCTTGGGAGCTAACTTTATCAGCTGGATGCTTAAGCGTCTCCCCAACCAAAGCATTGTCAGAAGGTTCAGAGATTATTTGTAGATCAAAGCTTTCACCTTCATAAATTTTAAGGACCCGATGGATAAGCTCAAGAATGCCGACTGGATAGGGAAGAGGGATGCTGAAAGACTTTACCTTGGGCGAGATGGGGAGAAGAAGAAGAAGAAGGAAGCCTTGGTTTGTAAACCCCTCGTCCCTCAGTGAGAGAAGAACGCAACAGGCCTTCGTTTTGGAAACAAGCTTCTTCTAAATCAAATTCCCTTGAGACCTCACTGCTTTGGCCTTGGATCAGATTCTCATCATGAGATACAAGCGGTCTCTGCAAATCCCCCACCTGACAAGTAAAAAGTATCAGAGCTATAAAGAGTTGATCCAAGGCTAATCAATCAAAAAAAGCCAAAGGAGCCATGATACATCAATGTAACGCCACCAAGTCATTGGTTATGATCAAGCGTTAAAGGTTGATCATTTAGCAAAGATCGGGAGATTAAGGGAGGTTACCTTGAAGGTAGAGAAAGGGGAGGATCGGGAACGGAGAAGGAAGCGCCATGGCTTGCAGACGAAAAGGATGATGATGAGGAGGAGAAGCATTTGCTCATGGTCTCTAACATCGCCATCGTCTTCGCTGTCTCCTATCTCCTATCACAACTCGCCACGTGACACAAGCAACACCACCAAAAACTTCTTAGGTAAAAATCGATTCCATTAAATAACTCCTTTTTTATTTAAATTTGGCCCAAAGTAAAAATAAGAATCGGGCTAAGAAGCTCGATAATGATGCTCTAAGGCTTGTCGCGATTCTAACCAAACCGGTTCGATCTATATGTTTGGGTTTAGCTCTCTATTAAACCCGGTTTTTGGAACCAAACCGGTTTACCAGCAGATCTGTGTCCCACTTCCTATTAAACCAGTTTTCTGAAAACGGCGTCGCTTAGCTGAAACCCATAATAATAATCGGTTCAACGCGCCTATTAACTTTTCTTCTTCGTCGCTTCAACCATATCTACTCTACTTGGGCTTTTTTCTAACTGGACTCTATAGGTTTCTGTGGCTTGGCTGAATGAATAGGCTTTAAAGATTTGTAACTGTATATTGTATTCGAGTCGTCGATCGGCCTATCTAAATTGGATTTTCTGTTTAACTGGTCTCCTCGTATAGGATTTCCAATTATAGAAGGTATTTGCACTCTACTGATATAGTCGTGAAATAAAGGCCACAACAAAGAAAAAAGTGGACTTATCAAGTAGTGAGTTTAGAAAATCAAACAAATGAAGGAAACGTACTCAAACCCATAAGCTAGTAAACTGGAAAAAATTGCCATTAGACTAACAAACATTAATTATCAATGATTAGGGTTGATGTATATATTAATTGGGGCTGCAAGCCCATGCTTGTTTCGCTTTTATTCAAGGCGCCACTGCTTCATGTTAGCTTATTACTTCTTACATGAAAGTATGGTTTGTATTAATCATTTAGAACTCGGATGCATGGCAGTGCTTCACTGCTCACACATCATTGTAAAGTAAAAATCTTCTTATAGAAATTTAACAATATTACCGACGATACGTCGGACTAATGGTTTAGTGCTTAGAATTGATTTTATTGTGCCCATAGTTCATTCCCATTAGGATGGATATTTTATGTCGTGTCATTGGTATTAGCGCTGGCTAGTTCCGAGTCTAGGGGAGATTCGGACCTTAAACCAAACTCTTTACCGTTTACAAAAAAAAAAAAAATTAAAACAAATGTTATCGGTTTTGATAGGGAAGTAATTTGGCTTTTAAAATGAGAATCAGTTTTTTTTTTATTCACGCCTTTTCCTTTTGCTTGTAAAATAAGGATGATTTTATGAAAAGATAAAGTGGAATTATGTGATTCTCTAATGATTCATCATAGCTCATTATATTGGTAATATTTCAATTTCATAGTTAATGATGAGTAGTCATTGTCTTTGCCTTGGCACATGGGCAAGAAGAACCACATCCCATATTGCAATAATTTCTTAATATTTCTTTCATATACAAAAAAAGAATGCATATATATATATATATATATTGTTGCATCTGGATGTGTCTTAACATTTTGTACATGTATGTCTTTTTGGTTTAGAAAATTTATTTTTTCTAGATAAGCATCTATTTTTATAGGAGAAAAATCAGATTTTGAGGCTACTATAAATACAGGTTTAATGATTTGTAAGATTATTCATTCACATAATAATAATAAAAAAAATTCTAAAGAGGTATTTATCTCAATTCGTTTTGATCTTTTTTTCGTTTTTTTTCAAAGTTGATTTGCGTTTGCTCACAACATATATGTGTGTGTATATTCATAAACAAGTCATATATACCCTATCAGTCAATATCAATTCTCTTTTTGGAGGAAATGGCTTAGGGAATACATACAATTTAATATCAAGCATAACTTTTATCACGATAGTCTAGGTTATTTCGTGCATTAATTAAAATAGTATAAAAAAGCATGTCGATTTATAGCATACTGAACAAACAATCCGGTCCTCGTATATCATCTTATCCCTGGTGTTTGAAATAATTAATTGAAAAGATTTGAAGGAAATCCAGTATTGAAGTAGTATTATCTTGATTGAGTTTGAAGTATTTCTTCCTGTTTGTAAGACCATCGGCATTGAGAGAAATGATAAATTTTGACGAGTCTCGAATTTTTGAAAAGTACTCTAGCATCAAAGTATTATTATTATTGGTGAGAGATTTTCTTTTTAAAGACTCCCAATTTGGATGTCGTGATAAAAAGTAGTATTATATAAAATTGGGAACGATGAAGTGGAATTTGATCTTTGATATTGAGGAACACCATTAATCATAAGACACATTGTACGTATATATGATTGGTTACAAATGTTCCATGCAACAATAACTGAGGAGATGATGGGACAACAAAGGCCTAAAAGGATAAAGTCTCTTTTCAATCAAGGAGAAAGAAGCATTTGCCGACATAATAGAGAGATGAGAGTTTTGTGAAGTTAAGAAGGAAGTGTGTAGAGTATGAATTGTGATGGGCTTTTCAACTTGCACATAAAGCCAAGATAATTGTAATTGGTCAACAAAATCACTGTCCTACCTTTTTGGCTATTTCGAGTTATTTCTTTAGAACTCTTACCCGCGATCACGATCAAAAAGGAAAAAAAACTTTCATGTCTAGTCAAAATTACTAGAAAAACGATTGATTCATGTTATTAAATTAATAAAATAGAGGTGGAAATGTATAAATATGATAAAACGAGTCTCATAAATATTCCAACTGAAGATCAGCAACAAACGTGAAGAGTATAATTATATTTATCTACATGCTAGTTGAAACAAACGATCGTCTAATTATCGATGAAGTCACATTCTTTGAATTTGATTAATGTAACCATATACTGATCGCAGGGTTCAGTTCACCGGAGTTGGTTATATAAAAAGAAAGTATCAAATAAGAGATCTAGATCTTATTGTCCTCTTAAGTAATTTAATTTCAGATTTTAGGGCATCTCCAACCCTACTTTATTTTCTACTCCAAACATCATTTTGAAGTAAATCTTCTTCAACCCCACTTTATTTTCAACTCCAAAATGGAGTAATGCCTAGGGTTACTTCATTTATGGAGTAATCTTATTCATTACTCCATTTTGGTGTTGAACTTTTTTTATTTGTGAATTGGTCCTTTAAATTTTTAATGTTTTTATTTATTACTTAAATAATATTTTAAAATGATACAAGAACATAAATAAACAAGATATTCCATTATTTAATAATATTACATAAAAATATATACTATAATCAAAAAATAATAATATAAAATAAAGATAACATAAAAGGATCTATAGTTGCGTTTCGCTATTGTGAAAGGACTTGTTCGGTTTTGGAAAAAAATGTGTTACATGACATCATGACTACATGTACATAACATGATAATTAAAGATGAGCGTGAATTTGATACACCAACTGAACTTGGAAGAGAAGCTACACCTCCATATATCAAAGTTACATAAGATGAAAATGTCTGATTTCAAAATTTTCTTGTTCGATTTAGAAATATCAAAGATAAAGAAGCTTATGTTTCATTACGAAATGTATTAGTTGATCATTGTGAGAAAAATATTCTAATGCCACTATTAAACCAACTTATATATTATCTTTTATTTTATTTTTATGATTTTTTGTACTTTTTAATAATAAATGTTTAATTTAAATAATTTTTTTAAGGAATTTTTGTAAACATAAAATAGTTGGGGTTAATTAGTATTTTTTTTATAAATATAAAGTATTATTAACAATTATTAATAAAATATATTATTTTTAGAGTAAAAAATGGAGTAATACGCTGGAGTAAAACCTTACTTCATTTTGATGTTGCACTATTTTGGAGTAAAATATGGAATAATACATTAGAGATGCTCTAAGTATAATAAAAAAAAATACAAGTAACGAGTGAAGAATTTAATACTACGTACATTTAATGCTCGGCGTATTCTAGCCTTAACCACAACGACCTTTAGTAATGATCTTAGTTACAAGCTCACCAATTATTTTAATCGTTATTTACCTTATGCTTTGTAAACAGATCCACCCAGTCCCAACTCCCAAGGTTTAATACAAACTCTTTCAGACTTCGTGAAATGCCATAACAGGCTACCTTTCTTAGATTTAATATGAACATCTCCGTTTCTACAGATTTTTATTTACTTTCCATATCAATTTAACTGGTGTTTAAAGATTTTAATTTTATTTTAAAATAAGTGATGTTCTCACAATTCTAGGTGAAATTTAATGTCATTTGAAATTTTGATCAATTATAAATATCGCATCTTTTTCTTATTGGTTGAATTAGTTTTATTTAATGTTATTTTATATTCCATCTGTTTCTTAATATTACATATTCTGGAAAAAAAAATTGTTTTTAAAAGATTTATTTTTTTACATTTTCAAGATATGTTTTATTAACTAATTGCAAATTTCAAAAAACTTAATTGCACTTACTGAATTTTTATTGGCTTAAAATTATGAAACAAAGATAAACACAAAAAAATTATGTAAATTTAATGTATTTTATTAAAATATGTGAAAAAATAGAATATGTAACATTAAGAAACAGGGGGAGTATAACCAAAGCCAATTACATAAAAGTTTATATTTTTTTAATATTTGTGCAAAAACCTTAAATACCTCTTAAAATGATACAGATAGAGTATTTGAATATGCAGTTTGATGTCATCAGATTTTTCTTTTAATAAATGAACTTTAATGAAAGGAAAGTAATCAAGTTGTACGAGAAACCACATCCAATACTAAAATATGATATTTTAACCCCAATCTCATCGAAGCAAGACAAATTTGTTCTCCACTAAACATCATGTACTCAAACATTTGTCTCTCCGCCCCCATAGCTGAGGGCGGCGTTGGCCGTTTTAGTAGTTGTGAAGCACGCTATGGACATCAGTTTCACAAAATGTGGATCCATTCCTCGTAAGATCTCAGTCAAGCTATCAACCTAGGTTTGCACAACAGTAGATTATATGGAGTTCTTGGGGATATTGATTAATCATATTTTTTACTAGTGATTGTTATGCGCTTCGCTTGAAAAATTGTATTCTGCTAGTGTTTAATCTTTTCAATATGTTTGAAGTGTTAAGTTATATATTATGTGTAAATCATTATTTATGTAATTACATTTTTATCACTATTTTTTTGTTAAAATTGTTTGTTATTAGGAGATTAGGTATCAGCTTTGTTACAGTTGATCAACCAAATTTCCTAATATGATTGTTGAAATTTTTGAACGTGACTATGTTATGTTCTTTTAGCAGTATAGAGATTTTATCTATGTTTTTTATTTGAAGTCATTTAGTTTTTATTATGCTCTTGTGTATTTTTTGTTGGTAGTTTTATATTGCATCTCTTGTTTGAACTATTGAAGTATATACTTTTTCAGTATTAGAATTATAATTGAACTTATTCTGAATTCAGCATGTAACATTGTAAAATTTTCACATTTATTTAAATACAATAACTTTATATCTTTTATTTAGATCTTGAAAAAAGTTTTTTTTCATTTGGTGTGTCTGTTTACAAATCATATATTTCTCTAATCTTTAAGAAAACCCATGAAAGTGTAATTGTTTTACATTGTTTACAAGGTTTGTTCTACTTTTTTTTGTAACACCAAGGTTTGTTCTACTTTAAATTTGATAATAAGTAGGATAAAGTTTGTTAAAATTGTGATTTATTTAATTTAACACATAAAACATGCATTATTTCTCATTTATATCTTTGTTTTTGAATTTAGTGGTATCTTCATATATTCTACTAAAATTGTTTTGTTAGATGAATCAAAATATAATAACCAATTTACTGTAACAAAATACTATTATTTTAAGTTAGGTAGGCATATGAAACCCTTATATAAATCGTTACTATTTTGCATATGTTATTGTACTTGAAATCAAATGAACCATGTTATCCGAATAACTAATTAATTTTTTAAAAATATATATGAATTTTTTTAGATATGATCTTTACCTTGCCTTTAACTATCACATTCCTAATACCATTTTTTATGTTTACATCAACCACATTTACCTTTATTTTTAAATAATAAATAAACAGTTATAACCTCTGGGTTATAACCCAAGGATTAACTAATCTAGGCTTATGATTTAAAGTTGATGGGTGGAGGTTTGGAAGGTGGAGTTTGGTATTTTAATAAATATATAAATAAATACCTAAATTTTTTGAAAAAGTTTGAAAAAAGAAATTGAAAAATTATTTTTCGAATTTCAAAAAGAAAATTTGCAAAAACAAAATTGAAAAAGTTCGAAAGAAAAGGTATAATTCGAAAACTACTAAAAAAATTATTTTCATTTTATTTTATTTAAATAATTATCTATATTTATATATCTATAAAGCAAAAGTGTAAGAGTTTTTTGCCTCTTTAATGAAGAAAGTGTACCAACAATGTGGTAAAAATGAAATTTACCCTTTACTATATCTAATTTGTGTATTATATACTAAAAATAAAGTAAATATTATATTAAATATAATTATTTTTATTTAATAATATTTATTTTAAAAATATAATTATTATGTATTCCTTTCATTTTATTCATAGGCCTGAAATAATTATTATGGATCCGCTCCAAAATAAGATATCTGGAGCGTCTGAATCTGGATCCGGATAGTAAAGTCTCGGATCCGTTAAAACCAAATCCGGATCTGGATATTTTGATTTTTAAGTCCAGATATCCGGATCTGTATTTTTAAAATTTTTAATTTTTTTAAATTTTATTAATAATTATATTTGATATATTAATATTTATACATAAATTAGTTTAATAATGTTATATTTTAATTTTAATATTATATACATATAAATATAGTTATTAGTCTTGTATAAATATTTAATTTATATATTATTTTAAAATTTTAGTTTTTTTTTTAAATTGCTTTTTAATTATTTTTACGAATCCGAGTATTTTCAGGTAATACAATATCTAAACGGATCCGACGCATCTGGATCCAGATCCGGATACCTTAAATTTTTCGGATACCCGGATCCATCCCACCCCTAGTTCTTAGACATCAAAATTATGTAAAAATCAAATAATTTTAATATACGTTTCAAATCAATTTAAATACATACCAATTAAATGTTAAAATGATGTTATATACATGGAAATAATGATGATATTATTACTGAGTATATATATATGTTTCATAAAATAAATTTTGTTTAGAAAATATTAAAATATTTTTAAATATATTAGTATAACCAAATGTATTAAAATGAATCATTGATTATAAAATAATTATGGACTATTGAATATTACATTAGTACATTTGGTTTAAATAATAAGAAGATGAAAAATATGAGATATTTAATAATTTTAAAAAGAAATTGTGGTGAAGTGACAAATTTTAGTTTACCATTTGATGAGGTGGCTTCATGAAAAAATATTCAACTTTATTAATATAAAAATTCTGGAAATGTTTAAATTTTATTTATCGAAAAACTACAAACTAAAATGTTTAAGTATAAATTTCAGACATTGTAAGAATTGTAAAACATCAGCTTGGGTCATTAAAAGGTTTTAATTATAAATCAGTCAGTTTTACATGCATTGGTGTTGGTGGAAAATATGAGTTATTATCCGTTTTAAATATGTATTCTAAAATACAGTCACCACGGCCGGCTTTCAAAATTGATTTTAGTAGATGTATTAGGTAGTGTGATACAAAACGCTTAATTTTTGTTATCTTGAAGTTGAAAATCGATTAATAAATGATAGATCTACAAGTTTGAAATGTAAATTACATCTAAAAAGTAAAAGAATTAAAGGCTATAAATATTTAACATATAAATGAATAAATGGAATAAAGAAGAATGAAATAAAATGAATGGATTATAATAAAAAAAATAGAATATATTCGTTCTATTTATTTTATATAAAATTGTTATGAAATGTTTTATTTTGTATTTTATTTACTTTTTCTGGAACTGGTAAAATAATCATTTCATTTGATTTAAGTTTAATGATAATAATTGATTGAATTAATTATTCTACATTGTTTTATTCTAAAAATGGGTAATCTAGTTACATGCAAAAACTATACGAAAAAAAGTAAAGTTTATGGCGATGGCAAAGAAAAAACAGTAACTACATATAACTGAATAAAAAAAGATTTTTAGTAATTAAATCCCTCAACTAAAGAGGAATCGTAAAAAAAACTCTCAACTTAAAATCCTGTGAAATAAACCCTCAACTTTAGTTCCGTTAACATATGTTACCCTCCGTCTAAAAAACCTTGACGGAGGGTGACATATGTTAACGGTTTATAAGTTGAGGGTTTATAATGTTGAAAACTTAGTTGAGGGTTTTTTTTACGATTCAAAAATAGTTGAGGGGTTTTATCACTAAAAGTCATTAAAGGGTTTTTAAGTTATTCATTATACATTTATACATTGTTTTAGATTGATTTGTAAGCTTTTAAACCTAATTTATATTTTAATACATTAATCTATTATAAAATTAATTTATACATCTTAAATTAATAATTTTTAACACGATTTATAACTTCAAAATATTAAATTATTTGATATTTGACAATAGTGATATAAAAACATTGTGTGTTTATATCGTCAATTTCAAATATCAAATAATTGAAAGTTTCTAAGTTATATTAAGTCTTAAATAGTGTTGAGGATAATTCATCCATGAAGTCAATCTTTCTATTTGGAGTATGACGTACTTTTTTTTATTTTCATGATTTTCGTCATCAGGCTCATACTTTCCTATATTGTTCTTGATTTATTGTATTACTTTATGTTTCAAATATATTATTGATCAAGAAAATAAAAATATAATGTAGTTATTCAGAAATCAATGAGAATAAAAATAATCATGCATTATTTTAGAGGGAGAGAAGTATGAGCCGGATGATAGAAATCATGAAAATAGGAAAAAGTGCGTCATACCCTAAATAGAAAGATTGACTTCACAGATGTATTATCTCGACACTACCTAAAACTTAATATAACTTAGAAACTATAAATTATTTCATATTTGACAATGACAATATAAACACACAAATTCTTTTATATCACTATTGCCAAATATCAAATAATTTAATATTTCAAAGTTATAATAAGTTGTAACTAGTGTTAAAAATTATTAATTTAAGATGTATAAATTAATATACAAATATATTAATGTATTAAAATTTATAAATTAGTTTTACAGGCTTATAAATCTTAAAACAATATATAAATGATAATAAATAATTTAATAACATTTAATGACTTTTAGTGATAAAACCCCTCAACTAAAGATGAATCGCAAAAAAACTCACAACTAAAAATCCAGTGAAATAAACCCTCAACTTATAAACTGTTGACATATGTCACCCTCCGTCACGGTTTTTTAGACGGAGGGTAACATATGTTAACGGAACTAAAGTTGAGGGTTTATTTCACAGGATTTTTAGTTGAGAGTTTTTTTTACGATTCATCTTTATTTGAAGGGTTTAATTACTAAAAACAAATTGTGGATTAACTTTTGTAGAACTCTCAATTTTCTCGTTAGGCACTAGCTCTAGCGCTAGCTAGACGAGTTTTTCTCTCTTTCATAGGTTAATTAATGGGCTTATTTGTGATATAACCATAAAAAAAAATTAAATTAGTTTTGTAGAAAGAGGTTAGAGAGAGATAGGAAGAGAGAAGAAGAGAGAGAGGATGATTTTGGTTATATAATGAATTAGAGATTTTTGTTTGGTTATACCACCTAATTTCCCTTAATTAATTGTTTTTTTTGTATCTAAGAACATTTCAAATGTGAAATGGCACACAAAATTTTTTGTCTATATTTCATACTAACGTTGTTTTTTCGCTTTAAATATAGAATAAAAAAATAACATAACTTTATATTTTATTCTCTTAGGATATTTCCAATTCCACTATATTTTCAACTCTAAAATAGAGTTTAGAGTGAAAATGTTCCAATGATACTCTACTTTTCTATAATATAGTGAAAACTAGATTTATTCTAAATATAGAATAACTAATTTATTTTTTGTTCATCACTCTATTTTTTACTTTAAAATAGAATACTACTAGAGCAAACTCCAACTCTATTATAAAGTTACTCTATTTTAGAGAAAAAAAATAGAATAAACTATTGGAGATAGTTTTGTAGAGTAACTTTATTATAAAGTAAATTATTGAAACAAATCTAACTCCATAATAGAGTTATTATATTTTAATAAAAGAAAAAAATTTATGTACCATTGAAAATGGTCTAAATTCTATTAGTTCATCTGGAAGTGGCTAGTCCACCTGGAAGATTCCATCTGGAAGCGGCTAATCCACTTTTGTAACGGTACTATTAAATTAAATAATCAATGGGCGTAAAGGTCATCTGAGCATATTATAGACCCAGTTGGTTACTTTTTTTTCGTTTTTTTCCCAGCTGGTTAAAAGAGAGATATGTTATCTTCTTATAAATGGATACTTTCACTTTCTTTATGAAACTATGATTGGACATGAATATCCAAAACCTTCCAGCTTTTCTTCCTGACAAAGCATTATATCATGTCTGCTTTTAATCCAGTTATTTTTTTTCAAAAATGTTGTATCTAGAACTTACTAGCATCATATTTTCAAAATTAGATTTATAACAAATGAATAAATATTAAAATCGGCTTTAAAAAATAAAAAAATAAGATTAAATGTTTTGAATTTTATTTAAATATTGTTTTATATATCCATAGAAAATATATAATTATCATTTATCTTTTTAATGAATGTTAGATAATCACTTTGGTATGTGCTATTTTAAGAATAATTACATGTTATATGGTTAATTGAAGTTCTTTCTCAGTTTTATTTAATTTTATAATAAGAATAAATATTGTTTTGGTCTTGAAACATGGATATTGAATTTTTTTCTAAGAATTTATATTTCTCCTTTCTTGTATTTATCACTAGTTTGATATGTATCAAGTTTATTTGGAAAATATGACACTACTTCTTGTGTTTCATGTAAATTTCGTTGTAGAGAAATTTTTTTGTCTCAAAATAAGTATTATTTTATAATTTAATACAAATTTTATTAATTTTAAATATTATATAAGTAATTTTGTTATTTTCCGGTATGTTTTTCTATTAGTTGAAATGTGATTGTATATAGATAATAAAATTTTATTTAAAAAGTATATAAAATTAAATGTTTTTATTATGTGTGCACAAATCTTAAATGACACATAAAATGAAATGAATGGAGTATTATCTAAGAGACAAACAATTTGTTTATTTTTTATGTTCTTGTCATTTAGAATACTTTTCGAAGACAGTTGGCGTTTCACATGATATTTAATATAGTTTTGGTTGGATAAAATTCATATGCATGCCGTATTCAATACTTCTAAAATCATATGAAAACGATGCAAAACATTCACACTGAATAACTGTACCGACAAAGAGTTCCGTTTTTTCAACTAAAAGCCTTGGAAGGGACCAATATAGGCGACTCTACGGCTTTCCCTGATCGCTTTCAATTTTAATTATTGAAATTTGGCTGAGACGACCGACACTTTTTTTACAACCAGTTTGCAAACAAAAATGATCTCTTTCACCGAATCCTCCCAAAGTTCGATTAGTACAGCCTGGATTAGTACTTGGCTAAGCTAGAAGTGTAAGCGAACTATCACAGTTAAAGCATGACATCTCTAAAAGGGTAGAAACATGTCCCCACTAACCTCTAACCGATCGTTCAGCCCGTCTGATACTTAGAAATATATGTCTTGTACACACGCAAAAACCAATCGTTTCAAGCAAACATTCATGAGTTTATTGAAGACCTATGTCCATTATAACTTTATAAGTATATACTCTAGTAAGTAGTAACTAAGCGAAATTAAGTTTTCAAGTTCTTTGAGAGACACATCCCATGCACAAACATAAATTCTACACATGCAGCTTATATAATTAATTAGCTTGAAATAAAGTTTATTTGAGCTGATTCTGGAAGCTTTTGTCGGTGACATGCCACTAATTGTTACAAATAGAATAGTACACTACATACCGTTCTTTAACGTCCAAGAAATAATTTAGAACGTGTTACAAAAAGAAATTAGAACAAATAAAGTGATAAAAGTATACTTTATGGCTGCCCTTCCAAACAAAATAAAATTAACTAGCATGGGCTTCTGCAATAAATGAAGAACATGGTGAATCTACTAAGCAACAAACGAGGGTTTGAGCTTACTTTGAGAGACCAGTGCAAATCGAAGTCAGATTAAATTAAAACATCTTGCTTGACAATAACCTTAGAATCTCGAGAGATATACACATTTCCACGAATTTGTAGTTTATAATTTATTAATACTGGTATTGCAAAGACTTGTTATCTAATTTATCAGCAAGTAGTATGCATCGTAATCAGAGAGAATATTGACACCCAACCAAAATAAACGAAAATAAAAAGAAGTAATAACGGGGGACCTATACGATATCGCATCCAATGAAAGAAGTTTCAAATTAGACATTTTAAAGCAATTGATATGATTACAATAAAGAAACCACATGTTTATTCGCTAATAACTTTTTACAAGTCAAAAACTTATCTTCTGATTTGAAATCTGACCCAAGGTTTCTTCCAAGTTCCAACTTGTCCATACAATTCTTTGTTTTCTTGTCTTTCATTCTATATGATCACATGTAAAAGTTATAACCAAAATTATTTTACTTGGTTCGGGGATATCATCAGTCAAAGCGAACCACTGATCTGATTTTTGTTTTTGTTTTCCTGGATAGATTTCTACTTCTAAAGTACAGAGTTATCTATTTAATACATGTATTTTAATCTTGCAGTAGAATATTGGATAAAGAAAAGGTAAGTTTTGGCTCTACTGTTTTGTAATATGTTTAGAAGTTAGAACTAAAGCGGAGGTGTAACAATGTTTAGAAGTTAGAACTAAAGCGGAGGTGTAACAATAGAACTTAATTTGTCTTTTTTACTTAGATTATGATGTTAATTAACTTATTCGATTTTGTCCATTTCTCTCACCACTAAGTCGGGATCATACCTATATACTATGGTATATATCACCGAATAAATATTTTTAATAAAAGCTGTACATTTTTAATCTCGGGTAAAAGACTAAATAAACTTTATAAAAAGATTTAAATCTCAGGTTTTATAGAAAAACCTTTGCTAGTAGGGATGAATATTGGTGCATGTATTCAAGACTGGTATTGCATATCTTTAGTTTTGCTACATATAAGCTAGTAGGGATCAACGAGTAGATATCTTTAGGAAATGTTTAAAATGACTTCAAAATAATATAAGCTAAGGGTACAATATTACTTGAAACGAATTGATTCTTTCGTACTCGTTTATATATATATATATATATATATATATCTACTTGAAACTTTGCAAGTCCAGAAACAAGCTGCAGAAATAACTATGCCAGTCTTTAAATTTGATTTGAATTCATCGCTTTATTCATGTTACTGCAATAAGTCGATACTCATGGTGATCTGATCAGATCTAGCTCTAACATTAATGCTCAGAATAGTAATTGCGGTTTGAGCGGTGCGGAACAAACGGTTTAATAGCGGTGCGGTTTTAACAGTTATAAAAATATATAGATATATGATATATGTAGAGATTTTTGTTACTGTTAACTGCGGTGCGGGCGGGGCGATTCGTAACATTCGAAGTCTAATTTTTCAGCTTTGGTATACTATATACTTTTGATTTCTTTTTTTTTTTTGCGCAGAATTCAATCATCTTGTGAAAACGCGTGGACTAACTATTTTATAGCTTTTGTCCTAAAAAGGCGTCATTTATTTTCAACCTGTACTGTTTTAATATTTTTATAATAAGTTGATCACACCCCAATCTCACAATATATGATAATTATAGAACACAATGTAAAAGTCAGCAAATAAAATTGCCTCAAATGTTCACAATACGAACATGTAGAGGGGACTAACATGGGCACATTTTCCTGTCCCTTACACCACGAGACAAACAGAAGTGGGGTTGTCCTCTTGCTTAACCAGTTAACCAATGTGTTAAACTACCTTAATTATTTGAACCATTTTGTTATATACTTTGACAACGAAGGTCCATTACTTATTATTATTCTTCTTCTTATTAACAAAAAATACACTATGCACACTTACTGTTAAGTCTTAGAAGTTAGAACAGTCGCTACTATTTTATTAAAAATCCAGTTGGTTAAGTCCATGTTTTACAATCTCAAATGTTATCTTCGCTTATTTTTTACGTACCTCACATGCTTCTTCTTTTATTATATTGAACAGTGCTGTTTGATATACTTAACTTGACTAAGAAAACATTTAAGTATAGTAAAATCTACTTACTTTAATATACGATTTATTTAAAAAGCTTAAACTTACATGTTATTAGATTTGACTCAGGTTATTTATATCTATATCTATCAATAAATTGTTTCAATTAAAGCTAATATTTATATTTATCTATACCTCTTCTAATTTGTTATCTTCAAATATAAAATTGAAAAAAATATTAAAATGAGAATCTGATTGAATACAATTGGAAATAATCACCATAATGTATCTATAAAGATAAAGAACCCGACTTTAATATCTAGTGATAATGGGAAAAACTGATAAACAGATATTGACTATATAAGTAAATAACCCAAAGACTTTTTGAAAAAAACAAAAGAAAACTCTGTAAGAAATGGAGAACAATCTAAACTTTCTCCAATGTGGCATAAGCCTAACTAGCAAATCCTTCTTGTATTTCGGGTAAATTGACACTCGTGTTTCGAAACCAAAGTCACCATAACAAATTAACAAGTACAGCAATATTTTTTGTACAACCAAACTAATTTATTTATTTTGTTTTAGAAATTAACTCGTTATTTATATTATATATTTATTACAGAGAAAGTGGGTTCCGACCAGCAAAATCTCTCCCTTTCTCTTTATAAAATCATCAGATCGTTCCTTCACTCTGGTTTCAGGGCTCAAAAACTCTCTCAAACCCTCAAAATCCTCCCTTAAAATAATATAATAATTGTAACATTTTTCTTCTGTCCCCTTCTTGGATCCAGGGAGAAGAAGAATCCACAGACATATCTAGATCAGAGTAAGAGTTCCTATCTAAAGACGAAAATGCCCCCATCGGCGACGGCGGCGGATACAAGCAAGACGGTGAAGCTGGAGAGGTACAACAGCTACCTCCGCAAGATCCACAGCACCAAAGTCCTCAACGCTTCTTCCAAAGTCCTCTTCCGAGCAACACTCCTCGTCGCTCTCGTCCTCCTCCTCCTCTTCGCATTCAACTACCACCCACTCTCCGACAGCCGCGCCGCCGCATCGCACCACCTCCACCGACGCAGCTTCTTATCCACCGGAATCTTCTCCTCCTCCTCATCCTCCTCCTCTTCTGCTTGGGAGAAGCACGTGAGACAATCCTCGACAGCAAAACGACAGCACGGTCTCTCCGTCCTAGTCACCGGAGCAGCCGGCTTCGTCGGGTCCCACTGCTCCATCGCGCTTAGAAAACGCGGCGACGGAGTCTTAGGGTTCGACAACTTCAACGACTACTACGACACGTCACTCAAAAGAGCAAGACAAAACCTCTTAGAGAAGCAACAAGTGTTCATCGTCGAAGGCGACCTCAACGACGGTCCCCTCTTGCGGAAGCTCTTCGACATCGTCCCTTTCACTCACGTCCTCCACTTAGCAGCTCAAGCCGGAGTTCGCTACGCCATGAAGAACCCTCAGTCCTACATCAGCTCGAACATCGCCGGCCTCGTGAACCTCCTCGAAGTAGCCAAAGCGGCTAACCCTCAGCCCGCGATCGTATGGGCCTCGTCGAGCTCCGTGTACGGGCTCAACACCGAGAACCCCTTCTCCGAAGAGCACAGGACGGACCAGCCCGCGAGTCTTTACGCGGCCACGAAGAAAGCAGGGGAGGAGATAGCGCATACTTACAATCACATCTACGGTCTTTCGTTAACCGGACTCCGGTTCTTTACGGTTTACGGTCCGTGGGGAAGACCGGACATGGCTTACTTCTTCTTCACTAAAGCCATACTCCACGGGAAGTCGATAGACATTTACCGAACTCAGGACAATCAAGAAGTGGCGCGTGACTTCACCTACATAGACGATATCGTTAAGGGATGTGTCGGTGCGTTAGACACGGCGGAGAAAAGCACCGGAAGCGGCGGGAAGAAGCGAGGACCGGCTCAGTTACGTGTTTACAACCTCGGGAACACTTCTCCGGTTCCTGTCGGGAGATTGGTTTCGATATTGGAAGGGTTGTTAGGGACGAAAGCGAAGAAGCATCTGATCAAAATGCCTAGAAACGGTGACGTGCCATACACGCATGCGAATGTGAGCTTAGCGTATAGAGACTTTGGGTATAAACCAACGACGGATCTCGCGACGGGGTTGAGGAAGTTCGTTAAGTGGTACGTTGGTTATTACGGGATACAGCCGAGGGTAAAAAAGGAAAACTCTCACGCCGATGATTCCGCTTAATAATCTCTCTCTCTCTCTGCTTCATTATCATCACATGCTTGATTTTTCGTTTTACAAAAAAAAAACTATTCACAGGGACAGATTTCTGTATTTTTTCCTTTTTATTTTAAAATGCCAAAACTCATTAATGTGTGGGAATTTAATTGTCACAGGCTGTATGTTATAATAGACAGATATGTAGAAGGAGAAATGAGAAAAAGAGAAAGAAAAAGGGGTATAGTTGGATATATAATTAAGTGGGGTTTGTTATGTAATAAATGATGGGTTAATGATCTTGCTGGAAAGTGTTTAGAGAGCAGATCTTACCTGTTGGATTTTTATAATCAAGGAATGAAACCTGTGATCCATTATCAACTGTAATATAAAAGATTTATTCTCCTTTTCTTTTTCTTTTTTTGCCTTTTCTCTCCTTCACTTTTTTAGATTTGATGTTTTATTTCTTTACTATTTTCATGCCAAAAAGGAGTATAAATGAATTGAACTAAACCGGAAGTAAATATCAAACCGGATTTGACTCGACAAAAAAAACTTTATTGTGCAATAACGAATTGCAATAAACCAAAAAGAGAAAGGAAGAGGACCATTGGACCCATCAATCCATATTTCCAGTTTTCGGTGTTGTTATCTTTCTTTTATTTTTCTTATTGGTTCATTTTGTGTTTACCAATTTTAGCTTTTATTTTCTGTATAATAAGTCGATACAATATCTTACCATTTTTTATTCAAACACAATCTTTAAGACTCTCAAAGGTATGCAACAGTCTTGTAACTCTTTATATAGAGATTATATTTTCTAAATTCATTCGAAAACTAACCATCCTAATCCTAACTCAATTATGATTGGTGTAACTTGGATCCTAAGTTAACTTCATGTTATTTCCAACATAAGAAACAAGCCGGGTTCACTTACATACCTCAAGCAGTTATTATATCCCTTGTTGGGCACCTATTCAACATAAAAACCAAGTCAAAAAGTTGACTTGGAATTACATAGGAGGTCCAAACTAGTAACGACTCACCAAGACACTGTTGGCATATATCCCTTGACTTTGCTGTAAATTACCCATGTGGAGTAGCAGTTGCAGATTTTTCTATCCACCTCCCATTCATAATAATCGGGCTATTGAGTTATATAGCCAATGTTGTCAAGTGTATTTTTATGGATAGTTGATTCTCTGATCTATCAGGTGGAAGGCGTCACTGTCCTTCGCTAGATAGAAGCAAAGTGTTGGTGTGGATGCGATTCCTAGTGTTATCAAACCATTTGAAAGGAAACATTGATGACTACCAAAATATGACCAATGGTCAGTCCAGAACCTACTGCCGACCCCTTAGTTTTATCCATGGAAACATCTCATGCCGCAACTAAAGTAACTTGTTCGCTAGCCAAGAATGAGACTTGTTTCCTTTCATGATCCAAAAGTTGTTGAGTCTACCTTGGAGGACCACTTGCTTAAACCATGCTACCCATACCCTTCCCTGAAAAAGAGTAGACAAACAGGCTTTAGACAATACACTTTATTCCAAATTTCCTTTTTTTAATTCCCAAACCACCTTGCTCCGCTGGCCGAGTTACTGATTCCCAGGAGGATCTCGTTGAATGGTGACTGTCAATATCACCTTTTCAAAAGGAACACAGTACATAGAGAATTAATGCGTTTGATACAAGATTTTGGTATAGGATGAAAGAAGCACACTAGAACGTTTAGAGGCCCACAATCACTATTTTAATTAGCAAAAGACGACTTGAGGATGGTAAGGTTTTGACACTTCAAGCACAGAACGGGATCTTGACTTTATGAAGTAAATGCTCACAATTAAATAAGCTCAGTTGTTATTATAAAGTGGGACTTCCACGTAACGAACCACAAGGCATGCCCGTAGATACCTGAATTACAGCTATTTCAGAGTCAGACAAATCAGAAGCAAAGAATCTTGAATCCTGCCTACTAAGCGCTAGACCAGAGTGTAACTCAAATTCATGAAGCACAGTACGTACATATTGCGCCGACGGCAATGAACGATCAACATTGTAGAAGATACCAAATAATAGCTCACTCTCTGTTGAGGTGGGTATGAATGAAACATCAGCAGCCGCTGCCCATAAGTGATTTTCACTTTCAAATGGGGGTGACTTATATTTCCATTCAAACTAATGATTTAACAATTCAGAAATAAGAAAATAATTTTCAATACTAGCCACTCAGATCATTTGATTGATCCAATTATATGTATCGAATTGGTTTAGTCAACTAAAGGAAATAATAATTTAAGATTACGTAACCAAATGACATTACTGCATTCCAGACTCCAGTTTTATTAGAAAAAACATTCCATACTCCATTAATAACAAACACAAAGCAAGACTAACAAAACAATTGTGTCAACTTAAAAACACACAAGACTATTAGTTGAAACATTTGTTCGACTTTCTGAAACATTTTTTTCTTAATATTTTTTTTAAAAAACCTTTATAAAAAGATATACACATATAGAGATTATATTTATGAACAATTTCTCTTAGTATTTATATTTTATGGTTATAATTAAGATTCTGTTAAGATTTTTTTTTTCTTTTTGAAATTTTAAACCGCAATACGGAAGTTTCATATTTTAGAAAAAATCATAATTTGGGAAGCGTAAAAAATAAATAAAATTGGTGAAAGAAAATATGAGAGAGAAATATAATTAAATAATTTAGAAAATTGACAAAGAAATAATAGAAAAGAAACAAATAAAGGTGGCAAGCATGTATATATAGTTAAGAGATTGATTGTTAAGTGCATTAGCAATTTAAGAGCTGTTGCTTCACCATTATCGGCTGGATTAGCTTGATTCTTAATTTTCTCTTCTCTCTGAATTAATTTATACCAAACCCTAATTTTTAAAAATTGTTTCAACAGAAGAACAACTTATAAAACCAGTTGTCCCTTCCATGGCTTCTTCTTCTTCTTGAGTTTGGGAAGAGAACGTGTCAAAGTGAAAAGAGGTACCTTTCAAATTCGAATATTCTAAGAAACCCCATGTTCTTGCTCGCGATATTATTCCCTCAATTTAATTTATCGTTTGTTTCTTTTCGCTGTAATTGTTTTTGTTTGTTTGTTTGTTTGCAATCGTAATGTAAATAAATCTGAAATCACGTTTGGGTTTAGTGTTTGGCGTGCTCTCTACGGATTTAATGTTGATTCTTGAGAAATAAGTTAATGTGGATTAAAAGGTATAGTAACGTATATGAGAGGGTTTTGAGGTTTCATACGTTAGTTTTCTGCCAAATCAGAGGAACAAATCCATCAACGTTTCAAAAACACTACTTGTAAAACGTATGTTCTTTTCAATTTGATTCTATTTTAGGAGTAAATATTTGTCCTTTGTTCTTCATTTTTTATTTCTCTTTTAAATTGGATATATGCTTCTATTTTCTTCCTGTGTTTCTATATTTGTCTCTTCTGTGTTCTGCCATTGATTTAGGCACTGGGTATTTTTAATGCTTATCTTTGTTTTTGTTGATGAGCTAATCATTAACCTAATAAGTCATCATTTGAATTCGTATGAGACTAACCTTTGCTCTTTATCTTTCTAGTTTATCAAAAGAAAATCATGTTCATAATCTCTTTTGTGATTTCCTTTTTGTATCCAGGTTGAAAACAAAATTTTATTCTTCCCACAAAATTCTTCTGAGGAAGTCTTTGGAGTCTTTATATTTAGACTGATTCATCTTCTTTTATATATAAACAATTATATATAAGCCAAGATGGATCAGATGTCACCTGATAACATCAATGGACTCATTTTAGCAGTCTCTTCAAGTATTTTCATTGGATCTAGCTTCATCATCAAGAAGAAAGGTCTCAAGAAGGCCGGTGCAAGCGGTGTCCGAGCAGGTTTCTTTTTTCTTTTCTGAAATCATTCTTGAATTAAGACTTTCAATTTACATAACTCTTGCTGCTTTGTTGTTTATCAACGATCAGGTGAAGGAGGGCACGGTTACTTATCTGAACCATGGTGGTGGGCTGGAATGATAACAAGTAAGTCTTATCAAATGCTGCAAAAAATGTTGTTAAGAATATGTTTGAATAGAAACGAAATATATAACAAGTGTGTGTGTTTTGGTTCTCTTGATGTAGTGATTGTTGGGGAAGTAGCCAATTTTGCAGCCTATGCATTTGCACCAGCTATTCTAGTAACACCTTTGGGAGCTCTAAGTATTATATTCAGGTATTCTTATAACTATTGCAAACATACATTAGTATCACTATAATACGTTATATAAACTATGTTTTTTCTTGAAAATGAAAATTACACTTGTTGTATGCAGCGCAGTGCTCGCGCATTTTATTTTGAAAGAGAAACTGCATATATTTGGAGTGCTTGGTTGTGTTCTTTGTGTTGTTGGGTCTGTAACGATAGTCTTACACGCCCCTCACGAGCAGGAAATAGAATCAGTCAAGCAAGTTTGGAAGCTTGCTATTGAACCAAGTATGTATATTTATGATTTATTCGTCCACAGCCATAATGAACACAAGATATGCAAGATTGATTTTCTGTTTAATCAGGTTTTCTTGTGTATGCTGCTGTGATTTTGTTTGCGGTGCTTGTACTGATCTTCTACTGTGAACCGCGCTATGGGAAGACTCATTTGATAGTATATGTTGGAATCTGTTCTTTAATGGGTTCTCTTACTGTAAGTTTTTCATCTTTTCTCTCTCCATTACTCCCTCTCTAGTTTCCTCAAGCTTTGTCTCTTGTGTTGTTAGGTTATGAGTGTTAAAGCTGTGGCCATTGCCATAAAGCTGACATTCTCAGGGATGAATCAGTTCAAATACTTCCACGCTTGGATTTTCATTCTAGTAGTCGCTATTTGTTGCCTTTTGCAAATTAATTACTTGAACAAGGTAAAAAACAAAAGCTTCTAAAGTTTCCTTCATATTCATCCGTTCCTGAGTTTCTATTTCGTGTTGACCAAGGCATTGGATACATTCAACACAGCGGTCATTTCTCCGGTTTACTACGTCATGTTCACAACTTTCACCATTATTGCTAGTATGATCATGTTCAAGGTCAAACTCTCTCTCGACCCTTTTCTTGTCTCCCAAGTAAACTCTATCTAACAGCACAACAATTTTTCTTAACCCTCTCAACACTTTGTCTACGTGATTTACAGGATTGGGCTTCTCAGAGTGGATTAAAGATCGCGACAGAACTGTGCGGGTTTGTAACCATTTTGTCAGGGACGTTTCTGCTTCATAAGACAAAAGATATGGGAAACAGTGCAAGTGGTCGTGGATCTGTCACTCTGCCTAGTAACACTCCTGTTTTCACCAACTCAGGATCTGGTCGGAGCTCCAGCTCGGAAAAAATACCCTCCTGAGAGATTTTTTTGATCATCCAAAGGTTTGATCTAACGGTCCAGATTCTTCCCTGTACGTAAACACGAGCACCTGAAAAAGAAATTAGCCTCAAAACACAAGGATGTGAGTGTTGGTACGGTGATGATTTTGTTAGGAATGTTTGACTGGTTGCTTTTCTTATTATTTTGTTTCACACATGGTGATAATTAATGTAATTTTACGATGAAAGATAATTAAGAACAAAAATATTCATAAGGTCAAAGATCACTTGGAGAAACCAATGTCTTGACATAAACTTTGGTGTCGCGACAACTGAAACAAAACCACCAAACCGAGAATCGTCAAGAGTTTAGACCAAGATTCTCCTTTCTCCAAACTCCTTCACCACCCCCAAAAATCTGCATTGTTCCTTCTCCAAGCGTCAATGTAGAACATCCTCTATTGAACACATCTCGTGACATATCAATATATCATATTATATGGTGGTGGATGTTAATGATGATGAGTGAGTGGCTTCCCATTGATGTAGATGCCCGATCTTGATTTGTCAGCAATAAAAACTCAAGATGGAAAACTCTTAGTTGCTACTTTTTCATCTATGAGTTGCTTTTTCTCCATAGCTTTCGAGTAAATCATTGCCTCTGTATTGGTTCCTTTATTGCAACAAATCAACTATTTGATACTGCAAATGAAGTAGTACAAGAGGAAAAAAAGATAAGGGATCCGGCCTGTAAGTTTTAAGCTAAAATCTATAGTAGTGATAATTATTAAAGCCCAGTGCAACAAGTCCACAAGTCCATATGTTCTAGGGTTTCATTACAAGTAGCTTGAGTTCTTATTGACACAGAAATGAACTAACTAAAGACATAGCTCAGTGAAGCTTTATTAAAGAGCAAAATAGAAATGGAAAGGAAGAAGATTCAAGTTGTCACCAAGAATAAATAGACTTGATTTATATCATAAAATGTAAAGGAGAGAGAGCTGCTTGAGAGGCAACTCTCTTAGTTACAAGACAAGACTCTCATAAGACTATTTATACTCAAGCTACTTGTAATGAAACCCTAGAACATATGGGCTTGTGGACTTGTTGCACTGGGCTTTAATAATAATAAAGACGCAATGACTCAGAGAAGCACTTGATATTAAAATGTGATTTAGTAGGTTTTATAGACTAAAAGGAATAGAAGAGATAAAACGCATTAACAGCTAACACCATGAATTGCAATCTTCCTAACCATGTTCATGTTAGTTCCTTGTGAAGTAAACAAGAGCGAACTCAGACTTGAAATGCAAAATAACAATTAGTAGTAAGTTCGAAAACGAAAAAAAACGAAAAGTTGATAACCAATATCCAAAACACACGTACGGGATCAGTCTCAGTATCACTATCCACATGACACGGGGTGTGTCAACTGCAGACTTAGCCAAATAATATAGTAACGAAATATGAAATCCTGAGCTCCAGCATTTGATCCATGAGCTGAATATTTCCACGAGAGCGAACCAGACCTTGTTGAATGTCTACATCTTACTACAAGCTAGTTAGTACCTAACAAGTGAATTCGAGGAGGTTTAAAGATGAAGTCTATAATCCCCACAAACCCTAAAGAACAATATGTACTAGTAGTTTCATCTCAGCTGTCACTGGAACCGGGGACCTCTAACACAATGGTCGAAACCTTTTCAGCTGAGCTAATGACACTTTTGAGCTTCTTAGACACAAGTCAACATATCAAATTACGAACAAAAGTTTCCTGTCTTAAAAATAAAACTGATAAATGGCTTCTCCGCAACCAGTTTCATCACCCTCATGGATTCTCTTTCGAAGTGAAAGAGATTAGAGCATGGGATGCCAAAACGGCATCGTTTCTTAGTCTTGTGACATGCCCAAGCTCGTCATATGATAGTCGTTACATATGAAATTATTTACTTAATTAGAACTTCAATGAGTTGTGATTAGAATTATAGTTATTAATTCCTTGGTAAAAACAAATTTATTGACCGAATCAATTCAGTTAGACAAATAAAGAAGTCATGGATTTTTCAAGATCGTTTTGACTGTTCTTAAGATGTGTTCAAATCTTATTTATTTACTAACTATAGTTTCGAATTATAAAAAAAATATAAAAATGATGTAATAAAATTAGGAAGATTTGTTATTTAATTATTTAGAATCTTTGCTATTCACAATATGTTTTAAAAAGATAAGAAAGAAAAAGTTATTCCTTAATTTAAACCATAATGGCGTAAATGTTACAATTCACTTGTCGCACTACAGTATATATTATTCACGCCTTTACTTTATATTTATATTTATATTTATATTTTGAATCAATAAATCGCTTTTTATTTGTTAAAGTAATATCATAGTTTGGTGCGTCTCCAATCTACCCCGCAACTTGCGGTGGTAAGTCAAAAAAAAAGACACGTGTTCGATTCTGATTGATCCAACACTCACAGCCTTCAAATCTTATTGGTTGATACACATCACCCGTTTGTTCTCAAATATAATTATCACCCCTAAACTTTACCAGTAATCACATGAATGCCATTATGGTAACAGTCCTCATTTTTAATATTTTTTTCTTTAATAAGGAACGATGACTAAAAGTGCATCAGATCAAAAAGTGCATCTATCATAAGTACGGTCAATCTTCCCCTTCCATTTAGCAGGGCCCACGTTAGTAAACGACTGAAATTACATGAATGCCACTCAATCGCACCGTCAATCTTGGTTTCCACAATAACTTCGGTGGGCCGCGTGGTAGCTGATTCTGACATCAGTATGCGTTAAAAGGAAAGGTGATTTAAAAGGATTCATTTTAGTGTCATCCCCTTCCCCACTTCCAACCAAAACATAATCAAAACATAAAAAAATAAAAACAATTATTAATTAAATATATATTTTTTTTAACCTTTCTCGAAAAACAAAGCCGTGTTGATATTTGGAGAAGAAAGAGATTAAAAGCTTCATATGTTTCTCCTTCTCAACTTATTTTCTCTCTCCTAAACCATTAACCAAAAAAAAAACTGCGAAAATTAAAATGGAAGCATTCATGGAAGAACTTTTGAACTTCTCTGTACCAGAGGAAGAAGGAGGACCGGTCCTTCGTTCGCCGAAGAATATTGCTCGCCGGAAAACTGGATTACGGCAGACGGAATCCTTCGGTTTATTAAATCCCGACGACGACCTTGTAAGTTCCTCCTCAAAAGCAATTAAAAAAAAATATCCCGACCGTTTCGTTACGTACATGTTCGGTGACTCGGCCGAGTCAAGATGACTCGCCGCCGGGGAGGTTAGCCGAGTCATGGCGTTTGGGTTGTTGACTCAGTCAGTTCCGCCTTTATTAATTGTTCTCTATCCCTATTGGTTAAGTGAACGTCATGTGTGGACGTTTCTTTTTGGCCGGTGTTGGAAAAGACGAGAATACCCTTGGGTTTTTTCGCTTTGGTTCAGTAGTTTGTTGGAGGGTGTTTTTGAGAATATACAGTCATTGTAGCGTGAGCTGTCACATTTAAATTTTCAACCATTTTTTCGAATTTTGATAGCATACCTTTTTTGAAAATATTTTTTATTATTATTATTATTCGATGCATCTCAATTATTTTTATTGTAATAAACACGAAATGACGTAATTGCCCTTCTATTTTCAGGGAGAGGTTGAGGAAGAAGATTTGGAGTGGATATCAAACAAAGATGCTTTCCCCGTCATCGAAACATTCGTCGGCGTGTTACCGTCGGAACATTTCAGCGTCTCGTCTCCGGAGCGAGAAGTGACCGAAGGAAAACAGTTGAGTCCGGTCTCGGTGCTTGAGACGAGTAGTCAGAACATATCTATAACTACGACGACGACCACCTCCAACAACAGTAGTAGCGGTAGTAACATAAGCGTCCCGATACCGACGATGATTAGTTGCTGTGCTAAGTTTAATGCGCCAGTTAAGACAAGAAGCAAGCGTAGGAGGAGGGAGGATTTGAGAATTTTGTGGACAGGGAACGACGAGCAAGGAGGAGGAGGAGGAGGAACGCAGAAGAGGAGGATGACGTCGGTTGCGGCGGCGGCCATGGGGAGGAAGTGTCAACACTGTGGAGCGGATAAGACGCCGCAGTGGAGGGCGGGACCATCGGGACCGAAGACGCTGTGTAACGCGTGTGGCGTGAGGTACAAGTCAGGGAGGCTTGTTCCAGAGTATCGCCCTGCTAATAGCCCGACTTTTTCGCCGGAGTTTCATTCGAATTCTCACCGGAAGATTGTAGAGATGAGGAAGCATGTTGTGTCCGGTGATGGTGGTGGTCGGCAAGATTGTGGTTAGAACTTGTTAGGATAATTTTCTTGTTCTTGAGTTTGTTTTTAGGGTTTTGCAGTTGGAATTTAGTTTTTAATTTTTTTTTTACCTTTTTAATTTGTGAAATTAGGGGTAATTATTAATTAGGAGATACTATGGTCAGTCAATGGAAGATTACTTTCTCATTTTACTGTTTATTTTGTGGTGATTAAAAATAGAAGAAAATATAAGTAAGTTAATGTTGGATAATTTCATAAATTGACTGACCCTTTTCAATGTCTTCTTGGTCCCCAACCAAAGATTATATTTTCTATGAGAGATATTGGAAATGCGAGGCAATTTTAGGAATTTTCTGTATGTCTTGATTGAGTGATTCACTGATTCTACTTTTGTCTTTAATTACTGACAGATTCTCTAAAAATAACGTACAGATATGTTATTGGATAAATGCGTACTCCATATGATATTTTACTATTTTGTACTTAAGAAGATTATGCAAGGGTTATGAGGGCCAAATGTGGTTTTATTTGTATTTTATCACAGATAGAGAAATTCAGATTATATATGGGTGAGAAAAAAAAATGAACAAATTATCAACCACTTATCAGCTAACAACTACACCTATTAAAGTCCGAGAAGTTTTGCATAAAGCAAAACAATAAGAAACTATTTTTGTTTCGGTCTCAAATATGTATTTTGTACTGCTAACTCCGTTTCAAAATGATTCATACTTTTAATTTTCACACATATTTTGATAAAATATTAAATTCTAATATTAAATTTCTATTTTTATAATTATTTATTTTCTATAATTCTAGACCAATACATCTATTATTTTTTGAAATTTACATTGATAAAAATAAAATAAAATAGAAAATGTATATTTTTAAAACAAAAATTAAAAAAATATACATCTTTTGAAACAAAGTGAATACATTTTATAAACATTTTATTATTCGATATGATCGACAACTTGTCCACTAGCATAATTATGTTGCGGTGGCTCACTACAAAATCGCATTAATCACAAATCATTGTCTATTACCTTTGATATTGTTTATATGATAAACATAATCGTCAATTACATAGCTAATATCGTCATTATCACAAAGCCATTAGTCTATTATGTTTGATTTGCTTAAAGTCAGAAAGAAGATCGTCAATATTGTTTTCAAAAAAAAAAAAAAGATCGTCAATTACATAGTGAATATCGTCCCTTGTAATACAAGATTAAGTTACTTTAGATTACAATAGAATTAATTAACATCATCATCTCTAGAGACAAAACCTGATGATGTAACCATTTCCTAATTTGAATAATTTAATTTTAATGTGATAATAAGTGAATTAAAAAAGGGTTAGACAAGTAACGTATGATTGAGGAGTCAGCATGTGTGGAGTAGTAGTCACATGGGAGTTGATACTTAGCTAATATCAGTGCACATGCCTTTACTCTTCTTCCTCCTAATTCCACCAACTCCATTGTCTCCATTCCACGCCATGAATTAAATCATCATTTTTTCTATAACATTTTGTTTGAGAAAGAGTTTTTTTCTCTGTAATATCCAACAATCTACCATATTTTATTTCATTCTATATATGTTATTGTATTTTTCTCCTTTTGTACCTTTTTGGCTTAAAATCTCTCCTTTATACATGTACGCAGGGGAGAGGCAAAGCCAGACGTTTTATGATATGGGTGAATTATTAAGAAGAAAAACATAATAGGTAATCGACTTGAGAATATGTGAAGGCATGACATGATTTTTACCATTTTACCTAATAAATTCTAATGGTTTTAGGCCTAAAATTTTAAATATAATTTTTTTTTATGGATGCACATGCATCCACTACCCATAAGGCCATAACCTACCTTCGCCCTTGTCTGTATACAAAACTTGCTAGAAATCAAGTGATTGTAGCATAATAGTATTGTATTGTTGATCAAAATCGGACACATGATAGTTGATGAATAATGATATCTTTTCGTTTTGGCATGAATAATGATATTAAGCCATGAATTGATTTTGACATAGGGTTAGGTAGATCAAAAATTAATTATTTTTATTGCATACTACATATCATCAGCCCGATAAATATGACCTTGATTTATAAGTAAATATTTTTATCTAACAAGATATGCATCTAACTATCTTTATATAGGCAACCCAACTCGTAATTTCTTTAACAAAAAACACTCAACTCGTAGCATAGTTATATTTACTAACTAGCATAATCAAATTTTGGAGGAAACGAACCGCGACTATTCTGCAGTTTGAAGAATCCTAGATCAACATAAATACGCTACTCTTTTCATCTTTTGACGAACTGTACGGGTCAATCTTTGGTGATAATATAGGCAAAAATAAAAGAAAAAAGTTTTGTGATAAAAGAAGAAGAGAAGATATTCAAGATAGTTGCTCAAAAACATTAAGAAACAATCGGGCCGAACTGGCAGTGCGTTCTTTGCGTATGTAAGACCTTAACCAAAATAATGGGTCAAATATGTAGCCTACGTGCGAATGTGCAAATCTCAACCTAGTTCTGTTTATACTCGTTTGATATTTTTGTACTGAAAAATGACCATGCTTACATATTATCAAATTTACAACGTAAACAAAAAGACACTCTATCTTGTCATTAATATAAGGGATGAGCATTTTATCCGTTAAATTCAATTCACTATTCATTATTCGTTTCGATTCAATCTGAAATTTTCGGCTATCCATAAATTTTTGAAAAAAACAAATATTAAAAATTAATATCTGTTAAAATCGAAGCAAATCACAAATATTAAAATTTTGGAAAGATGATATATGCTCCAATCCGGCAAATAAATACATGTATATCTTGATTATTTTTAGAGTTTTAAATGTGTAAATTTATATAATTATTATTCTAACATATGATTTGACAAATTCAATTCACATTATTACTTGTACTAAAATATTACATTAAAAGAACTTATGACAATTATAACTTTTTCTTAAGTTTCATCTTATTCTAATTGTTAACTAAGTTTAAAATTTACAAAATATGTAATTTCACTATTTATTTTAATTGTTATTTTATATATCATGCAAAATAATATTTAATAAAATAAGTTTGTATCGAATTTTCAAAATTATTTGTATTAATCAAAACGGATGCGATATCCGTAAGTATTCGTAAATATTCGCAAATATCTATTTATGTTTCGGATATCCGTATTTTTCTGAAGCAAAACAATTCAAAAAATTAGATATCCGATCTGTCTCTGGTCCAAATTAATATACAAAATATTTCAAACTCAGAAACAAATGTTTGATCAACGTTGACTTATCAAACATGGCAAATTGACAACGCTTAATTGTTTTTACTACTGTTGAAAAGGCTTAATTTTTTTTCTTTATTTTAGCAAGTTAAACAAGCTGATCTTTTCCTACGGTTTATCACTAGTTTGGAGTTTGGACTTTATACTATTCTTATTTCAAAAATGAAAAATGTATTCAAATTAAAAGAACTCAAAAGGTAATAATAATACGATGGCTTTAGCGAGGCTAACATGAACATCCAAACGCATATACCTATACGGCTATACAAACTAAGCTCTCTATTGAGTGGTCACACTCTTAGCTAGATTCCTCGGCTGATCAACATTGTGACCTCTCAGAACAGTCAGATGATAAGCCAATAGCTGCCCAAAAAAACAGCACAAAGTTTAACTCACAAAAAAAAAAAAAAAAAAAAATACAGAACATAAGATATATAGATCAGATTGGTGTTTTACCTGTAATGGCACTATATTAACAACAGGCTGTAAACAATCTTCAACTTGAGGAACCTCTATTGCTCTACAAGATCCACTCGAGCTCACAGAAGCAGCATCACCTTTTGAACACATAACTATTAACCTCCCTTTGCGTGCGTGAAGTTGCTGAATCACGGACTGTTGTTTGCTGAAACAAGCATCCCGAGTGGCGATTACAGCGATAGGTAGATTCTCATCAACTAAAGCTAAAGGCCCGTGTTTCATCTCTCCTGCAAGTATCCCTTCGCTGTGCATAAGTGACACTTCTTTTACTTTCAATGCTCCTTCTAATGCTGTTGCGTAGTTATATCCTCTCCCAAACACAAGCAGTGACTGCTCGTCTATCAACAGTTGCGCTAGATCCTTCATTTCCTCGTCTAGCTTTAGTACTTCCCTGACCTTATCTACATTCAAATATGATATAAACTAAACACAAATTGCTTAAAGACAGTCTTGAGAAAGAAGACCATCAACTTACTCGGTAAATCAAGTAGACCATCAACTATAGCTTCTCGTCTCGTTTGGCTGGAGATTGTGTCACTTCCAATAGCTAGAGCTAGCATTACCATCACGACAATCTGACTTGTGTATGCCTGATGAGAACAAAAGTTGTTTTAAACTTCAAATCTTTGAAAGATATAAATATATTCAGATATTCACGAAGATTACCTTTGTACTTGCAACCCCTATCTCAGCTCCTGCGTTGATATGGACACCACAGTGTGTTTTTCTAGCTATGGAGCTCCCAACGGTGTTAGTTATGCCGACACATAACGCACCGTTTTCCCTAGCATACTCCAAAGCAAGTAATGTGTCTGCGGTTTCACCAGACTGACTCACAAACACAGCAGTGTCCTCTCTGTATATTGGACCTTGCCGGTCCCAGAGATCACTAGCAATCTCCATGCTGACTGGTATACCTATGGAAATAACTTAAGTTAAGCAGAGTAGTCCTGGGCATATTACCCGAAACCCGAAGCAAAAAAAACCAAAACCGGACCAAATTGTACAAAAACCTGAACGGTTCCTATTTTTCTAAATCCAAAAAACCGAAACCAAAATGTAACCGGATCGAGAACTGAACAAGTAACCAAATATACAAAATATTAATTATTTTAATTTATATATATTATATAATTTATAAATAAAAATATCCAAAATACCCGAATTATCCTAATATTTTTTGTTTTTCTGCGTTGGTTTTTTCTGTTTTTTTTTCTTTAAAACAGAACCAAACTATTTCTAATTTGGTTCTACTTCGGGTTTTATAAAAAACAGAAACCTGACCCAAACCAGACATTACATGAACCGATCCGATCCAAAAATGTCTGGTTCATAAACGGGTCTTGAACCCACCAAACCGAAAACTCGAATGCCCAGCACTAAAGCAGAGTGGAAACAAAAATCAAGAAAAAAACATATTATTGTAGTAGTAATTACCAGAGAGTTCTTCCAGGATAGGTCTAGATGCAAGAGCGGCGTTGTAACTTGTCCCACACCCTATGAAAACTATACGCCGGCTGCGTCTTATGGTCTTTAAGTGATCTTTCAACCCACCAAGGAGGACTGCTTTTGGTTTGCGTGAACCACCGCCACGTATAAGCCGGCCTCTCATTGTAGTAGTTAAAGATTCCGGCTGCTCGTGGATTTCTTTTTGCATGTAATGGTCATACTTCCCTTTGTTTATTTGCTCCACTTCCATCTCTAGTACAGATAAAGCACGTTCCACTGAAGCAGGTCTAGATGAACCGTTACGCCTTTCGAACTTGAGTATTGACACACCTCCATCCTGTTGATAAAAGTGGAAGTGGTGAAGACTTATCTAAAGAATCTGCATAGGTTTGTATAATACGCTAATCACCTCATATCTACTGAAAGACGTGTCATAATATTTATTTACATGCTTCAGTTGCTACTTAGTGATCAGACCCGTTAGTCATATGCTAGAATTCAACATTAATACTCAATTTTGGCAGGAAATGCATACACATCAACTGCAATAGTTATGAGTAATACCTTGAGATGAACAACTTCGCCATCTTCAATAACCAAAACTTTCTTTGTATGCTCAACAAGAGCGTGCGGGTCACTTGATAGGAAAAATTCCTTGGGATGGTCATTCTTGGAAAGAAAGTGGGCATCCTTGAAAACATGATTATTGCTCTTGTCTTGATCTAGCTCCTACATAACAAAAATGAAATATATCGCAGTTGCTTAGGTAATGGAAAAACTCAGAAATATTTTGTTCCTGTGAGTGAAAAAAAGTCAGAAACGAAACAGAGTCTTGTGTTCTAGTGTGGCCGAAAGTAACTTACTTTAACGCCTAAAAGCAAAGGGCTACCACGCTTGCAGGCAACTAACTCATTGGGATAATGCCAGCTTTTAAAAATAAGAGCATAAGCTCCCTCGAGATGTCTCATCACTTCAAAAACAACTTCACAGAACGTCACCGTCTGTTCCCCTAGAGAGCATAAGAAATGGAACGTTACACCTCAAATGTGAAAAAAGCTAATATAAATAAAAATAAAACTACTCAGTCTAGCGAAACACTTACCTTCTTCATTAGCTTTGTCGAAAACAAATTTAGCAAGCTTGGGAATGACTTCGGTGTCTGTGTCCGAATCAAAAGTAAACCCATGCCTGACTAATGTTTCTTTCAGTACCTGAAAGCAAGAACAATAAATAAATAAGAATTAATGATCAAAAGCAAATCAAAACGAGTAAAAAAAGGAAGAGACCTCATAGTTAGTGATGACGCCGTTGTGAACAACCAAGAAGTCATCACCAGGACCAGAGGACTGAGGATGACTGTTCCTCGGAGCTGGCTCACCGTGAGTAGCCCACCTCGTGTGTGCGATTCCCGCGTGGAAATAAAAAACCTCGTCCAAGTTCAAATCTGTATTCGTAATCTCTGCAAATCGTAAGGCAAGAAAACACAATCAGATCACAAGAGAAGACTGGAAACGCAAAATGAGAGATCGAGAGAGAAGAGTGGAACCTTGGTTGACGGAATTGACGAGTGATTCGATGTTGCCAGCCTGGCGAAACACGAGAGGAGGAGGAGAAGAGGTGGAGTGGAGAGGAGAGAGGGAGTCGTCGATGGCGATGCCGGCGGAATCGTAGCCACGGTACTCGAGACGACGGAGGCCGTTGAAGAGGACCTCGAGAATGTGCCGTCTCTCTTTGTTCGCGTGGAAATTTAGATACGCGAATATTCCACACATTCTTCTTCTATGATTTCTCTTTGGCTCTTTCAAAAAGTTTCTCTGAGTTTTTTTTTTTTGGGTGGAAAGAATGAGAGGGAAGACGAAGGAAGGGTGAGTGAGAGAATTTTCTAATTTTGACTCCTCAGATTTGGATATATCTCCCCAAAATTTTGGATATTTTGGTCTTTCTCACTTGTGTCAGAAACAGTGACGTGGCTTTATGTAATTGGACGGAGAGCGAGTTTGCTTTCTTTGGCAGCAAGTACAGTCTAGGCCACGCACGTGGACGATGATGGTGCGCGCCGCTGGTCACGTGGGATTTCTACTTTCAACTACTTTTATTATTTGGTCCTGTTTTGTTTTTTTTTAAATTATTTTTAGGCCCAACAGCCCAACGTCGGAAACAACCCAATCCGTTAACAATTAAACTGCGTATAGAACCTCTTACACGCGTCGATAAAAGCCCATTAAAGAGTGCTGCTATAAATCATAAATCATAAAAAGTCATGACGAAAGACATTACGAGTTAAGGCTCAAACTTGATGACAAGTTTGAGAAAAGTTTAAGACAAGTTACAAAGTTTAAACATCAAATATATACATGAGTAGGCTAAGGTAAAACATTGATGACAACAAGGTTTGTACCGAATAATACAATCCCCCTCCAAAGCAAGTAAACATCTTTTTCTCAGACTGATCTCTTCGTACCTAAACTCTATCCAATGGTACTACTAGGCACAGTCCAGCTCCCTTCATACCCGACATTGTCTCCTCCACGATGCCTCTTCTTCATCGATGCAGCAGAGACCGAGCTCCCATTAGTGTTGGAAGTCAGAGAGCTTTCTACTGAACAGTTGGTTGTCGTGATGTTGCTTTTGTGGTCTATTGCTGCTACTTCAAGCTCGGACAAAGACGGCATCATCATCATCATCTTTGTTGCATCAAAGTACGGGACTGTTGCTCCTTGAGAGCTATTAGAGACTTTGATGGCTAGCTCCGACAGCTCTTCCCTAGCTGTCTCAAGCCCAGTAAACATAGCAGCTTGCTCTTCAAAGGCCTTGCAAGCCTTCTCGAGAATTGATTGTAGGTACTTCCCTTGTGCTTCTATCCTTACCTGAAGTCTCCGCTGCACCTGCCCATGCTAAAAATACTAATCAAAAGGTTTGCACTTTAACAGCATATCATATTCGCAGAAACTCCTACAAAAGGTATGACTCTTATTAGGTAGAAAGAGTCTTGGCTATGAACTTATGATAATCTTTCTAATGTTAACTTAGTATCTTCAAGAAGAAGAGTAAGAGAAATGAAGAAAACTAACCTCCAATTGCTCGTGTAGTCTTCTTTGGACTTCCATCTGAGCACGTAGAGCTTCAGTGACTTGGTAACTCCTGGTTTGCAAACAAATAAAGAGGTTTTAAAGATTGTAATTCGCTAACCAGTGGTAGCAGAAAACAGTAAGGAAATAAAAAATGAACTATAACAGTACTCGTTCTGTTCCTGCGCAGCTAGTTTCAATGATGACGGTGAAGAGGAACCTGTGTCCTGACTCTCCCCAACACAAGAAGCTGCAGCATCAAGTTCACAGAATCAGTGGAAGTCAACGAGACATGGACACACAACTAAGATTCATCTAACCAGGGTTCCCAACCAGATTTTATCGGTTAGAATCAGTTTCAAGACAATGAGCAGTTTACTTATATATATATATTTTCTAACAACACCAGTGACAATTTAACAAAAGAGTCCGTTGTGCCTCACAGATGATATAGGTCTACAAAATGTCTAACACATGAGGAAGATCCAAACAGCCAAAGGGATGAAAGAGGCGTTGACAAACAGAGATAAAGAATAAAATACCATCCTTGTTGGAGTTGTCAGTTGATTCTTTACAAGCTTGCCTCCCTTGCCGAAATTTCTGTCAGAGCAAACACACATACAAAGGAGAGAAGCATTAGACTAATCAAACACACCCAAATGGAGCATTACTGTAACAATGACATAACTAAAGCAAGTAAGTAGAGAGAAAGACCTGAAGATGAGATTTGAGGTGGTAGAGGGTGAGACCTTTCACTCCCATTGTTCTCATCAGAGTTTTGGGCGTCGCTTCTGCAAAATGATTAACACGTGTCAGTAACAAGACCAAACCCCCATCTCTAATCCAAAACACAAACCCTAGAAACGAGTCCACGAACTGAGCAACGAGAAGACTAAAAGGAACCACCTTTCACTAAAATCTTAGCTAATCAATAGAAAAGTTACTCACTTTCGGGACCACCGAGCTCCGTGACGGCCTCAACGAACCTCTCATGGAGCTCCGCCGTCCACCGGAGACGTGGTTTCGGGTCAGTGGTCAAGACCAAACAGGCGTCTCCGGGAAGATTAGTTCCGTCGAGAGGTCCATGGTACTCACCGCCGTCGAGAGGAAGGGAGCGAATCGCCGAGTACATATTTTTCCAATTGCGCCGCCTGTTTTCCCGGGAAAGTGAAGGAAGGAAAGTTTAGTTTTTTAGGGGAAAGAAAAGTTGGGTGGTTGTTGAGGAATCGGATCCGGGTCAAACCTCCGGGTTTTTTTTAGACAGCGACGAGACGGGTGGACAGATTTGGACGTACGCTCTCTCTCTCTCTCTACGATTATACGTGAACATTAATGATTACATTATTGATTAATCAATCATCATTTCCTATGTCATTTTAGATCCTTTGTTTAATTTTATTAAAAGATGATATGATTAGTTTTGCTTCTCTTATTAAATGGAGTAATAGATAACCCAAGATTATGAAAGCAGTAAGAGTAGTTTAACTGGTAACAAAAAACAAAACATGTATGAACAGTGAATTCCTCTTTATTCTTTAAGTTTAACACTATTTATAAGATTTTCTTTTTTCAATATTCCTTCTCATTTTTTTAATTTTAAGAATTATAGAGTAAATTTTTTTTAGAGTATTTGCATTGCATACCCAAACAATATTACCTAATTAACGATCGACACTATTTGGAATTGTACTTTAAAATTAGTGACAATAATACTTCGATTTTGTTTAAAAAATCTTCCATAATCTTCGTATTGGATTTGCTCAATTTTCTCTCCATTATACGTATCTCACATAATATCTATTGATATCATCCTATCATGTCAGTCTTTTTAGACCCTTCCAACAACAATTGTGTGGGGGAAGCCAAATGATTTTATTTTGTGTTTTCAAAAGTTCTACTTTCTTCTAAGGTTAGTTATATACTATAATGTTTTTATAAACATTTTTAAACAATAAATTGTTGAGAGTTTTTTTGTCAACTGTCGAGAGTTTCAAAATAAATAAAAATATAATATATAGTTGTAGATATAAAAGTTTAACCTATGTTAATAAGTTTATTTTTATATAAAAATTTTATATAGTTTACAAAATTTAACCTATTTTAATGATGATTGATAATTTATTTAATGAAACTATTTGAAGAAAAAAAAAACAAAATAGGTCAATTTATCTATTTAATATAATTTTGTCATATTTAATTCATATAGCACTTGTATTTTAATATAATACATAATATAATTATAAATTTATAAATAAATAGTATATAATTTTATTTTATTTTTTATAATAAAATTTTAATTAACAAAAAATTATAAAGTAGTATATTACTAATTATGAAATTAATTAATGTGTTATTTTATAAAAATATTTAAAAAGTTAGTAAGATTTTGTTAGATTATTTCTCAACATATTTTATTATAACTAAAAATAATTAAATTTAAACTTATAGTTGGTTTATTATTAATGCAAATAATCAAATATAGTTAGTATAACTAATTCTTTAAGTGGTCCTGTTTTTTTTTTTGAACACCTAAGTGGTCCTACTATAACTTGTTAATATTAATGGTAGATAAAAATTAGGATCCTAAATTAATAGATTAGATTTATGGTCAAACTACATTTTAATTAACTAATTAAGGAGCTATCTAAATGGCAAACCGTTTTGTTTTTTTCATTTATATATACGGTTTTTTTAATAAAAGATATAAATTTGAGAAAAAATTATAATTTATATATAGGGTTGTAAATTGATTACTCAAAATCTGCAGTTTATTGATGAGAATCAAAGGAACTACATCTATAAAAAAAAGTTTTAATAAAAAAGGTTTAAAAATTAAAAGGCTAATAATCCTAATAATCTCTTTGTATTTACTGCATTGCTTATTTTGTTGTATGTGTATACTTTATCATTAATTTCAACAAATTTTTGCATTTAAAATAATCAACTAATACATATTAAAGCTGGAAAATTTGAACCAAGTCAAGATATCAGAATCTAAAACGTAAAAAAACAAGAGATAAATAAATTTTATTTGGATATTCTTTGACGTGCAAACAAATTAGAAGGAAAACAGAAAATTTATGACAACAAAAGAGAGAGAGAAAAAAAAACGAAATTTAAATGTGAAACAGAATCTGCTTTTTTGCAGATGAAACAATCAAACCAAAAACTTTTTCCTTAATACTTAGTTACCAATCACCCTATTGTTTTCATTATTTACTAAACATTTTAGGTTATTTTTAAATTTTCATAAGCTTTAAAGAAACAACTAATTAAATTTGGTCATTTACAAAAAAATTTCATTGTTTCGTTGTCCAAGATCAGGTAAGTCTCGATCTTTCTCTCTATTGTATATTGTTAACTTAAAACTGAGTTTTAAACATGTAATCGATCAAGCGTCTCTATATCATGAATCCTTTTGCTTATCTTCGTTTTTAGTAATTAGTACGTATGGTTTTCAAGCTGAAATCACATGCATATATGTCAGTTATTCTTCTTTAGCTTAACATAACATTTTCCTAACTACTTTCACATGATATATTAATGTGTTTTTGTGAAGTCTATAATCCAAATTCAAAATTATAGATACTTCCTTCGTTTATTTTAATATTTAACGTTTTAGAAGGAAAACAATTTGTTCCAAAATCAATGGTGTTTTCAATTTTAATGCAAAATTTACTAGCCTTTTATATGATATTATCTTTTGTATTCTGTAATGTGTTTTATCACTGATAGAATTACGATTAGATGAATTATTTTTGATATTTTTGTTTAAAATGCAAGATTGTTTTTAAAAAAAATTGTATGTACAATCTTAAAAAGTTACCCATTAAAAATGGATGGATTATTAGAAATTTATAACCTTTAACGCATGCTAGAAAAGTTCCATTATATCATTTTCCATTATTTTCTATAAGGTTTGTATTTTTGAGAAATAATTTTTTGATAAGCTTTCAAGCTAGGCTTTAATAATTATTCTATTAAAAATCACATGATTTCTTACAGTAATTTACCATAATAATTAAACTTCTTTGAAAATTGGTATTAGAACATATCGGGACTTAGTACCGGAAATGAGAGAAAAAACAAAAACAATGTTTTATGACATTATTTTGAATTTTAATTTTAATAAAATAGTTAATTTAATTTAAATATATTTTGAAATACCCTTTTATCCTAACTAGGATTTTTAATTTCAATCCAGGGTTTGGTCCGATTTTGATTCTGTTTGGTTTTTGTTCTTTAGCCGATAAAGTTTTCTGGATTAATGAAATCTACTATATCTTGTATAGAATACTCTATCGTCACCCTATCATGTCTTTTGATGTATTTTACAACACTCACAAGTTCAGCTATGGCTAATGCCCAACATACCTCTGTGGAAAAAAAAAACAAGTCGTAGGGTTCACCAATTCTACTATTTAGTTTTAACCAAAACAAAATTCTACTATTTAGGATCACAAATATAAAACTAGTTTTTATAAATTTATAGACTTAATTACCACGATTTCCTTGGTTTCTCACACGTTCCATAATTTTTACCCATTGTCTTTCTTCAGTGATGTTGGTACAGTCTAAATTTGGGATTAAAATATAGTTTACGTTTGAAAAAAATTAATAAATCAATATAAATATGCATTTAAAGCACATAAGTTACACACATACCTTGTTTTTTTCTTTCCACCACGCGTAAACTTGGCTCTTGTGTTTTTGGATGCAAACATTTGATGATAGGAATATCCGATTCCGATTTAGCTGCGAATATCTTCAACGAAATAAGGAGTGTACTCAAGAATGACGAATGGGAAAATTTTCATAACATTCGTAAATATGTCAACGTTCATCAGTTCGAGAAGATATTAGCAACTAAACCGGAATCAGATATTACTATCATCAAATGTTAGCATAAGAAAATACAAGAGCCAAGAGTCTACGTCTGGTGGAGAAAAAAAAGAAGGTATGTGTCTAACTTATGTACTTTAAATGCATATCTATATTGATTTATTATTTTAAATGTTAATTGTATTTTAATCCCAAAATTAGACTGTCCAACATCACTGAAGAAAGATCAATAGGTAAAAACTATGAGATGTGTGAAAACCAAGGAAGTCATGGTAATTAAGTCTATAAACTTATACAACTAGTTTTATACCCTCCGTTCCTTAAAGATACATATTCTAGAGAAAAAAAATTGTTTCTAAAATATTCATTTTTAACATTTTCAATGCATATTTTATTAACTAATTGCAAACTTCAAAAATCTTAATTGCATTAATTGATTTTTTATTGGTTTAAAATTTTGGAAAGAAGATAAACACAAAAAATTATGAAAATTTAATGTGTTTTATTAAAATGTGTGAAAAAACTAGAATATGAATCTTTTAGGAACAGATGAAGTATTTTTTTATTCTAAATAGTAAAATTGGTTAAACCTTTGTATTGCTTTTTCACAGAGGTATATATGTTGGGCTCTAGTCACAGCTGAACTTTTGAGTGTTATAAGATACATCAAAAGATATAATAGGGTGAAGATGTAGTAATCTATTCAAGATATAGTGGACTTCACTAATCCGGAAGAACATTCTTGGCTAAAAAAGGACACCAAGAACTATTGCTATTCATGATATATACATTTAGGGATAAAGTATGTGAATAGATTTGGGGTTCAACGAGAGGAAGATCGACCATTTCAGGTCGACTGTTGTACCAAAAATGTAGCTCCACGTGATCCCTTATCAAAACTTAGTTACATAAGTAAGGTGATACAAGTTTTTGTCTAAATGTTTTGTTCATTGTTTCAACTTCTTGTAACTATAAGTATTGTCTTCATTGTAGATCATTTATTAAGACAAAGGTTGTGCAACTTAAAAGGGAGACTTATGCGTTGGTGTAAAAAAAAGAAGAAGGGAGAGTTATATGATGTCTCTCAATTAATTTTTTATAATTTGGATGATAATGATGATAACAAGTGATATTTATTACACACCATGGTATAATAAAACAATATTTGACACAAGTTCAACCTAACAAAGTTCAAACATATCACAACTTTAATATCACATAAATTCAGAAAATACATAAGTTTAAGCATCTGACATCCAAATTTTAACAAATATATTTATGCATCAAACTTATATAGTAATCTTTTGGCACTGAGCCAATGTGTAAAATGACATTAAAGTACATCGGCAAAACATAAAACATCATCTTCAAAAAAAGCTATCAGAGAAAAATCTGTTCTCATTAGCTAGACATATAAATCAACAAGAATATTGTTAACATCATCATTATGTACAGTAAAATTTATAAAATTCATTCAAGAGTTCAAAAATTGATAAATATACATGACCGAACAAAAAGTTTTTCAAAATTCATTTTAAATTTGGATAAAAAGTAAGCTTATTGAAATTAGCAAGGAATGTTTCTTGAGAAGTCTACTCAATTAGTAGATTTCTTGAGAATTCATCATTTGTAAATTATTGAGTTACTTTTGTAATTGGATAAATTTTTGATTTTACCAGAGAAAAAAATTACTCTTAGAATCAAGTTTATTTTGCAATTGACCAAATTTTTTTCAGAAATTAACTTTGTATAGAAGACTTTTAGAGAAGTCTATTGTGAGTAGACTTCTGGAGAAGTATTTTTATAGTCACATGAAGTCTTCAAAGGGTAATTTTTTCAGAAATTAACTTTTTATAGAATATTTTTAGAGAAGTCTGTTGTGAGTAGACTTATGGAGAAGTATTCTTATAGTCACATGAAATCTTCAAAGGGTCGCAAAAAGTCTTCAAAGTGTCGCAAACATATGTTAGTTTTGCAATTGATCTTGTTTGACTTTATAAGAGAAATCTTTTTTAGAGGTCTTCTATGAAAAGACTTCTTTGATTAAAATCTCGGAATAAAAATAGAGTACACTTATGGAAACGTCTCTTAGTAGAAGACTACTCCAGAAATATGCTAAATAATTAATTTTAAAATTAAATATTTTATTATTTTTATCAATTGTAAACTGATCTTATAATTTTTTTGCAATATTTTAGAGACTTTATGTGACATTTAGAAGACTTCTCAAGAATTCTACTCACATCAGACTTTTCTAAAAGTTGTCCATGAAAAATCAAACTTTTTAAAAAATTTGGTCATTTACAAAATTAATCTCGTTTTTTGGAGACTTCTCGAGAAATCTATTCAATTTGTTTTTTGTGACAAAGAAAAGTTTGTAGACTTCTAGAAAAGTCTTCTATGATTTTTTTTTTAAAATAATCAATTACAAAACTAACTTATGCATTGACCATAAGATTTCTCAAAAAAACTTCTCTAGATCTGTTTTTCAGTTTTGCAATTGAGCAAAAAATAATGGAACATTTAATTTTATAGTTAATCAATTAGCAGACTTCTTAAAAACTCACAAATATTTTCAGATATGTTTTCAGTAGAAATTATACCTAGATCCAGTGAGGGTTCGTGCTTACTTTCTCCAAACACCCAAAATTTCCTAATGAAAGAGATACACTCGTTATTGACCAAAACTCACTAAATTTGGGCAACTTTAATGAAAATATAATCTTGAAATCCAAAATTTTAAGTTTTAAAAATGAAATAAGAGACAATATTCAAGATAAATGATTTATGTATGTAAGAAATGAGATTAGAAGATGTATAAATTGATTTCTAACACATTTAAAACTTGTTTTTGGTTGTTAATGGTAGTTGGTGATATTGAAGACAATTGTAAATAAGTGATAAAGAAGAGGATGTTTAAGTAAAATCATCGTATTGCGAAAAAGATAAGTAATAGCATTTTACGTGAATTAGTTAAACTTTTCGGATGAATTATAACAATTTTTTTAAAAAAGATAGGGTTAATTTTGTGTTTGAACATAAATTTTAGGATATTAAGGACCAGAAAAAAATGTCAAAGGAACGTTCGGAGGTTGGAGTGCCAACAATCTCAACTTCATTACTATTGCTTGTGTGTTTCCATGGGAATATATCCTACCTTCAATGTATAAGTCCAGGTTTAATGTTACATACTTACATACAACGAACCATCGTCGTTCTTTTGATATTTAGTATGTAATAATATGTAAAATCAACCCTTAAAACCGATCGTAAGTCTTGCTTATCCTTACTTCCTTTTTATGCATAACTAGATAAACTCTAAATCCATTTAAGCAAACTAAAACCTGGAAAATGATAAATAACAAATCTAAAAAAAAAACAACGTAAACATAAAAAATGTTAAATCAAACAGGAATGGGCAAAGCTTGAACCCATCCACCACTGTTAATGAAGTCGAGATTAATCAAACTTTGAACACTGAATCCACTCAGCTTCTTAACCCAGCTCACACGTCTCCCCGTATTTGATCCACTCCCATAGCATCCAATCTCTGCAAACGTCAACTGAGATACATGGCCTCCAAAGTGCCATGAGTCCCAACCTTGGGGAACAACCACGTCGGTCAGGTCTGTGTTGTAAAAGATCACTCGAGCGTAACTGCGCCACGGTCTGCCCAAGAAAGCCTTCCCCGATCCGTAAACGAGGCTGTCCATGAACACAAATCCGCTAGCGTCATACGAGTTGGTCCGTCCTTGAGCCGTTATGTAACCAGTTACCCCCGGTTTTAGTGTCGCTCCTAGCACGTTTATCACGCATTTCTAAAACCCACCAATCAGACAATTTTATTTAATTTAAATAATCAAAAGATCACGGTTACTTAGGAGTTAGGACTACTATGTGTATTCATTCAAAAAAATATACTGTGACTATTCGTTTTTTTTACCTTTTCGTTGTTTGGATATAGATATGTAAACATTGTTTAATTGTAGTTATCAATTTGATTTATCTATATTTAATATATCTGCTATACACGGATCTTTTACTTGTATTATTAAAACTAAAAATATAATAAAACTCACAAGGTTATGTGAATAGTCAGAATGTAACGAACCTTGTAAATAGATTGGCCGTTACCAAATATGAAATCAACGGCGCCTTGGATAGTGCAGCGGTGGAAGAAGTGTCGGCCATCAGCATCCCACAAGGTGTCTTGAACTCCAGAAAAGCCTACCGAGTAAAAAGCACATTTATCACCGTTGATCAACGCCGCCACGGCAGGTATCCTAGGGTTTCTGTTCACTTTCCCTTTATTCGGGAAATTGTACGTATTCTGTAAATAATGCAAAAAGGAAAAAAAACCAGTCATCTATAGTAAAAAAAAAATCAAATAAATAGAACAAAAAGACGGAAGAAAAAAACAAAAGTCACCGTACCACAAAAGTAAGGCTTTTAACGACGGTGTTATCGGCGACACTAGCAAAGGTAGGGCTTTGTGCAACCGAGTCATGATCGTCCCATTCAACTCTAGTGTTCCTCTTTCCAGCTCCAACTATTACTATGAACGGTTTATCATAGGGTATCTTTATTTTCTCCCTACGGCATAAAATAAATCGTTACTAAGCTCTCTTTTTTGCACATATGTCAAGTCAGTTACATGTAGCTATACTTACCTGTAAACGCCGGCTGCAACGTTGATGAAGAACCAATGGCGGTTGTTGACTGGGACCGAATCAATTGCCTTTTGTATTTTAGTGAAATTTGAATGACCCGATTGATCTACGAACACTTGTTGGTGGTACGCTTCGATGATATGTGGTAAGCAAAAACAACAGAAAAGAGCGATGAAAAGTCGACGATTTCCCATTAGATGATGTCAAAACGTAAGAGACTGTGTAGTAGGGCGAAAGACAAATGAGAGTAGTGAAGGTTAATGTATTATTTAATAAAGGCTCTGCGATTAATGATTTTTATTTTGTTAAATATTTTGATCAAGATTTATTACTTTGTTTCCTTTTGATTATGTATGGAATGAAAGTTTGAATTTACATGAAACTGGCAAGTTGAGCTTTGTTTTGCGATTTGGTGATCAATTTTAGTTTGTGTGAGATGCCATAAACCAAAAAATAGGAAGTTGTGATCTTTGTGATTCTGGCAACTATAAAGTTTGTGGTCGAGACTTTGTATTTATTGGAAAATTATTACATAAAAATAGTATTGAATTTTGTGTAGTAGAGAAACTACATTAGATTGACAGAAAATTACACACATGAAATCAGGAATTAGTCTTACACAAAATATTTGACAGAAATTTGGAGAATATTTGTTAAATCTACAAAATTTTAAAAAAATCTGTAAACTTTTGAAATCACTAAACTATTTCCAAATTCTAGTTCCAATACCCAATAATAGCACAAAAAGGAAATTGTAATCTTTGTACTGCGGTAACTGTAAAACTAGTGATAGACACTTTACATTCACTTTGGAAATTATTATAAGGGTAATTAAACCCCTCAACTAAAGATGAATCGTAAGAAAATCATCAACTAAAAATTCTATGAAATAAACCCTAAACTTTAATTATGTTAACATATGTTACCCTCTGTCTAAAAAACCGTGACGGAGATCCTTATAAGTTGAGGATTTATAATGTTGAAAAATTAGTTGTTGAGTTTTTTTACGATTTAAAAATAGTTGAGGAGTTTTATCACTAAAAGTAATTGAATGTTTTAAAATATTTATTATCATCTATACATTGTTTTAGATTGATTTATAAGCCTTTAAAACTAATTTATAAATTTTAATTCATTAATTTATACATCCTAATTTAATAATTTTAATACATTAATTTATGCATCCTAATTTACTAATTTTCAACACTACTTACAATTTAATACAACTTCAAAATATTATATTATTTGATATTTGGCAATAGTGATATAAGAAAATTTGTGTGTTTTATATCGTCATTGTCAAATATCAAATAATTTAAAGTTTCTAAGTTATATTAAGTCTTAAGTAGTGTTGAGGATAATTCATCCATGAAGTCAATCTTCTTATTTAGAGTATGACGCATTTTTTTCTATTTTCATGATTTTTGCCATCGGACTCATACTTCTCATACCCCCAAAAATAATGCATGATTATTTTTATTCTCATTTATTTCTGAAATTGTATACACTTATAGATCATTGTGAAACCATATTAATCATATGTAAAAGTATTAAAATATTTATGAAGTTTTATAAATCGGTTATAAGATAATGTATTAAAATTTATAAATTAGTTTGCTTATATCAATCTAAAAAAATGTATAAATGATAAAAAAAAAAATTTAAAACATTTAATGACTTTTAGTGATAAAGTCTCTTAACTATTTTTTTGAATTGTATGAAAAAATCATTAACTAAGTTTTCAACATTAAAAATCCTCATATTATAAACCGTTAACGTATGTCACCCTCCGTCACGGTTTTTTAGACGGAGAGTAACATACGTTAACGAAATTAAAGTTGAGGGTTTATTTTACATGATGTTTAGTTAAGAGTTTTTTTTACGATTCATTTTTAGTTGAGGGGTTTAATTACTAAAAATAACAATGATTTTTCTAAAAGAAATTTCATCAGATTACTAGGGGTTTTGGAATTAGCCATACAGTAGTAGGCAACTCTACCCAATTTGGTCATTCGGTTCAAGAAAAGATAATATATATATATATATATATATATCTTAGGGATCTCTAAGTTAGGTGCTATATTATCACACCGAGGAGGGAGGACTACGTGAATGCCTCTAAGGCCCTAAGAGTAAGGTTTCCGCCTTTGTAAAACAACCGATATAAGATCGGATAAATGGTTGATCGGCTAAGTTTCTCTACTAAGGTTGTTGAAAACGTTTTTATCGAACCATGTTAACAACTTTGCCTCATATTTGAGATATCAAGTTGTCGACGACTACCCAAAACAATAACCCTGAATCTTATGAGTACGGTGATGAGGTTATGGTGGAGTTCGAGAGGCCAACGAAACGACTTCAACATATGTCCACAATACAAAACATAGTCTTGTCGATGCATCATTTCATTAGTATGTGTGAGACAGATAAGTTTCTCCGAGAAACTGCATATGTGAGATATCATTTCATTAGTACATGTGTTAGCAACTTTGCCTCATATGTGAGTTATCAAGTTGTAGACTACCCAAAACAAAAACCATAAAGCTATACGAGTACGGTGATGAGGTTATGGTGGAGTTCGAGAGGCAACCAAAACTACTTGTCCTCAATACAATACAAAGTCTGATCGATGCATCATGTCACTAGTTCGTGTAAGACATATAAGCTACTTGAAAATAACTGAATATTTAAATCAGTGTATGTTACCCATTCCGCTCTGACTGAGTCCAAACATTTGAAACTTTAATTTTCATCACTTCTTCCTTCCAACTTTCTTGTGTTCTTCATTTCTGTTTCTTTCTTAGAATTTGATTTTTTCATCCCGACTGCTAAGTTATTACTTCCTACAGAGGTAAGACCTGAAAGAAACGGCCTGGTATGAGTAGCCCCGAGTAAAAATCATCGACAAAACAGATCAATTATTTTTTTTGGATAAATCAAATATATATTTATAAGACAAGATGTGGTTTTCAAAGCCTCAATGCATTTGTGTGGCAGCATTTAAGAATCTAAATAAGCTTCTTATAGGATATTCTGTGGGCAGCAAGTCTTGAGGCTGGTGATGGGAATATGGCGAAGGTACCATCATAACATCATGGACCAACTAAATGGCTTCATCTGTACATAAATATGTTGTAACAAGGTGACTTGCACCGAGATTGTCTTCCATTTTGACGTCCATTCTGATCAATGGGGGATAGGAGAAGCCGGGTACTCCAACTTGTTTAGGTCTCTTGTTCAAGACAAACACTAAATTTAAAGTAGACTAAGAAGTAAGAAGCATCTTGAAAATGAGAGTCCGGAGAGGAAGAAGACATTTTACTTGTGCAGTTTGTGTGTGTGTTTCTTTATTTGTCTAAGCAACAAGGTCTTAACAAGAACTAATGTCATTGGAAAAGTCAACTAAAAAATCTTAAAATAAAACACAATGAAGTGAGTCACAGGGGCGGAGCTACGTTATGAGTGGGTGGGACAATTGACCACCATGATTTTTTTTAATTAATGTAATTTTGTACTAAATTTTAAAATGCTCCTGTTTAAAATTTAATTTTGTAAATGTAGTAATAGTGTTTTTTGTTTTTCCACGGATGAATGTTGTTTCTGGATCCGCCACTCCGACGACCATAAATAGAGGAAGTCAAAATTGAGACTAATACCAGAGTCTAGAGAACTGAGAACATGCATGCTTCTATATTTATAATTAGATTTTGACCCAAGTTTCCAAAGAATGAGTATTTAGGGTAATAACAATGTTAGATATAAATTAATATTTTGATGTACATTATTAAGTTATAAAGTTGTATTATATCAAAGAAAGAAATGATTTTTTGTTTAAAATTATATAATTTATCAGTTAGTTTATTCCAAATTCTTTTGTACACTCTTATGTTACAATGTCATCTTTATATTTTGTGTATATTTTATAAAAGTTACATTTTTTGAATTGATTAGACATAAGATTTACTTGACGTATTTTAAACTAATTTAATAATATATATTTATATATGTTAATAGTTTTAGCAGTGTTTTTGTACCCGATCCACACATGTGGTCAAACTGGTAAATCTTGTGATATGTATATAATTTGGTTCGGTTTACTTAAAACCTGCAAAGTAAAAATCTGATAAAATTTGGTAAGAACTCAAAACCAATAACTTACCCGCGATCCGATACTGCTTGACCCGATAAAAACCTATATAATCTGATGATATTTTTTTTTAAAAAAAATGATATAATTTTACTATCATATAATTTTAATAAACTACTCCCTCTGTTTTCAAATGTAGGTAGTTTTAGCAAAAAAGTTTGTTTCACAATATAAGTAGTTTACATATTTCAATGCACCTTTTTCATTTATTGGATATTGTGTGACCAATAAAATAATGTTAACCTTTTTATAATTGGTTGCTTTAATTGATTAAATGATATATTTTTTTAGATAATAACTTTCTAAATATTTGTGCTTTTAAGTAAAACTATTTATAATTAAAAACAGAGGGAGTATTTGATTTTTGATTCTTATATTTTTGATAAAACTTTTACTATAAAATTTAAAGCAAATCTGATATAAAAACTAAAATTTATAGTTATACTTAAATAATATTTTATTTTTGTTATTGATAGTCTATTATAAATGTTCTATTTTATTTTATTATAGATTTAAAGGCTAATTTATAATAATTGTTATTTACTTATTTATTATTTTTTAGCCAAAGTCCTAATTTGGTAGAAAATTAGCTATTTATTTGTTTTTCATGGAATATAAATTGAATTAAAATCTAAAATTTAACATAAAACATTGGGTTTTAGAATGATATAGAGTTTGTAATGGGTGTCTTATACTTTTGAATATTTTAAAATTATATTTCAAAATACTTTAAATTATATGGTTAATATATTTGATTTTTATTTTTTTCCTTATATGGTATAATATGTGGATTAAAATTCTAAAACAAAAAAATAATATTAACTTGGGTTTTCTTTTGTTAATTCTAATCTAAATGTTTACAATAATTGTTTTATAAATGGGCCAACGAAATTGAGATTTATTTTATTATGTGAATCGGAAATAGGGTAAATTAGTAAAGATATAATTTAATATCTACAAATGGCCAAATAAACTTAATTTGAGTGTAATCACGTTAAGGGTGAAAATCTAACGTAAACAATCCCCTATATATTAAACGAGAAATATTATAACATTTTTCGTACCCACATGTCATCACCACAATCATTCTTAGAATCCTTAGAAAAATATGTCGGTCCATCAAAATATATAATAAGTTTTTTATTAAACTAATCATAAATTTATTATTAATGTTCTTAATTGTTTCCTAAAATAAAAATAACGAAATTACAAAATGTGGCTAAAGTATATATGACAATTAATGATTTTAAATGATAAAAATTTGACAAAAATTAGTCTATTCTCTATTTTTTTTTAATTTTAACATATTAAAATAAATTAAACAACCACATTAACTAATACTATATAGTAAAAATTTAGATTTTATGTATATGTTATAATTTGAAATTTTAAGAACGAATATAAATGACTAAAGTTGTCAAAAAATCTCACATTGAATTTTTCATGGTTTAAATTTTTTTGTTATAACAAGATATAAATGATTACAAAATTATACAATAAGAAGTCTCATTTAATAAATATTAATATATTAATATTGTTTAAAATAAATTATGTACCATATAAAAATATATATGTATTTTAATTTTGAAATTTTCTTTGATTTTTAGTTTGATAAACATTTGAATAAATATTGAGAACTTAATATTTAGTTTTAAAACTTTTCATAATGTTTTTAAAATTATAAATGACTAAAACTATTAAAATTCTACCCAAAAAAATTGTTATCGGTGATTCAAAGTTTTTTTTACAGAATATAAAAATGATCAAAAATAATATGAGTATAAAATATTATTTAACAGATATCAATATTATAAACATACTATATATCTATGTTAATATCATTAAAACTTAATTTTGTATCATATAAAATAGAAAAAATGTTTGTTTGAATTAATAAAATATATTTATGTATTTGCACCAATTTAATCATATACATAATATTTACTGAGTTTTTAATTATCAATATATATATATATATATATATTATTTAATAATATTTAAAAGAACATATAATACATAAAACTAATTTATATAATATTTATTCCGCGCAAGGCGCGGATCTTAACCTAATTAAGTTATGAAGAATAATCCGAATTAATTATTGTTTTACGGGTGTATATAAGGTATAGGAGTTTATGACATGATGTAAATTGTTAAAGTATTTTCATTCAATGATGAATAGATTTTTGTGTGATCTAGTAATATATAGGAAATTTTCATGTTCACCACTTTATTGGTACCATTATTCAAGTTTACCAATCACTAAAGAGATATTTTCAAAAATATATTCTTTATTAAGAGGCACAAGACATGTATACCCTTAATATATATAATAAATAATTATTTAAATAAATAAAATATGAAAAAATATTTTTTTTTTATGTTTTTGAATTGTATTTTTTTAAACTCGATTTTTTTTTACAAATTTTGTTTCTGATTTTTTTTTATTGAAATGCAAAAATTCTTTTTGAAACTATTTTTAATTCTTTTGGAAAAAAAATTAAGTATTTATTTATATATTTATACAACCCTAAACTCCACATTCCAAAAATTCTATCTCACCTCTCAACTATAAACCTCAAGTCAAGATTAGTTAATCGTAGACATGAAAAGTGGTTAAGGTAAACATGGAAAGTGGTATTTTGGCAATTTTCCATAATATATATATATATAAGTAGAACTTGATCGGCGATAGTGTTTATTTTTATTTTTTTTATAAATATGATAATATATTTTAAAATTTACATGTATTAAATAATTGTTTAATATGATACTTCTAGACACTATAATTTCCTAGTTTATATGAAATAATTTTATTTTATCATGTAAAATAACAATTGTATCATTTATATTTTTATAATATAATATGTGCATCCGCACAAATGTATATATTTTATGGTTCAAAATTTTATGATAATGTATGATAAAAAAAATTATATACTATTTAAATCTGGTGCTATATATCTTATACTCTTTAACATTTATCATATTTAATTTACATTGGGCTATTACTTATATGAAATTATACGTAAAATAATATATTTATATATTAATTTATATTTTATTTAAATGATTATTTTATGTGACTTTTCTTTTTTAGTTATTACTAAAAATAATAAAAATATAACTATATAGCTTTTATACACTATTGTGTTCTAAATTTAGTGAATGGATACCAAAACCAATTCAGGTGGTTTTAATATTTTTCACGTTTATTAATTAGTTATTAATAATATAACATTAATATATCTAAATCAGTTTTTCGTGGTTTTGTGGTTGTTTACCTGATTAATATATAATTAATTTTTTCATGTTTATTAATTATTTATTTTAAGTTTATGTTTCAACATTAATTAGTTTGAAAATTAACTTAAGTAGGTTATATGGTTGTTTAATTTGACTAAAGGATAATAAATGCTAAAAGTTAGTTTTTGGTGGCATTAAAGTGTTATTAAGTAATTGTTTTAGTTTAAGATCGATTTAAAAAATTATTTATGAAATTAGGAAAAACAAAGAATACTTAGGGGGGGTTATTGGTAGTTAAATTTTGAAGGAGTTATAAAATTTAGAGATTCTATTGTTATTGGTTTATGTATTCTTACAATCTTGTTAGAATCTTTTGTTATTGGTTTATTGACTTTTAAATTCCATATAAATTCTTTTGTTATTCAAAAAGTTTAGTTTTTATTGATTTTGTAATTATAGTAAACTTTCTTGTTATTGGGACATAAATTCTCTCTAGTTTTACTCATAACACTCAACTTTACAAATATCATCTATACTCATAAGATTTTTACAATCTATGTAACAAAAAACACAAATATACAAGCACAAAAAGTTTTGTATTACATTCTTGTTGTCATGTAAAAGATAATTGTAAAAATAAATTTAAAGATAACAAATTTTTTAAAGATAACTTGATCAAGAATCATGAAAAAAATCATAGGCTGACCTTAGAAAACTTTAAAAAATCAAACAAGACATATTCAAATATTAAAAAATAAAAAAAAATTATTTTGACATCAAATAACTATATTTCTTGAAATAAAAAAATTAGAAGTATTTTTATAGAAAGATAAATCTGGAAAGAAAAACATATATGGAAATTCATGCTAATCAATCATAATCAATGACAATTTATACAATACATATGACAAGAATTCATCAAATCTACTTAACTCTTAAAAATCTTTGAACTTCAAAAATTTTCTGATTCCACACAAATTCCATTTCCAATAGGCCCCCCTTAATATTAGGTTTTTTTTTTTAATTTCACATTTGTTTCTTGTTACATAAAGAGTGTCGTTTTAGAATTCCAACGCAATTTATACATATTTTCAGTTTAATATTAATTGCAAAATGTATTGATCTTATAAGTAAATTATATATCTAAAATAGTATAGTTAAATTGATATAGTTAGTGAAAACCGTAATACATTTCAATCCTCTTTATGAAATAGAGAGAGTAGTAAATTTAGTGTGTTGTGAGTTCTATAGGAATTGTGTCTATTGGTCATAATTAATTAAAGGTAAATCAACCCATAACATACACAATCTTAGCATAATAAAGACAAATCTTAGCACAATAAATGATATAGGCTATCAATTAGTTAGAAAAAAATAAAGGTAACCAAACAATAATAAATAGTTATATCAATAATATTTTGTAAATAGATTTTTAGAATGATTATTTTTAATAGTATAGATTGTAATACAATATTTTTTTTGTTATTTATCACTTACTATTATAGATTTCATAAACAGTGTTCATATCAGTGAACAAAACTTTGTGTGGATCTGCGAATGTTACTCTGTTTTCTGTCTTTATGGACCAAACTATGAGCAGATTTGTGCTTACAGTAGACCAGAGACAAATACAAAATGTCTTAATTCATATAAAACAAAAGCGTTGACAATAATAAATATATCATCGACTGATAAGAAGAGAAGAGAAATATTAAATTAGAAAATAAAATATTAGTTCTAAACTTCTAAATTTCTAATATATAACATAACATGTGTTGCCATACGTCGCGCATTAGCTACGTTGTGAGTGGGTGGGGCAGTTGCCCTCCATAATATTTTTTAGTGTAATTTTGTACTAAATTTTGAAAATGCCCTTGTTAAAAATTTAATTTTGAAATGTCGTAATAATGTTTTTTTAATTTTGTCCCGGATAACTATTGTTGCAGATCCGCCATTGTTTTTTTTTTTTTGGTAAAAAAACTCTTTTACCTGTTCAGATCCGCCATTGTTGCATGCGCAATGCTAACCAAGCTTTCAAAGATGGTCTGAGAAATTTTAACTTTGAACAAAAAATTTCCTAATACTTATCAATATTCAATAATGTTTGGATAACACTCACCAGCTTCTTCTCTTTTTAACCTCCTTTTCTATCTTGTTTGCTCAAATGATTGTTCTTTTTTTTATTCGGTGACATCTTTATCCCCTATATATTATTTGAGAAGCATTACAACATTTTTTTGTAGCCACATGTCATCACTAGAATGATTCTTAGAATCCTTAGAGAAATATGTTGGTCCATCTAAATATATAATAAATTTTTTATTAAACTAACAATAAATACATTATTAATGTGCTTCATTATTTCCATAAATAAAATTACGGAATTACCTAATATGGCTAAAGTATATATGATAATTAATGACTTTGAATAATAACGATTTGATAAAAATAAGTGTATGTTATATTATATTTGTTTAATTTTAAACTATTAAAATAAATTAAACAATCATAGTAACCATTTAATAAAAATTAAAAAAATTCTTTATATGTTGTATTTTGAATTTTTAAAAACGAATATAAATTAGTACAACCATTAAAGGTTTCACATTCAAATTTTGTGATCTATGCTTTAAACTTTTTGTTATGACATGATACAAATAATTAAAAAAATCATATAAGTTGAAAGTGTCATTTAATAAGTATTAAAAATAATATATATATAAAAATATATATGTATATGCATATTAAATTATATGTCATATAAGAAAATAAATTAATATCTTAATTTTGAAATTTACTTTTAACAAAAAAAAATTTGAAAAAATATTGACAAATTAATTTTTAAAAATATTATAAATTACATAAACTATTAATCACACAGTGAAAATTTTGTTATCAGTAATTTAAATTTTTTGCTATAATAGATACAAATGATAAAAAAAAAACATGAGCATAAAGCATCATTTAATAAATATTAATATTAAAATATACTATATATATGTTACTATCATTTAAATTTAATCATATACCATATCAAATAAAAAAAATTTATTTTGGATTAATAAAATTTATTTATATGTTCGCACCAACTTAATTATATAGGTAATAATTACTGACTTTTTAATTATTCAATATATATTTATTGTTTCATAATAGGTTAGAAACATATAATATATAAAATAATTTATATATATAATGTTCATCCCGCGCAAGGCGCGGGTCTTAACCTAGTATTATTGTAAAAAGTGATGTTACAACAATTAATTTCATTTGCTTACAAATAAATAACAACAACTTGCATTTTATAACAAAACTTGAATATAATATATTTGGAAAATGTAAAAGAACAAGAATAAAAAGGGGTTAGTTGTCTCATTGCTCCAAATTGGTTCATTATTCCAGTAACCATGTAGAGAATATATATCTAAAATTTGTAAATCATTTATTAAAAGAAAATAAGAAAGGGAGTAGGAATACTTTGATGGCTACGATTTGATGGCTCAATAGAAAAAATGCGTACGTACAATATAATTTTTATAAAATAATATTTTAGATATTTTAGAAAATTAATTTTAAACTTCAAATTTTGTTACAGTTATTTTTTAATAAATTGATATTTTATTAAATTCATACATCTTATAATCATAATATAAATTAATAATTAATTTATAGAGATTTTAGGTTCTATGAACCAAACTAATCAATATACTTTTAAATTCTAATAGTTATTTAAGCAAACATACTTTATAAAATGGGCCCTTAATTATTTCTTCCAAAAGGAGGCCGTTGGCCTTTTTCTTCAACTACAGCCGGCCCTGGTTACAGTCATGTGGAAACCTTTGTTTAGTTGAAAAAGGCTTAGTGCGGAACCCTTTGTTCGTCTCTATCTTCTTAATTACGCAGCTTCTTGTGTACTGTGTACAGTATGAAGTTTGAAACACTTTCATCATCATGACAGATGGTTGCATCTTATTAACCTCAGAATCAGTCAAACATAGTCTTTCTTAAACAAGAAGATAATAAAAAGGTCAGAAACAGTTCTTCGGGTAACAAATTGTTTGACCGTGTTCGACCACAAGTTTATGAAAGATCCACTGCACAAGTACCGAATCTAGTTGGAAGAAGTGTGATTCACGAAATACCATGCAACGTCACATGAGTCATGGCAAAAAAATTAACGGGTTTGCCAACTCTATTGATAGCATGGATGCACCGGGAGTTTTGTCAGAGAAATGAGGATTATTACAACACAAAGGACGTAGAATTGTACGGATTATCAGACGACAGATGTATATACTGATCTGGACATCTTGTAGTTCTGTAGAAACCCTTCTTTGAACATTTGACGAGAGGACGATAAATTTTAGAGACAAATTTCAATCTTTAGTTTTCGCTCTTAAGCAGCTATCATATAATCAAATTCATTGGATACCCTTTTAGTCAATAAAGCTTTGTCTTTATGATACTTTTGCTCTCCATCCAGTCTCGTGTTTATACTGACTAAAAACGTCATAGCAGAAACGAGAAAGTCACCTCCTCTTGTCTTGTCGCATATTTCATCGTTATTTATTTCTGATTGTATTATCTCCACGAACATACTCTCCGAATTCATTACATTGAAGCTCATTCCACATAAACATCTGTAAATTACTTTCAAACACAGATTATTCATTGTTAATATAAGGAAACTTCATAAATCATATTAATTATAAAGCTGTTTAAATCTTAAAAGTTCAGAAACCAGAATCTGGATTTTTAAATGAGTATTAAAACTTTTTTTAGGGGAAATAGCAAACTCTAAAAATCGTCTACTTTTTTTGACAAAATTAGTTAAAGTTCTAGTGATATGTCAAACTATACAAATTTGGGTACAGAATAACCTTTTTAATTGTTGACAAAAAGCTATTGTAATTTTGTTACTTAGGAAAGCTAATTGAAATAATGTCATATCAGCCAACTTTAAGAAATATGATCTTATTTATTTTTGAAAAGGATAATTGTTTTTCAAGCCATATATCATGGCATCATTCATGCATTTATAAGTAGTTGTTTCTAACCTTTAGCACTTTAAAATAATTGAATTGAAATGTCAGAATATGTTAGATATGTTAATGATGTCTTGATGATTAGATGTACCATAGCAAACGAAAAAAAAATATTGCATCTAAAAGGTAAAAAAATAAACAAAACAAAAGGACATGTAAAATCTAAAATGGAACAAACATAGACGTCTGTTTTTAAGACACCAACATAAGCTTATGAAAAGTACCTTTAACGGAAACGACAGGAGAAATATAAAAATTATTACATGGTAGTATTTGCATGAATAAAACTAAATATCTCTTGGATGGAACTTGCAATGTCTTCTGCAGTAAACCTCGTCTCACTTGTAATCTGCACGTGTTTATACCTACCTGATGTTAGCATTTTGCGGTTACTATATACTTTATACCGATTCGTAATACATACGTATCTTCTTTGTAACAATCCTTTCTGATTTTATCTTTTCTGTGTAGGAAACCAAACCTGTAGCTAGGTGTTGCTGTAAAGCTTTTTCCTTTTAAACTTTGTACTACCCTAATTTTTGTTTAATAAAATTTGAAATTGTACCATAAATTTAAATAATGCGTGCTTATAATGACAAAGCTATATGTAATACATATTATCTAATTGTAATTGTGCTATATATATATATATATATATATATATATATATATATATATATATATATATATATATATATATGGCTATTGCCTATTTAGTAAACCCATGCTAATCACTAGACTATTACTTTTTCCCATAGCTTACTAAAATATGCATATTTATATTAAAGCAATCCAAACATATGGGTAAAAAAGTAATGGAGGACAGTTATATTAAAGCAATCCAAACAATGAGATATAAACTCCTAAAATTATAATCTAAGAAAGTAAAACTTGCCTTGACATTGAAGGAATAGAGGACAGTTTGTTCCATGGTAGTGATGTTAGTGTGAAGGATAGAGAGATGAAGATCCTCCAAAGCAGCAATAGTCTTAATCAGTTGTCCTGGTCTTCTTCTTGAAAGTATCTTGATCATAGCGTCAAACCCTAGCAGCTTCACCTCCACATCAGCCAAGCACGACTTGTTCTCCGCTGTTTCTTCCCGGATCCCTCCTCCTCCACCCTCTAGTTCAGTTACATTGCCGGTACTAATTAGTGGGTTAGCAACCGAAGTTATTGGTGAAGAAGAAGTCATTGTCGTGGTCATGTCCCCAATTTGCCTATTACCGGTTTCTCCGAGGATTCTCCGACGCTTTTGTGACTCCAGGCATTGTAGGAGTTGCTCCAGCTCTCTCACAAACTCTATTGCTCCACCTATGATCGACGCTTGATCTCCCTGTTAAATACATGCATAGTAAAAAAAATGTTCTCAAACCGTCCGAATTATATATGTATATATGAATATAGTCACACATAAAAGAAGAATGTGCGTAATCATACCCTTTGAACGTAGGATCCAGGCATAAGTGACCTGAGGACACGAAGATGCTCGTTCATTTGCTTTCTACGGTTCCTCTCGACCGCGATATGAGTCATTCGTTGGCTTTCTACTTCTTCGCTGGTCTTGCTTGTTCTTGCTCTCTTCCTCTTGCTCTTCACCTCCTTTGTCGTATCATTCTTGTTCTCTCTGTCTCCTTCTTCTCCTCCAATAAAACGGAGTTGCACCGAGTTGTTATCGTTTTCGTCTTCTTGATTCTCCTTTTCTTCAAGAAACACGTTGCCTATGTTTCCTTCACACTCACCTCCTTCTTGAGACATGAGATTATGGGTTTGGTTATGGTCCTCTATCTTATCATTCAAGACTGGAAACTTCAAGAAATAAACCGGGTCCAACCCGGTTTCTTGATCGTCTTGGTTTCTGGTCTGGTTTAACGCCAGTTTCGGACCAAAGTCTGCAAACTGCATCACGTCTGCGAAGCTCATTTTATCAAAAGTAGGTGTCGTTGCTCCAAAGCCTGAAGGAGACAGTTGATGCTGCTGCGGCATCGATTGCTTTTGTTGTTGAAGGTTTCTGTTGAACATATAGTCTATCATACCGGAGTTGTTATCGTCGTTACCGCCTGAGGATTCACCTAAGAAGTTCGGTGCCTGAAAGAAACCGAAATATTTATATATACACACATATATAGTCGAAGAAATAAATTATTAAGACATGGAGAGAAAACGTACGTACCGAGTAATCTTTATCCATTGCTTCGTACTTGATCACAGAGCTTCTTGGCCTGATAACAACAATTCATGAGCGTCACAGTCAGTTGAAAACATATATGTGAATCAAAAACCCGCGTCGTTATGAATATACATGTATGTCTCAATAGTTTTTTTGGAATTGGAGACGTACAAAAAAACCTAGGCAAAATACATACCACATGCATATATGTCTTATACACAGTGTTTTATCAAGCTGAGTTATGAAAAATAATTAAGCGAATGATAAAAATAAGAGGGCTTACCTTGTATGATTTACTAGGGTTTACGAGAGATGAATAAAAGACATGCAAAAGTAGCAGAAGATGGACAAGAAATATGTATAATGAGACGTCACGGTTGAGCAACCCCTACCAAGCTCTCATATATATATATATACACACACGCATATATATATACATAATACAAAGAGAGAGGATCAACATATGCGTACATATGGTATAGCAAGAGGTATTAAGAAATCCTAAATATACGTATATCCTCATTAGTTTGTTTGTATAAGAGTAACTTAGGAATCATTAATGCATATTTAATAGAAGGCGGATCTTCACACAAATCATTTGACAATAGTTAAGTCCACTCAATTAGATACATAAAAGTCTGTACTATCGTTGTCCGTTATCTTCAAAGATGCGATAAGTTTTTTCTTAATCAGTAACCTTAGAAAACCGAAGAATGTACATGTGTTAGTCCTAAGTAATGTTATAGCATGAGGTAAATCATCGTTCTTAAAGAAACATATTACATTACATTATATATTTTCCCCCTAACTAACCTATTTTTTGACCTATTTATTAACTAAGTACATTATATAACCAATAACAAAATTCTGGATCTTGGCTTTTTTTTTGTTATGTACAACGAAATTAAAATTGACCAATATTAAAAAGCTCTTGTATAGTTACAGATTTATCAGTTGTTTCGTATATTTTTTTAAAAATTAGTTCTGAAAACCTAAAAATAAATGTATTATAATTTTTTTTTGTGTTTTCTCGTGTGCTTATTTTAAGTTTGGAGACCTATTCAAATGTAGTTTTCTATCAAAACCAAATTCAGAATTGGGAACGAGTTTAATTAATTACAGAAAATGAGAATTAGTCAAATGATAAATTATTGAATATTCCAAATCATATCTTGTTTTTGTAATAAATACTATTTATATATTTGTTTTTTTTTGTTTTTTTCTTAAATGTAAGAATGAGAGGAGCCATAGAATAGAGAAAAGTAGTAATGTGAAACACACGTGTATCACCTCTCTATCTTTTGAACCATTAAAGAGTAGGATAAGCTCCAGAGTTCACAAGCAAGCCAAACCGCTCTTCTTTTCTACCGCTTTTTCGTGAACTTAATCAAATCTCCATACGCGTCTCCTCTTTTATTTATATCAGTTCAGATTGAATTACCTATGTTATTTGTTGTCCAGTACATTAATTTTTCCTTTTTATTTTCAGGAAAATGACATATGCTATTATTGTGTGTGTGTTTGTGGCGACATGTGAATTTTGTTTATTTTATTTTCTGTCATCAGACATGTGAATTTTAATAAGGACAAGGTTGAATTAATAATACGTAAGAACATGGTTCTCAGTTACAAAAAAAAAAAAAAGAACATGGTTCAAATAGTATTTTAATCACTGAAATTTTGTTTTTCTTGGATGCCATTACACGTCCAATAAATAACTAAGGAAAAATTGGTAACCATCGAGAAGACATTATGAATGAAAAAAAAACTAAATAATATAAATGAAGAAACATATTTGTAACTTATTTCTCATTCCCACATTTGATAAAAATGCTTTTGTTCTGCCAATAGAGTAAATTTTATTAAAAAAATAATAAATCTTGTAAAGTTGTTAATATAAAACTTGGACCATTAATATTTTTTTCTGAAAGTTTTCATTTATAATTTATTCTTACCAGAAATTATATATTTGTAACATAGGCGGGTATTTAAAAAAGATTTCATTTTTAATACTCCCTTATTGTATTAGTTGTTAAGAATATTATCTAAAATCCAACTTTTTTTCTCGAATACCAATTTTTAAAAATTCCATTTTATTGAAAATAAAAATTTCGTCAATAAAAACTATCAAATCAGGTTTGTGATTTTTAACAGATAATTTATTGTTAAAATATTGAGTTGAATTGCCAGCTCCTAATATGGAAAATGAAAAAAAATTCTTTTGTTTACTTTTAAATGAACAAAATAAAAAAATTGAAATAAAAGAATAAAATCATTATTTGAAAATCATTTTAAATTTATATATTATCTAGAAATTTTATCATTTATTTTTTTAACTAAACAAATATTTTCAGAAACCCTTTTTTTCCAAGTAACCTTAAAAGTTGTAACAATAATTTTAAAAATTTCACTTGAATCTCAGATTTCTTTTCTTGAACTTCTTTATTGTATACTTTATATTTCCTTTCGGTATTAAAATTCTAAATGCTCAAATTAGTAATATAGCAATGTATGTATATCATGCATATAAAACCAGAAATGACTTATTCTCAGAAAACTCTATGCATGGATTTTAATAACACTTTTGCATAGGGTCAAACAGTATCGCGATCCATTTCACTAATAAAAACTTCTGATGACTTAAAGTCCAAATTGCAAATTCGTCTACGACCCACTTTGCCAATATTTCTTATATTTATGTACGTTTAAATATGTTTTTCTGGGCAACATATGTTTAAATAATTATATTATGATGTAAGCTGCAAAACAATATTCTCATCATATTGTGTTCCTGTGGTAATTTTTATATTTTATTTTTACCTTCAAATAATTCAAAGTATATATTGTTTGAGTGGATTTTAATCCCCTTTCACCTGATGAAATCATGTAAAGTTTTCATTGCCAAAGTAACACGTACGCACTTTTATGTATATACTATTTTGACTGTAGATTTGAATTATAAACAAACAACTCAAAATAATTTTTACTTAATTTTTATGAACCGAAACATACATAAAACATATAATTTATATAAAATATGTAAATTGTCATATATATATATACGATAATAGATATACGGTAATATATTTATACAGTGAACAATGTTACCGACATATATTAACTACGCATCACTCTTTTGCTTTAAGATAGTTATAAAATGTTATAAACAAAAAGTTTTATATTCTCTTTTATTTCCTTTTTTTTTTCAATGACGACTTTTTCTGTCACCTTTCCTCCCTTTTCTACTTTTGTTACTTTCACTTTCTTTCTTTTATTCTGTATGCATAATATACACCTAAATAATATTGTTTCCCATACATATAACGTATGGTTGGTGTAATAACAACAAATATTTTGGGTTAGTCCCCCGTTAGTGACTCTTTACTTCTTTAGAAATTACATATACTTTGGTTAATAACCGACATTTACATTAATATGGAAAGGTTCCTCAGCTACTTTAGTACTAAATAAATAAACATAATATATAATTTGAAATACAAAGACAGTGACAAATTAATTTGGATATAAAACTGAAGAATTTTTTTTATCTGTATATCTTTATAAACTAAATGTTATATCATTTACACATTTAAGGATATCTAGATAACTCCTATTAAAAATTATTAGCTTTTACCCATAAGGCATCTCATATCACCTAGTAAAATTATGTTTTCTGAGGTATATAAATAAAGCTAAAAATATTATCAACGTACCAATCATATATCTATCACTTTTTTTTTTATATCAATACCTACTATGTTCTTGTGTATATATTCATTAGATTAAGATCCATAAAAAAATATAAATATAAATTTTTATAATAGATAAGAAAATATAAGAACTACTAGATATGATTTAGTTAACCAAATTATTGACAAATAACATGAACAATTAAAATAAAATAATATGTATCTCAAATCAGATTTTTTAAAATAAGCAGAAAATGTAAGAAAATTAACATTATTACGCGAGTGTATAAATTGTTTATAAGAGTATAAAAATGTATTACTCAGAACTTATTAACTTTATACTTCTTAGGAAATTATAAAAGTTTTAAAATCATTTCTTAATATTTATAAGCCATTATAACATTATAAAATTGTCAACCATTTTATTAATTATCACATAAGTAACATTATTACAGGGTTTATAAATTATTTATAAGAGTAAATAAAAATCCTAGTACAGCTAACTTAATGAATATTTATTATAAATAAAACTATAAAAATTAATCGCTTATAAATATTTATAAATAACTTATAAGAGTTTATAAAATATCGTCTATAAGAGTTAATAAATCACTTAAGAGAGTTTTTGTCAACATTTAAGAGAGTTTAAATTCAAATAAATGTACATTTGTTAGATTTTATAAATCATATAAACTATATTACATATAGCTTAATAACTCCACACATGTTTAGAATTTATAAGTGCGTATAATTATTTATAGAAGTTCATAAATCATAAATAAAATTGTATAAATCAGTTTTAAAAGTATATATATAGTTACGTAAATGTGTATTTATATGAATTTATAAATTCGATAAAACTGTAGTACACAGCATAATAACCCATGTAAATTAAAATCGTTCAAAAGAACAATCTCAAATGTCTTTATCAAATATTTTAATACTCCAGTTCTTTCTCAGTTATTCACGAATCAGAGAAAAATACAGAGTCAATAATTTCATGGCACACAAGAATACTCAAATTTCCGACTTCAGTGAACAATCAACTAATGTCGAAGTTTGGGTAGAGATAGTACGCGTATAGGAAACTACAAGTCAGCTTAATCTGAAAGAAAAACATCTTATTCTTGGTGACCCAAATGTAAATTCTAAGTTATATTTATTTATTGTTTTATCGTACTAGAAATTTGTTTAAGTTCCATGGAAAATTAGGGTTGTAAAATCGAAGTAAGAATTCTTTATAATTTAATGGAGAATCACTACTTTGACTATTTTGATCGATGACGAAGGATGGAGGATTTTATGACGATTTGAAGTTACACCATGTGTTGGATTGAGAATGAATACTCCCGTCGATTCCACATCAATTTAGTCAAGCGTAGTCAAATATTTTATAGATTTTCACTTATTGAAAACCCATTATTTGAACGTGTTCATTTCCAACGAGTTCTCTAAAGGAATGCTGACAACACTTATACGTCTAGTATGCATTCTCACTTTATTCATAAGGAATGAATATGTTATGTTAAGGTAATTTAAAATCCCAAGTTGCTCAAATTTTATAGACTTCGTTGGATGGGTTACTACTTAAGGATATTTAACTCTCTATGTGGATGATTCTTATGAGAAGATATTTCGAGAACATGTGTCAAAAATTGATTTTAAGATGTAACTCATATGTTCATTAAACTTTGGCTTAAAATTCAAATTCATCCTCTATGTATGTTACCAACACTACTATTTAGTGGGTGTGAATTGGAATGCGAAGCTTTATGAGAGATTGCCCAAGATTAAATACACATAGCATATCATATAGTTATGAATTCTCCAAAAAAAAACTGTCAATAATTTAATTATTTTATGAAAAACTATTTTTCAAACATAAGAAACCAATAACTTTTTAATGTGTATGCAATTATAAAATTCGAAAAAAGTTTCACCTCTTTACCGGAATACAAATATTGTAACTCGCAAGTTTTTTCCAACATTCTAGCATCATCCGGCTAAAAGGTTTTTACCAAAAAAAATTCCAAAAAAGTACATGTCAATGCATCATTTTAGTTTTTGGATAAAGATGAATTTTACTGCTAAGCATGGGTCAAACTACCTTCATAAAACTAAAATTTCACAACTTCAGGAAAAAAAAAAGAATTTCACAACTTCAGAAGAAAAAAAAATGAATAAAGCATTTCAAAAAAAATTATTGTAAGATATTTCGAGAACATGTGTCAAAAATTGATTTTAAGATGTAACTCATATGTTCATTAAACTTTGGCTTAAAATTCAAATTCATCCTCTATGTATGTTACCAACACTACTATTTAGTGGGTGTGAATTGGAATGCGAAGCTTTATGAGAGATTGCCCAAGATTTTGATATGAAAAGTTAGAGGTTTACTAAGTACCATAAAGTTTTCTTAGCTTTGCGTTTTTGGCAAGTCAATTACATGGAGCAAGGTGAAATTTTTATGCATTTTAATATTAATGACTTTCATTTGTGGCTATACTTTTAACAGATTTACATTGTTGGAAATTTTCAAGAAAAATCAAGATCACGAACGAAAGACAATGTGTTAAATTCATCTTCGATCCACTATAGATTTAACAGTGATGTTATAATTATATTTTACAAATAATATTAATAGTATTAATATACATAATATTTTAGATAAATATATTTATGCTTCTGATATTTTCGATATTTTCGAACACGAGTAAAATTTTGATTCAGATCTGGTTCATCAAATATAGGAAATAAGGTGTCGTTCTGATATTTATGTCAGATTGGATTCAGTTTAATACTTTAAATTTGGATCAGACCCAGCTTAGAACTTTGATCTAGGTAGTTTGCTCAGACTTATCACTGGACATAAAAGAGTACATTGTTTAGTAAATCATAAGAGATAATGTTGTCAAACAAAGGTCTTCTTTTGAGAGTTTTGTATAGAAAATAATAAGAGTATATATGTCATTTCCCATTAAAATTGTATTTCGAACTATTCTTGTAGTTGCAGTTTTGTAAAGTGCTAAAGAAAAGGTCATATCTTACTAAACTTTAAAAAAAAATTAAATAAATATTCTTCTAAAAATGGAAAACATTTAAATTTCAAAAAGAAAAACCTCCAAACTATCTTATATTTTGAGATGGGGGAGTACTAATTTCTGAGAAAATAGAATTTACTATATAAAATTTACTAAGGAAGGTAATTATGCCATAAATCATTGTAATACAAATTATTTTTTTCTAAAGTTGAAAAGAAATCAATTAAAGCTCCAATATATTGCTAAGTTTAGTTCACATCTAAGGGCATGATTGTTTTCCCCACCACCACCTGAAAATACAGTTTTTGCGGTTGGTATCGGTTGTTGACGTTTTGCAACAATAACATACACTGCTATAAAAGACACACACAATGTAATAAATCGTTTCAAGATGCTCTAAACCTCTTAAATTCAAAAGTTGTTTCCATCTAACGTTTGCGAGAGGGAAAAATATTGTTTTTAAAACTATATAAATATAAAAGAAAAATATTCAATTAAAATGTTAAATTGAAGTGATAGAAATACTAATATATATATATATATATATATATATATTATTTTAATTTGTAGTATAAAACTCTAAAACAAAACTATTTTCTATAATTTAAAAAAAAATATAATAGGATAATTTTATAAATATATATTTTATATTTATTATAATAATATGCTTTTTTATATTTTTATATTTATATAATACAAATATTGTTACTTATTATTTAACCACGATTGGATTTGGAAGTTAATCAGTCATAAATATTCCGCAAAAGCAATTATTTTTAATTGTCGTATCAATCGTACAAATCTCTTAATAAAATCGCAACCATCCACAAACACCCGCATCCGCAACCGCTATAGAGGCCCTAAGTACATATTGGTTATTTATACTTCACTGATACTTATAGCTTTAAATCCATTCATTTGATAATTCAAAGAAATAAATATTATAATCAAGCATGGGTTTTCATTGTTGTACTGATATGAAAAGGGAAACTCTAATAAGATTTGTCTATTAACTGGCAGTGCAGAAATCCCAAAACTTCTTGCTTCAAAAATAGAAATATATTTTTTCAACATGTGAAATTATTTTTAACAAAGAAAAGATTCACGCTTAGTTAAGATCCACAAAATAAAACCAAATAATTGAAGTCTGGTAGCAAGGGCTAATTTGGGGCATGACGTAAATTCATTTGTTTTGAATTCGACTCCAACCGAGAACAAAGTTGTTGTTATTTGATCAGTTTGGTTTTGTGTTTTGGTCCAAATAGTTTATATGGTAATACAGTAATAAACGATTTGGTTATTTTCTTGTATTAGTTGGAAAATATTTCAAATTCGGATCAGATAGTGAATGTAAGTTTAATCATCTCTTTCTAAAACCGACCGGATCAGTTGATATGACATATAAAATACATAAAATAAAATTACAATTGAGGAAGAAAGTTGAGGCTTGATTGTGATAGGAGTCACGGTAATCTTACGGTCAGTGGGTACGTAGCATCTCCAAAAAAGCATGCATTTCTGGAGTTTTTAGATTAATAATTAAGCTCCTTTTAACTTATTGCATATTCACGAGTATGCAATGCTACTTTTTCGTTTAAGGATGATTTCGGTTTTATTTATACAGGAAAATGTTATGTAGAATTGGTATAAATGTTTTCACATCAACCAAAGTTTACAAATTATTTACTGAAGCTACCGTGAACGATGGAAGTGCTATTAGGATGGTGGGATAGATCAATCTCCAATTTACGTTGGTATTAAGAATTAGAAGACATAATAATAGGTACAACAATTAGAACATTTGTATTGGGCCATACCTAAACCACCAAAGTCATCATATATGTTTTGTGGGTCTGAACTGACCCAATTAACACTTGTGCATAACGAGACACTGAACATGTGGATGAAAGACAAAATCTTGGTTCATGAGTAAAACAACTGAAGGACCATTGTAGATGGCGGAAGTGGGCGATGGTAACAGTGTGGCACCACGCTGCAATGACAAGAATTTGTGCTTTTTTCTAAAGAAAAATCTGTTTTATTCAGATGAAGCCAAAGGTTTCAGTATAGGAGAAATGCGATGTTACATTTATATTTCGTATTTCATTTGGTTACAAAGATTACCAACCAAACTAATTGGAATGTGGAACTTAGATTAGCTCGTCGTTTGTCATGGTTTACTCGAAATTTATCGCCATATACGACCTTTTGGAAACAATCTACAGTAAAAACTATATAAATTAATTGAGACTATAGTATTTTATTAAAATTTATAGAGCTATTAATATACAAAAAATTTTTTAGATGTTTTTCTATTTTTGAATATTTAAATTTATAAAATAAAAATAGTTCATTTTACTGTATAGATATAAACTAAATTTTAGAAATTAGACTTTCATATTGTTTTATTCTATTATTTAGTTCATAATTTTATGTTTCATAGAATTTAAATGTGGCTTTAGATATAATTTTACTAAATATTATCAAAATATATTGAAATTTTAAGAAAAATAGAGATAATTTCATTGTGGATATAAAACCAACAATATAATGTTTAGTTTGTATTTATATAAAAAATATATATATATATTTATATATTAATTTATGATTTTAATGAGATTATATATTTACATAGAACTTTATAAAAAAATATTATCTTATTATTTAATCAATTTATGTCATATTTTGAACTCACCCAAATCGAGACCAAAGAAATTTATTAATTTATAGTGTTTATTAATTTACTAAGTATTAATTTATAGAGTATATACTGTACTATCTTTTTACTGTACAATAAACGGATTCACGTCTTTTTTTTTTTGAAGAATTGCATCAGTGCAAAGTTTCTTTCATGATTTTCTTTTCAAAAAGAGTATAAGTTTCTTTAGGATTTAAGATCAATGACGACTCTCCAACTTAGAGCATTCGATTTTTGGTTTATTTTTTTTATTTTCTGGTTCTTTTGGATAGAGATATAGGAACCATTCATATATTATAAGACCTAGTTCGGTTTTGTTTGATTTCTATTTTTGTATAATTTTGGGTAAACTATTTGGTAGTTCGAATTATTTGACTAAATTATCAGATATTCAATTTTTTTGAGGTGATAAATTTATTTGGATAGTTCTACTATTAGATAATTTTGAATATAAATATTAAGTTTATAGATGGTAATTATAAGTATTTGGTTATTTCTAAACTAAATATAATTAATATTTTTAAATATATAAATCATATTTCATTTTTTGGTCTGGATTCGGTTCTCGGTTTTTCAAGTATAAAAAAAATAAAAAACAATTTAGATATGTGTGTATTCCACTTTGGTTTTGGTTTCAACCTTTTTTAGGTTTTCGGTTTTTGGGTAAATACCAGTCCTACTCCAACTTATGATGATGATACATTGATAGGAGAATCTAATCTATTAATTTAGGATCCTACTTTTATTTACTATTAACAAGTCATAGTATGACCACTTAAAAAATGAGTTAATATGACATATTTGATATTTGTTATTCAATTATAACAAAATCTATTGAAAAATAATCCAACAATATCTTACTTAAAAATTTAAACATTTTTCTAAATAACATATTAATTAATTTTGTAGTTAGTAATATAATATTATTATAAATCAATGTTAACTAAAATTTTATTATAAAACAGGAAAATAAAAATTCTATGCTATTTTTTTTTTAAATTATAATTATATTCTGTATTATATAAAAATAAAGTTTTATATGAATTAAATATGACAAAAATAAATTAAATAGGTAAACTAATTTTTTTTTTATTTTAGTTTATTCATTTATAAAAATTATCACTCATCATTAAAATAGTTTAAAATTCGTAAACTATATAACATTTTATACAAAAACAAAAATAAGTTTATGAACATAGGTTAAACTTTTCTAAACACAACTATATATTATATTTTATATATTTTGAAACTCTCACTAATATATTTTTAAAAAACTATATACAAAAATATAATTGTATATAATAAATTTTATAAATATACTATTTAAAAATATCTTATTAGAAAATTATGAAATATAATCATTCATTGAAAATATTAATGACAAATTAGTTTTTTATTAAAATATTTTTTCATTTTTTTATTTTAACTATAACAAAATATGTTGAGAAATATTTAGAAAATATTACCAAAATATTAGAAAACTATGAAATATAATAATTCATTTACAATATTAATTACAAATCAGTTTTTTTTTAATTTATTTTTATTTTTTAATTTTAACTATACCAGAATATGTTGAGAAAAATATAGCAAATATTACCAAAATATAATAGTATATAATAACTTTTATAAATATACTATTTAAAAATATCTTATTAGAAAACTATGAAATATAATAATTCATTTAAAATATTAATGACAAATCAGTTTTTTATTAAAAAATATTTTTATTTTCTATTTTAACTATAACAAAATATGTTGAGAAAATTTTAGAAAATATTACCAAAATTTTAAATATTACTATAAAATAATATATTAATGTAGTAAAAAAAATTAAAATTCATGTAATCTTCCTAAATCAAAAATAGTTGTGTAATTCTCCAAAGTTTTTTCACAAAATATAAAATATTGAAAATAAATATTAAAAATAGATATGATAAAACTTCAAATTTACAAAAGATAAAATTATAGTTAATAAAGAATAAATAATAAAATTTTGAAATGCACCACGAAAAAATAAACTATATATGTACCTTGTACATAACATTATTTCCCGATGGATCAATAAATTTTAAATTTCATCAAAAAAAAAAAATAAACTATATATGATGTAAACATTAATGCAAAGTAATATTTTGAAATCTTAATTTTAAAAAGTTGAAGAAAATTTAATATCATAACATCCGAAAATATCTTATATCAATAAAATGTACTAAAATAATATGATAGATGATACTATGTATACAATTTACTAAGATAACAGGGTCATATTATTTAAACAAAACAGTTTTTTTTTTTATAAATCCCGTAAAATACTAAAATGATATATGTAAAAGTATATTTTTAAATGCAACAAGTAAATATAAATTACCTTAAACATATTTATTTTCTTTAATATAAGAAAATCAATTTTAAAAATGTATTATATGCAAAATGTATAAATTAAAGAAAAAAATATTTTGAATGAAGTTCTCTATTTGATTATTTAAGATTGTTATTTTATTGTACCTACTCGAAAATATATTAGTAAGTAATAAAAATAATAACAAAGTAAAATGTATTAAACAAATCACTATATATTAACAAAATAAAATGTCTTACACAAATCACTATATACACTAAAATGGAAATCTTATACTTAAAAAATTTGTAGTAATATAAAATATATTTATAAAATAAAAATAATTTCGACACGGACGTGCGGGTATAATCTAGTCTTTTCTTATATATAGTAAATATATAGTTATATATGTGAATAAAAATCACCATTATATATGTGAATAAAAAAATAATTTCCACACAAACAGAAAATACATGATAAATTTTCTAGGATAGTCTTTTTTAAATTTTTGTCACAAAAATATCTATTATGAGAAAAATGACCAATAAAAGTTTTAAAGATAGAATTTCAAATTTAAAAAATAAAAAAATTAAAATTAAATTTTCAAAATATAAAAGAGCTAATTTGATCATCTTCCTTATTGAAAACTATTTTTGTGATAAAAACTTAAAAAAGTTATTTGAGAGAATTGTCCTGCATAAATTCCCTTGCCGCTATATTCACCAAAACCATCGTATACAGATATTTGATCTTAGATACCTAAAACTATATATTAAAACACAACGACTAATTCACAAAATTAGATTATAACTCCAATACCTACAAAACTTTATGATTTGACAATTCAATGACAAAGTAACCTCTGGATTCTCAAATTTCTCCATGTGCCATGACAAAATTTGACAGCACAATGTCAAATTAATTCCAAAATTTTCACATATCTCAACACAAGGACACATAAACTTCCAAGATTCTCAAGCCTCTCTATCAGCATTTCTATAAATACCATTAGAATCTCCATGTTTTACTTTCCTATATGTGCTATGATGTAATCTTATATATCATCCAGATTTATTTCAGTAACTATTCCAACTATTATCTCCATATTTCTTTTGATTTTTATGTATAGTTGGGATGCTTATGAGCCTTGCTTTATGGATTTTTAGTGTGAACTCTCTCGGATCTGTTAAATGATCTCATGATTTATGTTTAATGTTTCTCTTCTTAGATTTTTTTCACGAGATTAGTTTACACGTATGTTTCAGATGAGGTTGGAGATTTCTGGTTTTGGACGTTTCTAGTTTGGGCCTAATGCATGCTTATCGAACAAGTTTCTGATGAGAATTTGGACTTTATGTAAATGGTCTGATGAATTGGTTTTAGAACTTTGGGCTAACGGTTTCTTTATTCATTCTCTTGATTGTCGTATAAAACATATTCTATTTCTGGTACTCTAATGAACTCATGCATGCATTCAATAACCTGGTGACGTTTGGTGATTTGTGCATAATGCTTGCTAATACAATGGCACCTCTATTCTCAGGACTAAACTTAGTTTACGAAGCCCAGCCGGCAATAGAAACGCTAGCATGGGTCTCGAGCTTTTACTGTCATTATTCACTTATAGGGTCCAGTTTCTTGAGAAAAGGATCCATTAGCTCTGGTGGTAGCAGTGACTACAAAGTACTTTAAATATATAATAAGATCTGCATTTGAATTTTTTTTTTTTTTAATGCTGAAGAAATTCCATAGTGACAAGGAATACAAAACAGAGAGTTTAGGAACCTAAACCTTGATAAACAGAACCCAAATTAAAGACCATTAAGACAACAAACAAATACAAATCACAGCTGCTGATCACACTGGTGACTGGCCGCTTGATAGTCAAAAAATTCTTGAACCAAAACTAGAGATGTAAAACAGATTTATCCATTCTGTTCCGTCCCGTACCGCAGTGGGTTAGTCGTCGAGCGGGTTACAGTGGGCCTGTTCCGCGCGGGCTGTGGTCTTCAAAATGCCGGCCCAAACCCGTACCGCAAAATATATAGGCTTTCGCGGGCCGTCCCGCGGAAGCCTCCTTATCAAACCACCTACTACAATTTCTTTCATGAATGTTCAAGTAGAAAAATTGTGTAAGAGAGTTGAAGAGAGCTCATTTAGCTTCACTAAAAACTTATCAAAATCAATGCCACAAAGCTCCATTTGTGCTGGCGTTCTTGAGTTAAAAGCCTTTTTTTGTTATCAGCATAAGGTTTTGTTGAGTTTAAATCTGACTGAATTATTGTCTTTGTAATAATTTGGCTCAAATTTTGTATGTCTTCATCAAACCAACTCTATTTTTAATTATTTGGATTGCAAAAAGATTCGTGAATCACTTTATCAAATTATACAAGTGACGTGATATACAACTAACTTTTCTCCTAAACGACATCATTGTAACCAAATTTAATTTAAGAAAAATACCACTTCACAATACTGAAAACAAAACCAACCAACTTAAACAATAAATATCACATTGTAATAAAGCAATTCATAGTTGTGTGTAATAAAAAGAGAAAACCAAATCAAAACACCACCAGAGCTCGATCGTCATTGCTGGAGCTGGAGTCGTCATCATTGGAGCTCGAATCATCATCACCAGAGCTCGAATCATGCATCATCGCCGGAACTCCTTATGTTTTCTGAGGGAAAAATCACAAGAGTCGCTTTTTTCCACTCTCTTTCTCGTGTCTTTCAGGTAAAATTAGAAATGAAGGAAAAATACGGGTCCATATAATCCTGCATGACCCGTTTCGGTCCATCCCGCAAAAGACCCAGTCCCGCAAAGACCCAATTTGCGGATCTAGAAAATCTCATCCCAATACCGTACCGCAACAGTCCTTTACGGGCCAGGCCCACGGACCAGATCCATGATTGCCATTTCTAACCAAAACCGGTCCACCTGCAGTAACGTATGGTAAAAAGCTCCCTCTAACAAACCGGTACAACAAATTCAATGAAGGCAAATGCTCTTCTACTATGTAGCAAAACCTCTCCCTCTAACAATCCATGCAGATTGCAGCGCCTACTAACTTCTGTTTCTTGGACCATGGTATAATCCTAAGTTACATTCCCTCGTAGTCTGTTCATTGATACGGCACTCCAGAGCTGTGAACCATTGGTTACTATCTTCTCAACACTATGCAACTGTCTTGATTGCTAAGAAGCTCTCTCTTTCAAACAAAAACAGGTTCCTGTTCTTCTTAATAATTTTCAAGATCCACGGAAAAGCATTGTCCTATCTCCACTAAGACAAACGTGTTGTTTACATAACCCAAAAGGTAGCTAAAATTATCATGGAGTCAATAACAATAATATTAATCAATAAACCTGATGATTTGATAAGATCATGGCAAACAACGGGATAGGGATATGGCACGTTGGCTCATGTATTAGTGGCAAGTCTCCCACTTGTTCAACATGTTCTCTAGTTGTTTAGTTGGAAGTTATTTTGTTAATACTTTTATTTGTGTATTTAAGTGATAGAGTGTTTTATTCAATGGGATATGAAAAGAAAATCGCAGTGAACTTGTGTTCTTGTTCTCTTAAATCTTTGGGACCTAACATGATTTTACAAGATTAGAGAGCAAATCCTAGAAGGAGTATCCACAAAATGTTTTGTGCTTTTGAAATTCCTAATATGAAAACCAATCAAACATATATTTCTTCTTCACCTCATTAGATAAGCATAAATCTTCATGGTTTCTTCTTTGGTAAGCCTAATTAGACCCCACATCTACTACTCTTGTTGAAGGTATACCAAGCCTCAAGGATAAATCGCGTAGCCTCTCTGTTGCTTCTTCCGGTGCCTTTACACCAATAGGCATTCAAATGGTTATAGGCGTTTCAGGAACTCTCAAAGACATGTCCTTCAACACAAGGAGGCAAGAGCACAAAACACACAAACTTAGTTATACCACCTTCAATGTAGTGTATCTGTTTAGCAATTTTCTTACAGTGCCCTTGTTTATTTTAGTAGATTTCTAGAAGAAAGGCCCAGTTTCAGTACTCTCATCTCTTCTAATAATGGTGTCAATGGCATCATTAACTCTTATTCCACATAGTATGATCAGCATTTGTTCGCAATTCCAAAGTCAGGAAGATTTGATATGAAACAAGAAAACAGAAAAAAATAAGAACTTGTAACAACCTTAACCGGAAAAAGATTTAATTTTCAAAATAAACCTTAACCGTTGAGCGGGTATAGAACTTTAGTAACCCGGAATTGAAATCCAAAATCAGGAAGAAATCATTAAAAAAAATACCGGGATTCCAAAAGTAAACCGATGGAATACCAGATTAGACCGATATTTGGACAAAACTGAAAACGACAACTGTTGTCGAATCAAGTTTATGTCTACCACATCGATCCCGCAATCAGGGTCGTCTCCTCCTCCATTAAACATCTCTGCTAGATAGATAAACTCCGATCTCTCTCTCTCTATATCCGACGACTTGTTGTTTTGTAAAGATGCAAGCTTTCTACATATTCGTCGTCTCTCTGCTTCTCACCCTTAACTACAGGGTTCGTTTCCTTTTATCGAATCTGAATTTGCGTGTACAAATCTATGACTTATGGATCTAATCGAATGTTTGTGATAGGGAGAAGCTAGTGGCTCTGTTTTCTTCATCGATGGATCCAACAACCAGTATCTTCGTCCACCATCAGCCGAGGTAATCATTGGTCTTTGTTACATCAATAATAAGATCGCCATTGTTCTTTGTTAGATCAATTAAGATCCCGTTAAAGAAGTAACATAAAGATCCATTCTTTGTTCCAAGTCTCACCATGTTGGAGTTTTGTTTTTTGTTTTTGTTTATTTGCTATTCATGTTTGTGACTTGGTACTTCTTTTGTATTGGTTTCTTACATACTAACACATGGATGAATCACTTTTGAGTGTTTGGGGGTAGAATCAACTGGTGGTTAAATACATTTATTTATTTTCTTCGTTTTGAAATGAAATCTACTACAGGCGCTTCCCATGTCGCTCTCTGAGATATCTGCATCAGTGTCTGCCTTGTTGGGTTTTGCACCTCCATCTACTTTGACTGCTCATGGCTCTTCCAAGGTTTTAAAGTTTGCTTCTTTTTCTTTTTAATTTTGGTTTAAAGTCATGTACTTGATCATCTATTTTTTTGTTTGTTATATAGCTGAACAAGATTCTGAAGCCTAATCCATTTGAGAGGCCACGTGCTGCTTTTGTGCTAGAAATCGCCGGAGCACATGGTATGCAAAGGAAAGCTTTTACTTTTCTGACATTAACCAACTTTTTTCTTATTTCTTAAGTGTTTGTTTTTTACTTGCAGATGCGCTTGTGGAAGACCATTCTTTCTTGGGAAATGCCATAAGAGGCAGTATCAGTTCTGATTCTTACAATGCTGATATTGAGCTTCCAGGTGCCCTGATAGCTTTAATACAACAAGTTTCTCATAAGCATTACTAGTTTTCTTCATTTAGGTTTAAGTCTTGCTTTGAATATATATTACTTTAATAATCTTTTCAAAACTCGGCAGAAAGTGGAGTGGCTGTTGTGTCTGTCAATGAACCCTCGTCCGATGTGACTGACAAGGACATGAATGAGTTTGTAAGTTCAAAATTTCTTTTCTTCTAAGTGCAGAACAGATAACACTATTTGTTGGTCTTTCTCATTTTATTGTTTTCACTAGCTAATGGTGTTGCTATATTATCCCTAGGCATCTTGGTTGGGTGGTTCGTATGTTACTGGCTCTGCTGAACCATTGACTGGATTGTTGAGTATTCCTCTAGCTGGTGCTGCTAATGTGGAGTTCCATTTGGAGAAGGTGACATTGTTTAATCCATACAATTTTAGTTACATGTAGAAATTGTGATTTGTTTGAAGAAGGCCTTTTGACATTTATTACCGTGGGCAGGAAGCAGAGAGGAAATTTGCACTGAACCTTTTGGATTTATATAAGAATATCAGAGGAGCAGTCAATCTTCATGGTATTGAACAAGCTGCTGAACTAACGATTGGACGCTTTGGCGGTATCCATGTAAGACCGTTCACTAAAAGTGTCTATATTCTATCATCTTGTTCTTCTACTTGTCTTTTATTCTGCAAAAGCTTGTCCATATGTCTAATATAATGGAAACTACAGGCTTTAGCACAAGAGTATGGACAAGGTATGGCTAAGCAAGGGATGGATGTATTGCTTGCCACACTATCAAAGCTTTTCGATCTGTTAGAGACATCTCACAAAGGTAAATTGTCTATGTGATTTGATAAACTCATTTTTTAAAAAGAAAGTAGTTCTAGACTGTTTGTATGTAAGCTTAAGATATGTTATGGCTTGTTGCAGGCCAAATTGTTGGAGTGATCGTCCTTGATGAGAGAGTAAACCAAGAATCAGCTAATCTGCTGAGCGTTGAGTCTTCATCTCGTTCATCTGCAAGGTCGATGGCTGAGGTAGAGGGAGTTCCAAGTGGAGCCATTATCGCTCAAGTTATACTTGTTAGGCTAACTCTTGCATGGTTAACTGGAATCATCCTTCTCATTGCAACTCTCCTTGGGGTAAGTTCACATAACTCCTCTTCTATCAGTGGACTACCAAAGCAGATTCTCATCCGTTCTTGCTATTCATGGCTGTTGCAGGTGTACTTCCTTATGTACATGCCTTTGACCAAGGACACGCTCCTTTATTCAAACGTGAAGCTCGATTAAGTCGTAAAATAGAGCTCAAGTGGACACCGATGAATCTTCAGGTTGATCACTTACATCTTTTTGTGTGTATTACTCCTTGTTTCTCACTTGGATGCATTTGAAACCAGTATTATTTGAATGTTTTAAGAGAAGGTTGTCACTTTTTTGTGGCCGGACCAGTGGATGTGTTATCTTGTATATTGTTGCAATAAGGTTTCATTCTTGATTTGTTATTTGTTTTCTTCTTTTACATACAAGCGAGTCTCAGTCCTGATATTAATAAAGCACGATTTGGACGCATTTCATGTAATCTTATGTTTCCTGTAATAACCTCTGATAATGGAATATGAATAGATATTACATGTATCACTTGTAAGTTTTTTGCAAAGATCTTTGAATGTTCTCTTAGAACCCAGGGAAATATATCAGGTAGTCCCAAGTATGAACCTTCACCTCCATCCTTCTCTATTCCAAGAACACTTGTAGAATCCTGTTTTGATCCAATTTAGTATGACACGGTTCTTATTTCGTTAAAAGCAACTACAAGAGGTTGTTGCATCATTGAGACAAAAGTTAACAAACCACCTCAAGAACATGACACGACCAAAGAGAAGAGTTTCTTTATTCAAAGATGATGCAGATAATTGGTGATAAAGGTCTACATCAAACAACAAACAAAAACTACAAATAATTTATTGGGGACAAAAGTATTTGATGAAACTCATGTTTCTGTCTGACTCTCTGATCAAACTAAAATGTTTTATGCAAACTGTCTTTTAAATTTTGGAGGTTCACAGACTCGTCTTGGGTTTGGCTTTGTAGGCAATGCGTCTGGTCACAGTGCGCATTGTCACGAATTCCTCTGCAGAAGACGGATGTATCCCAACCTGTGTTTTGTTCACAATGTCAAATTTAAACCTTCAGTTAAATAAAAAAACATAAAACTGGTTGAAGTGAAAAGTGTTTTTATTTTACTTACAGTGCTGTCAAATTGTGCTTTGGTTGCTCCACACTTGAGCGCAATTGCAATCCCCTGACATTGAGGAATACAAGACATGTTTTAAAAAGCATGAGACACCACTGGATCAAAGGTCTAGTCGATTCACAAGCTTTAAAATCTGTGCAAGGCCCAGTAGTGGCTTATAATATAGAAAAACTTGCCTGCATGATCTCAGCTGCATCTGGACCGCACATGGATGCTCCAATAACCTTGTCAGTCTGCTCATCAACTATTAGCTTCATCAATGACTTCTCCTGCCGTCTATCAACCAAAGACAAATATGCAGAACGTTGAAAACCCATGAGAAGATTCTAAAAAATGAAATCAAGAACTGTCTTGGTCGACTTTGTGGATTTTTCTATGAATTGCATAGAACTTTAAATGCTTGCATACCCAGAAATGGTGTTCTTCATAGGATTAAAGCCTGAGGTGAAAACCAGAATATCCCCAGTCGCTTTTTCTACTGCCTCTTCTTCGCTGAGACCCACCACAGCTAATGGTGGTATGCTGAAAGACAGAAGACAGAAAATGTAAATAAAAAAAACAGCGAAACTTCATGGAAGCTTCAGACTGATTTGGTACCACTGTGAACACATATGCCAAAATGAGAGAGATATATTGTGAATACTTTTCAGTTCTTTCCAGAGTTCAATATTCAAATATAGAGTGCAGATAGTAAACACAACTGATATTGGTGTACAACACATAACACTACGGTAATGAGGCACTAGTGTCTTTAATATGAGACACAGTAAAATATCCTCCTATGAAAAAGAAGGCTTACCAAAATACAGCACAGGCTACATTGCTGTAGTCTGCTTTAGTAGGCTTCCCACCAAAAACAGTGTTCTGCAAGCATCAAAACATATCCCACTTAACAAATAGATTATAGAATTAGACAATCCCAAACACAAAAGCTAAAATATTGGCGGTGGTAGGAACTCCTCAAAGGGTTTGTGTAGTAAATTATAAGTGCAAGGTTAGAAGCACAAACCGCAAAGCAGGTGGCCTCCATTAAGGCAACAGGCGTTAGGTTGATCCGGTTTGTAGCATCTCCCACAGCCCATATGCTAGGTATGTTAGTGCGTGAATACTCATCAACCTGAGGATAATTTACTGAATTAGTAGCTGCAAGAGTATAGTTTTTACTTAGAAAGTCGAGGAAAAGTGTTCTTTAGGATAATATGAACCTTCACAGCTCCAGCCTGATCAAGTTCAACACCAACAGCTTCTAAGTTCAATCTCTTGGTATTAGGATTTCTGCCTGTTGCATATATAAACAAAAGATACATCCTTAGAAAGCTCCATGGAAAAATGCAGGGACAAGAAAATTACTCTTGACATATACAAACAGAAATTTGAGAATCTCATAATTATTGATAGATAGAAAATTTACCAGTGGCAAATAGCACCACATCCGCCATGAACTCTTCCCCGTGAGAAGAGATTACTTTGATCCCCTCGTCTGTTTTTGTCAACTAAATTGAAAGATGCAGTAAGTTCAGAAAAGGATGAACTGTAAATAGTAAATGATGAATGAAAAGTAACAATCATGCTAAGATACCTGAGTCAAACTTGTTTGCGGATGCAGATTAACACCCCTTCCTTCCAGATTTCTAGCCACAAGTGCCCTCATTTCGTCATCAAAGCCCCTATGAAAGTAAAATTCAGAATAGTTACGACTGCATTTTCCCTGAAAAGAGATTGCAGGAGACCAAAAAGAAAAAAACAGAAGCTTATGGAGCACCTTAGTGGAAGTTCCTTCCTAAAGAATAGATCCACTGTACCACCCATTCCACGCCATATTGATGCAAACTCCACAGCAATGTACCTAAGTAAAAATGGTAAACAGAATCGGGATCTGAAACACTGATACATCAGGTTGAAAACATTGAGGGAGACATTACCCTCCTCCAAGCACTACCGCACGCTTAGGAAACTCTTCCAAACTTAAAGCTTCATCAGATGTAATAGCCAGCTCCTGTAAAAGACAGTTTATGTACAACTATCAACGACTTTCCTTACATAGCAGTTCATAGTTATGTTTTTATTGAAGATAAGAAAAAGATAAAAGACAAAAACTCACATGTCCAGGAATATTGGGCTTCTGTGCCCGGCTGCCAGTGGCGATCAAAATGTGCTTGGCGGTGTAACTTATTTTGGTACCATCGATCTGCCTCACCTCAACTTCGTTGGGACCAACGATTCTTCCTTCACCTTCATACAACTTCACAGCAGCATTCGCCAACAAACGCTTGTAAATATTGTTCAGTCTCAAAATCTCATCAGTCTGCAACACATATGAAAATTTACAGACAGGTTAATACTGCTGTTACCACCAAACAAAGTCACAGGACACTAGTGCAAGTGTATCATGAAGTATAGCAATTCAGTGGATATACCTTCTTTTGCAGAAGCTTCTTCCATGTGAAATCCACATTCTCATTGATTTCCCATCCATAGTTTCTAGCATCCTGACAGAATATTCCCACCAACATATGTCATCAACCAACCAACATACAATAGCCAAAACGATAACTTGGAAAGGCATAGAAATGATGGATAAAAGGAACAAAAAAAAATCAAATTTGTTGAGTAACCTCAAGTTCACCACCATAAGTAGCACCATAGACGAGAATCTTCTTGGGAACACAACCACGAATAACACACCTAAAGATTAAAAAGATGTCGTCTTTATAACAGAAACAAACAACCCAAACACAACTAGTAAACAAAGTAGGTCACTTACGTTCCACCAACACCACCAATCTCCTCAGAGCTAATAGGGTGAAAGGGAAGCTCACATATACCAACCTATTAATATCAATATATAATTACGGATTATTATTATTATTATTATTATTGACAATAACAAAACAGATGTTATCACTGTTCCTACTGATAATTCACCTTAGCGCCATTATTAGCGGAAAACCTAGCTGCACGAACACCGCCGCTCCCCGCGCCGATGACAAACAAATCGAAATCATAGTGAGCCTCCGTGGCTTCCTCAGCCGCCACCGCCTTGTCAAGCTCTCCGTCAGCAAGCATCTTCCTCCCCATGATTGTGCTGCTGAATCAGAAACCCAAACTGCAAACAAACAAACAAAAACGATGATCAATCAGAGTATCAGAACGAAATGAAAAAAAAAAACGAATCTCGAATCAGTAAAAGGATAGATCGAAGATGTGTACATCTCTAAGAAGAAGAAGAAGAAACTAAGATCGTCTAGAGAAGAGAGAGACACAGACACGATTGCCTTTTTGTACTGTTTTTAGGATTTTTTTTTTCCTTTTTTAAAATCAAAATCATTTGATGCTTTTTTTCCTCGAGCGTTCATACGTTATATGATGACGTGGATTTAATATCTGAAAATCTTAATTATTTTTTTTTTTTGTCACCAACTTACTGCTCTGACCAAAACATATGGGAGTGTTTTGATGATCTATCGAAAGCGACTTCCAAGTGTAAAAGATGGAATCTTCAACAGTCAAGGGTCGAGATTGAACGCTGCAAAGGCGTATAGGTGTTGTCATTGTATTTTCTGACGTGGCTTTTCTATAGCCAAATGGAGTTTAGTGAGACAAGAATATAACAACACCCACAAATTATTCTTCTCATCATCGTGTTACTACTACTAAAACTAAAACAAAACAAAGACAAGACGTGCTACTAATTCTGCAAATCATAAATTCTCTCTCACCAAAATGATTTCTATGCTAATGTTGTGGAAAAGAACATTTGTATTGAAATCAACAAAATATCTTTTGTGAAATAAATGTAATGTTGATGCTTCATATGGGCTGTGCTAATTGATAGATATGGGATGATACAAAAAAATGGTTAGATGGTCATCAGGTAATGTGCACACAAGAAAAAAATTATAAAGCTGAAGCTATATAACATTTACATATTAATATGTTTGACATGTACAACTTAGCCTCAGCCTCAGCCTCGATCATGTCTTGACAGTGTGAATCTTCTTTTGACCCCTCTTAATAGAGTGCCACCAATTCACTTTGCTTTCAAAAGCCGTGAACCTTAGAGTACGTCAATTGCCACATGTCAGTCAAAATAATTTCAGTTGTGCATTGTAGCTTGAGGTAATTTCAGTTGTGATCTCTTGATATCTTGCACCTGGTCTTGTCTATTATCTACTCCATATGTAACATTTTAAGAAGATGATATTTATTGTTGCTTTTTCTGTTTAATATGGAAAATCTGAATTTAGGTGTTAGCTTTGTTGATTAAAAATGCTTTCTATATCTTTTAAAGACTTCTTAAGATGCTAGAATTAAATTTGGCATGTTATCATTAGACATAGTCCTTGTAATTGGTTTGTTGCCTAAACCATTGTTGGCCATTTTTTGTTATGTCTGAATGTGATCCTAATTTTTTTTGGTATGGTCGGATAATACCAACTGTGCTTTTGATTTTTTTTAAATTTTTTTAATAGTTAGTGTGGTAAATTAATTATTTTGAAGAACTATATGTCTATGTCTTAAACTACATCCAATAAATGATTCATCTATGTCATATCTGTAATTGGTATGCGTGTGGATAATATACATTTCCAAAGTTACTTTGGAGTACCTGGATAATATGTAGTTTGATAAGAAGAAAAAAATGTAATTATGATAAAGCCATATAGTGTTTGTTTGAACCAACTGAAACAATGAATGATTTTTAAAATAAATTTTGTTCTATGCTACGTAATGATTTGATTTTATTGGATAAGGGATGTTTTACGATATCTTTGCTTTGAATCCATGGATTGTTTTACTATTGTTAGAGCATGGTTTATTTATTCTTTCAATTTGGGTGAAAGAACATGTTAAACACACTTATTTTATCATTTGTGAGGTTGAGTTGTTAAAATCATGTTTCCTTAATTGAGTATATATAATTTAATTTTTCTTAAAACATTTTCCCTCTATTTTCTTTCCTTCTTCAGCAATTCACGAGCTGCTCTCTACTCTGCCTCTCTCTCTGTCTCTCGTTCTCATCAAATCTTAGTTTTGGTAAAGTGAAAATCTTCGATTTAGGGTTCTGATCCGATCGCAAATCTTGAACCTAAATGGATGATCAATGGCGTCCAGGATCACCGCATTATCACTCTCCGCCGCCGTGTCAAGCTCACCACGGAGACCATACTGCTGAGGATTGTCACAATGAAGCTGATCGGCTCTATACGAGAGCTCGAATTGATGTCATCGGACGTCAACTTAGTGGTGTACCGCCTCTGCCTCCATTTTATCATCATTCTACTCGTCCTCGAGGTTGTTTTCCCGAGCCATTCTATTTGCTTTATGCGTAAGCTGGCGAATGATTTTAGTTTCTTTATCATATAATTTTTTGCTTTCTTTAGCGTATAGAAGGTGTTTGTATTATAGGTCTTACTCTTACTGCATAATAACTCCATTTTGTATAATATTTTAGCTAAGTGGAAATAGTTTTTTTAGCCAAGTTGTTGCCTAGGAAACATATATTGATTGAGAACACATAGGTAACAGATAATAGATTCCATTCTATTGATTTGTATGCTTACATTCAACTATGTGCAGGATTACTAATGAGGAACTTGTACTTTTATGTCTTGTGCTTCTGCACATTTGCTGTGGTGAAGGCCGGTTCGAGTCCACAGAACAACACTGGTATCAGACTTGATGCTTTGTTTGCGATATTGGGGGATTTCGGCTACCACCCTGTACTCGCTGAGACTTGGAAAGGGAATAGCCCTTGCGACAACTGGTTCGGGCTAATCTGCGTTGAAGGTCATATCAAGTATATATTTCTCATGTCCATGAACTTGACTGGCTCCATCTCTCCACGGTTTGCGGATCTCACATCAGTACATGTAATCGATCTGTCTCAAAACCTTCTCACTGGTACCATTCCCTTCGAGCTGACCAAGATGAAACTGAGGTTCCTGGATCTTTCCCACAACCAGCTACACGGGAAAATTCCTCGTTTTCAGACACTAGTTCCAGTCACGGAAGGAAATCCAGAGATTGTGACTGCGGCGGGGATCATTCGTGTTCCTTTAGGGAGAGGTGACAAGGAAACTGCAGGCGTTGGGGGATTTTACGTTTGGATTATGGTTCTTGGTTTCGTGCTTATTGGAGGAGCAGTCTTCCTTTTCTATCTTGCTAAGAAACTAAACCACCCGGTCTGACTGATTGTGCTTGTCAAGAATGAAGTCTCCAACTTTTATATAGTGTATGTTATGTCTAGTGTTGTTGTTGTTTAGTAAGAGATACTCTTAGTTTGACAATGATACTATCACTATGTCATTACCCAATATAAGATTAAAATAATTTTTGGATCGCTTCTGTGTTTCCTCTACATTGTATGTTATGTCATAGTATCATATAAACAGGTGGAAAGGAGCTTATCACAAATAAGCAGCTCCAGTTTTGAATAATCGCCATGCTCCAGATATGTTCACATAATACGTTTCAAGAACTTTTAGTTTAGAACTCAGAAATCAGAAGAAGGTTGTTACAGCATGAAGACTAGTTATGTTAAATAGCTACGGCATGGTGGTTTTTTGAGGTTTTGACTGGGTAACAACATATAGTGAAGAATGAAGATTAGTGAAGAGTAAGAGCACGAGTTTTTCTTCTCTGCTTTACTCTTGTTCATATTTGATTGGGTAATCTAGGGTTAGAAGATTACGTGAGAGGAAAGCTATTTCTGTGTTAATCGCTCACTGGATGGTATAGTACTAAATACTTATACTAAGAAAGCTAGAATATAGTCTCTTCAGGCATGAACTATACAGTTTGATATTTATGGATGGAATCAGTTTATCCTAAAAGTCATATACATATGTCATGTGGTTCTTGGATTAATAATTTCATTTTCTATCCTTACTTTCATAGTTTCCTCGCTGAATAAAACTTGACCATTGTTAAGAGGTACAGGAAATGTTATAACAATTTTGTTGATCTCTTACTTTCTTGTCATAATGTATGTATCCTTTCTTTGTGTAACTGATTTTGTTACAGTGGACACACTTACAGTTTTTCTTTTCTTTGCATTTTGTTTCACCTTTAACCTTTCATATTAGTATGTTTTTATTCATATGTCTTTTGTCTTGGAAGAAGATGGAAGTGAAAAGTTGACCAAAGTAAAGAAAAAAAACTGTTTTAGTAACAACTAACAAGTGGTTTATCCAGTGTGGCATTGACAATTGGCTATGGATTGCACAGCACGATTAGCTCAGGCTTAGAACTTTGATTGGCTCAGGCTCTGCTTTTCACCCAGACCGTTTTGGAAATTGTCTTTAGGAGCTTTAATTAGAGTCATAATGTCAAAGTCAAACAAGTAAAAGTGATTTGTTCAACGTATTAAAAACCCCATAGTTATGTTCTCGTTAGCTTTTAACAAGTCGTTAACGAATGAAACATAACTTCACATGCATCTTATTAAATTTAACCGAACCACCCAAGTAACCAACTTCATAGTTTCTTGTGAACGGATCAAAGTCACGACACACGAAGCCCATGCATGCACATAACCATTACATGTTCCAATAAAAGAGGACAGTATCATCACCAGTGAACTTTTGAGGACAAGGCATTAAAACTGTTTCGTCTTGTTTAAATTACGTCTCTTAATCCAATTTATTATCCTCAACTCTCAACTGTACTCTGCCACTTTCCTCCTCTATATAAACCATCCCATTCCAAGCATACATGCTATCAAATCAAACACAAAACATCACATTTGTTCGTGGTAATAATACAAAATGGCTATGACTTTCTCATCACTCACCAACCTAGTCCTTCTGGTCTCTGCAGCTGCGTTGCTTGTGTCCCACTCAAGTGCTCGCAACTTGCAGCAGACTCAGACACTGCCTCTTCAAGGAGCTGTTTCTCCTACCAAAGCTGAGGCTCCTACCGTCAATGCCCCTCTCGACGACCAAAAGAACTTCATTGTCGGTGGTGCTGCTGGAATAGGCGGATTCATGGGGATGCCAGGTGGTGGGACCGGTATGACGTTGCCTCTCCCATCCGGGACACCGCTTCTTGGTGGGTCTGGTGCGTTTGGTGGTTTGGGTGGTGCAATGGGGTTTCCTGGTATTGGAGGTAATGGTGGCGGTTCTGTTCCCAGCTCAGGAGGTGGTTTGGTGTCTCCATGAGAGAGTGTCTGAGAGAGATTAAGATCCATTGTCTCTAGCTTTAAGATGTGTTTGGTTTCTTTTGCGTTCTAGTTTGGATCATTGTTCTTGTTGTTTCTGTGTTTGCTTGTCTGTTGCTGCATCTTATCATCACCTGTTTAATGTTGTGTTGTGCTTGCATGTTGTTTCCTTTCCTTAATGAAAAATGTTTTCTTATTATTCAAAATCGCGGCGACATCAAGTAAAAAGTGTAAAACTATTTACTGTATTCACTAAACCGACGAAAAGATAAATTTGGTAGGATTGAAACTTGAAAGGTATGAGTCTAGCTCTGGTTCATGGAGGTCTATTGATGTCGCCGCGAGCATAACTCAACGTGAAGAAAGTGGATGTGTGCTCTATTTGTATAATTTAAATTAGGCAAAAGTAATAAACAGATCCATATAGCAAAACAGGCAAATGACCTGTTTAATTGTTTTTATTGGGCAAACACAGGCAAAAACAGACTCCTACAAGAATTGTGTCCCTCCTCTCTCTCAAGTTAAGGTGATGATTGGTGAAAAGAAAAGACGAGAGTTTTAGTGATGTAATTAATAATCCATGCCTCCCATTCCACCCATGCCTGCTCCAGCTCCTGCGGACTCGCTTTCATCTTTAGGAAGATCCACGACTACAGCTTCAGTTGTCGTCAACAGAGATGACACACTAAAAACAACAACCACAAACAAGTATGTTTACAGACTTTTCTTATGACAATGAGAACTGAGTATTGGCAGGGCTTTAGCTTTTGATTTACCTGGCAGCATCAACCAAAGCGGTCCTGATCACTTTCAGAGGATCAATGATACCAGCTTTCACCATATCCACATATTCACCTATTTTTCATTTTCTCCAGTGTTAGGCTGTTAGCTAAAAGATAACCTTCATATAGATTAAAAGTGAAAGTCATAAAGGACTGTTAACTTACCTTTAGCAGCATCATAACCAAGGTCTGTGTTATCTTGCTCCAAGAGCTTGCCAACTATAACAGCACCTTCAACTCCAGCGTTTGAAGCTATTGTGTGAACAGGAGTCTGGTCAACCAAAATCAGTTAAACCTCTTCTTCTTAAGAATCATCAGAAGATCAAATATGGCATTCGTTTTAAATATTTGATTACCTTCAAAGCGTTCTGAATGATCTGCACACCAATCTTCTGGTCAAAGTTGGCTGTTGGAAGTTTCTCTAACTCTCTCGCTGCGTACAGAAGAGCCACACCTCCTCCTGCAAGTGTTTTCATTTGTTTCTTCTCAGTAAACTTTTTAGCTTTATGTGAAAGATGTGTTTCTCACTAGGGGAGACATACCTGGCAAAATACCCTCTTCAACAGCTGCTTTAGTGGCATTCAAAGCGTCTGTCACTCTGTCTTTCTTCTCACCAACCTCAGCTTCACTTGCTCCTCCAATCTATACCCAGAAATCCAGAATTTATGTCAAGAAACTTGCAATTTAGGCTTCTATATGTAAAGCTACAGAAACATTTTAACATGATATCACCTTCAAAACAGCAACTCCTCCAGAAAGCTTAGCTAATCTTTCTTGCAGTTTCTCCTTGTCATAATCCGAGGTGCTCAGTTCAATTGCTGATCTAATCTGTTAGTTGCAATACCAAAGCAATTAATTCACATCTTGCAGCCACATCATACTTTCTTGCACACTAATTCTACCATCTAGATTTATCAGGGCACAAGGCTAACAGTTACCTGCTCGCATCTTTCCTCAATGGCCGTCTTGTCGCCAGCCCCATCAAGAATAACAGTGTCATCCTTGGAAACAGTAACCTACAAATAGCCAGACAAGTGTCAACTACACTTAGAAGTCCTTGTCAAGAAGGATATGCTGGCAACGCTCGGATCAGTCTGACTTCATACAAGGAGCTACATCTATACATCATAAAGATTTCAAAGACTTACCCTTTTGCAGGTCCCTAGCATGCCCAAATCCACCTTCTCTAGGTTCATGCCAAGCTCATCCGTGATAACCTATATCGATCCAAGTAAATACTCTGACCTTTAGCCAACCCTTTTGCATTGTAGATTTCGAAATACGGACACATAAGATAATGCAACTTCACCTCTCCACCAGTAAGGGCAGCAAGGTCTTGCAAGTTGGCCTTCCTGTTCTCTCCAAACCCTGGGGCCTTGATGGCACAAACCTATACGAAGGTAGATTATCAGTCAGAAACTAAACAAGATCATAACCTCTAAACACTTAAGACGTTTTAGTTGTTCAAATTCCATACCTTGATTCCAGCACGTAGCTTGTTAAGGATAAGAGTTGCAAGAGCTTCACTTTCCACATCTTCAGAGACAATCAACAGCGGTCTTTGTTTCTACAAGTTTTCATTTGAACAACAAATTAGATACCTTTCACACAGCAGTTCCAAGACATAACGATTCCAAATCTACTAAATGGAGATATAGCATACATACCTTCATAGCCAACTCCAACACTTTCACTATAGAGTTGATGGAGGAGATCTTCTTCTCATGGATAAGAATGAGAGGCTCTTCCAGTTCCTACATATTGAACCACAGCCCTGTAAACTAAATAACTGATTCGAAGCATCACGTAACTTGATTGAGTAGTGGGAGTAAAAAAAACTTACACATTTTTGAGTTTTCTGATTGGTGATAAAGTAAGGGGAAGTATAACCTCTGTCCAACTTCATCCCTTCTACAACTTCCAACTCATTAATCAACGTCTTTCCATCCTGCAAGTCACCTTACCAGCATAAGTGCCTTGACCAATCTACCAGCAATCATTCCAGCGAGAGTCACTTACTTGGATTGTGATCACACCTTCTTTGCCAACCTTCTCCATAGCCTTTGCGATAAGTTCACCAATCTCCCTCTCTCCATTCGCAGAAATGGTCCCAACCTGAGCAATCTCCTCAGACGTGCTGATCATCCTCGCCCTGCTTTTAAGGTTTGTCACCACAGCATCAACCGCCATGGAGATACCTCTCCTCAGGTCCATAGCGTTCATTCCTGCTGCAACTGATTTGCAGCCTTCCGTGAATATCGCCCTGGTGAGCACAGTAGCACACGTAGTACCTGCACAACAAGTTAGAAAGAGTTCACAACTGACTCAAAAAGAATTTTCAATCAAAAGTGGATAACTTACCATCACCAGCAACATCATTAGTAGCATTAGCAACCTGCTTCACAAGACTAGCACCAACGTTCTTCACTTTATCCTTAAACTCAATGCTCTTGGCAACGGTGACACCATCTTTAGTCACTTTAGGAGCACCCCAACTTTGCTCAATCACAACAGTACGTCCCTTCAAAGTTACAGGATCACATTAACGATTCAACTGGCATTTAGATGAAGCTATAGCCAAATCCACGTGTATAGATAAAGTACCTTGGGACCCATAGTGACTCTAACAGCATCAGCAAGCTCTTCAACACCTCTAAGCATCAAGGCACGAGCTTCAACCCCAAATTTAATCTCTTTCGCTGCATAGTTCCTGCTCCAGCTCATTCTGCTGGAAACCTGAGCACACGCGAGACTTAATCAGAGTTACTAATAAGACCAAAGACAAATCGAGTTGCAAACCAAATGCAAAAGTACCTGTCTTGTGTTACTTGCAATCCTGAGAGCACAGAGAACAAGAGAAACCCATTAGAAAGCAAGCAAATTTAGAGATCCCAGATGAAATTAAGCAAACCCATGAGAGATCTAAATCAATAAGAGGAAGACAAGTGAGTTGTTACCTAGCCTTGGAGGCGAGACTGGACACGAAACGAAACATGGCGGCTGAGAAGGAAGAAGATGAACGATGGAGAAGCTAAGGAAGAGATGAATGGGATGAGCAAGCGAGATCGATGGAGAGAAGCGTCGGACTTTTAATAAACGAAGGAGAAGACTCTAGAAGCAGCAGCTGCTACTTGTTTAATGCCCTCCCTTTTAGGGTTTTAGTCCTTTAGGGTTTTACTGCATTTTCAATTTACGTTTTGTTACTTCCATTTTCCAAATTTTTGGTTTGAACTAGTTTTTGATTTTTGATTTTCAGCTTTTTGGTTTTGGATTTTAGTTTTCAGCTTTTGATTTTTTTTTTATAGTTTTGCTGTATTTTTAAGTTTTCAAAAACATAACTAATAGTTGTTTTAAAATAATACGAAAATAGTAATAAATTTTCAAAATATAATGACTATTATTTATAAAAAATAATAAATTGACATGTTTTATTTATTATATTTTTTTAAATTATATTATGCTACAATATGAAATTTAAATATTTTGAAATTTTGAAACTATTTATATATTTTCACGTATCATAAATATGATTAAAAGTTACATCATAAGTTCAATAAAATTTCAAAATAACATCAAGTTTTCTTTAATTTTATCGAGTCAACCAGTATTAAACCGTGAATTGAAAACAAAATTTTATTACTGAATTTTTAATTAACTCTGAAGTAGATTATGTATGGAATACTAAAATTGTTAGTCCGATCAAGAGTTTGAATCGAATATAAAAACATTGTATCTAACTATTGGCTTTTCTCCTGTACAAATTTAAATACACATAGCATATCATATAGTTATGAATTCTCCAAAAAAAAACTGTCAATAATTTAATTATTTTATGAAAAACTATTTTTCAAACATAAGAAACCAATAACTTTTTAATGTGTATGCAATTATAAAATTCGAAAAAAGTTTCACCTCTTTACCGGAATACAAATATTGTAACTTGCAAGTTTTTTCCAACATTCTAGCATCATCCGGCTAAAAAGTTTTTACCAAAAAAAAATTCAGAAAAAAGTACATGTCAATGCATCATTTTAGTTTTTGGATAAATGTGAATTTTACTGCTAAGCGTGTGTCAAACTACCTTCATAAAACTGAATTTCACAACTTCAGAAAAAAAATAGAAAGAATTTCACAACTTCAGAAGAAAAAAAATGAATAAAGCATTTCAAAAAAATTTAAACCAGCAAAAAAAAAAAGAATGTAATGTAATTACGAGAGAGAGAGAGAGAAGAGATCTGGCGTAGAAGGAAACAAACCAAAATTTGACATAATAACTCCACCAACGATCCTCCTTCAGATCGAAAACCCTTTAGAAAAAGAAAAATCAAAAATTCCCTGAATGATGATTCTTCCCAAGCTGCTGTAATCGGCGATTTCGAATGGCAATTAACAAGACAAGGGGATTGAATTGAAGTCGTTGGGGACATTGTGTCAATGGCATCAGCAGCTCAGGTTAAGCCTAGTTCCCGGCGGCAGGAGGTCGCCGAAGCTGGACGCCGTAAGGTATATCAATCATCATCATCGTTAAATCTGAACATGATCATTAGAATTGGGATTGATCTGTGATACAATGTTCTTTCTTATAAAGGCTGTGACTTTCTTTCTCACATGTGTCTTAATATCTATGGTTGGTTCAGCTTGAGCAGTTCCGCAAGCAAAAAGCAGCAAAAAAGGCATCACAGAGTAATAATATTACACAGCAAACTCTCCCAGATTCAGATGGACATGTTGTTGCATCCACCATGTCTAATGGACCTCAACGAGTTCCCTTCAACGAAACCCAATCCAAGTCCTCATTCTCTGGAGATGTATATAATTTATCCTTTTCAAATGTAGCCCCTAAGGATGGAAGCCAGAGAGATGGGTCAGTGGGAACAGCTGGTTTCTCTAGTAGCTTAGAGCTGAAGGGCTCATCGAATGAGGGCACAGTGAACAATATGCCTGAAGTTGTACCTTATAGCAATAATATATACAAGCAATCGAGGGGTAATTTGGATCAAAGTGATGGGTTTCCCAAAGGCACATCTCCTTCTTCTGGAAGCACTCTGCTTCCAACCTCGATACAAATGGATGGTTTCTTGCATGGTAGTGGATTAAACCCATCCAGAAAAGGTACGTTTTTTTATCCTATGAGATTGGTGAAGCAATGTAGTGTGTTCCTTAAAGGGAACAACCTAACTGATATTTACGTTTTTTTTTTGTTGGTAGACTCTCTACAACCTACTACCAGGATGGCAGGGTCTACACACGAAGTTGATAAAAACCAACAGGGAACTGGTGAGGTAAGAGGAGGTAGCAGCAGCATTGTGCAGAAGCCAACTTTGTCTAGCAGTTATTTGTTCAGTTCTCCCGAAACATCATCTCGACCGTCTGAATCTTCGGATTACAGCGTAAATATCGCAAGCTCTTCGCCCTTGTACTCGGCTATAAATGAAGCAAGTGTGAAGAGAAATCGTCCATCTTTCCTTGATTCCCTTAATATTTCAAGAGCTCCAGAGACTCTGTATCAACACCCTGAGAAGGAGGCGGATCTGGCTACGCCTAGTGGTTCCCAACTAACTGGCGGTGATGGTTTTGGACTATCTTCACGCCAGCATGGGAAAATAGACAGCAATGGACCATCATTTACAAGTGAATCTCCTTATCCATTTGAAAAATCCAGGAGTCCTTTGTTTCCTGTTGCCAATGGAGTAATGCCAGGTTTTACTGATTACTCCATGCCAAAACAAAATGATGATTTTAGTACTCTGGAACAGGTAATATACTTATTTCTTGCACCATCTTTTGTTTTGTATATGTATTGTCGATATGCTACTAAATAGTTTGAAAGTTATGTTTTGATAATGAGCGAGAAAGGGTATGCTTTTCTCATTTAGAATAGTTAAGTGGGAATTGCTCACACGATAGATGAAGCAATTTGTCAAAGATTTGTGATTGATGCCTCTCACTTGTGGTTTATGTTCTTTTTAAATTGTCTTGCATTTTAATTTTATGTTACTTCAGGATCCTTGCTTCACTATTGCTCTTTCTACACCCTTTGACCTACGGTTTCATATTTCCACTTGTAGCATATTGAGGATTTGACACAAGAAAAGTTCTCATTGCAAAGGGATCTTGATGCTTCACGTGCTCTGGCAGCATCCCTAGCATCTGAAAATTCTTCGATGACAGACACTTATAATCAGCAGGTACTTGAAGAGTTATGGCATCCTAGTTTCATAGTGTCCAGCATACGTAGAGAACAAGCTTAACCGTTCCTAGTAGTTGACTTATTATTTACATTACTCATGCTTCATTGTTCGCCTGAATTTTCTGTCTTGTGGTTTGGGATTTATGGGAGATGCAAAGAGTCTTATAGTTCATGATTTGGACGGATGTGAATGAGTCTCTTTTTGAAGTGCCATGCTCTTAAACCATTTTAAAACTATTTAATCATTACTGCACTCACAAGTGAGACAGAGATGGTTGTTAAACAAATAATTTTGAGATTGTTTCTTCAGGATGTCTACTTATTTAGCATTTACTAGGCTTATCTACTACTGAGAGTGAACGATGTCTTATCTACTGTTGACTTGTGTCCACTGATCTTTGTAATAGTCACAAACCTCCATATGAGACAAGGATTCATGTAATGATTGTTCTCGCTTCTGTTTCATCCAGAGAAGTATTGTCAACCAACTAAAAGAGGATATGGAGAAGCTTCAGCAACAGATCCAAGAGCAAATGGTTAGTATCCTATTAACAATCTATACTCAACAAAAAAATTGGTTAGTATCCTGGTAACTACCTATACAAAATGCTAGTTGTCTATGCCCTAACAGTATATTTTAGCAAAAAATGATTTTGCATTTTGCATTTTGCTGCACTTACATGTTATCCAAAATGCTCAATGTTTACTTATGAGACTCGAAATTTGAGTATTCCTGAGTATGATTCTGGATGTGTGCATCCGTATGCCGTGTTCAGTCATCTGCTGTAGCTATTGTCTATATTTTTCCCAAAGCTGTTACTTAATTCAACTCTGTTTCCTTACAGGCGGAACTTGAATCCTTCAGAATTGAGTATGCAAATGCACAGCTCGAATGTAATGCTGCTGATGAGCGTTCCCAAATACTGGCTTCTGAAGTCATCAGTTTGGAAGATAAGGTAATAACTACCACATTAGTTCTTAAGAACGAAATAACATTTTTAACTTATTGCAAATGTGTGGAATGACATTTTTAGTTTAATTTTTGAATTTTAAGCTGTGAAGATGTTTGTTTCCTCTACCCTCAGATGCTCATATTCATCTGTTTAGCGGTTGACTTTATCGTGGAACATATATAGGTTCTCAGACTCAGATCTAGTGAGTTAAAGCTGGAGAGGGAACTGGAGAATGCACAAGCAGAAATGTCATCTTACAAGTATGCTCTTTACTGTATTGTTATTTACCTACCAGTAATTCCTATGGATTTTTTGAGATATATAATTCTCGTCTTAACTATCACCTGTTATAGGAAAAAATTACAGAGCGTAGAGAAAGATCGCCAAGACTTACAATCTACCATTAAAGCTCTTCAGGAAGGTAAGTACACTGCAAAGTAGTGTGATCCTACAAATTCTGTATAAATCTTATACTCTTCATCGTCCTTTTCAGAAAAGAAGGTCCTACAGACTATGGTGCAGAAAGCTTCCTCTGGTGGAAAATCCACTGACCTCGGTAAAAGCTCCACTAGCAGGAAAAACGCATCAACCTCTACCGAAGGTCTCGGTAATGGTCCTCCTATAAAATCATAGAAATATATGCCCATTATTATGGAAATGTGAAGCATATTTTGGATATCTAAACTCACATATCTGCATCTTTGTCCGTTCTTAGAAAACAATTTCAAGTTTAATGTAGACTCTAGTTGATGGTCTGTGTAGTCTTCTAAACCAGGATACTAGTATGGAGTTTTATATTTTATAATCCTATTTTCCTCTATGTTTTCTTGGTGCAGCCATTTCAGATGCTATGTCGAGGAGCTCCAACCAGGAAACAGATTCTACTGCGCTGCTTGAAAGTGATTCGTCTAATACAGCTATCATTCCTGAAACTGGACAATTAACTCTTGAAGGATTTTCATTGAGTGTCCCAGCTGATCAGATGAGAGTGATTGATAACATTAATACGCTGATTGCTGAGGTAGTATTCATGGATTATTTATGTGAAGTTATCTCAGATTTTTTTTTGTTCTTTAGCTGTGAGAATCAATACTCTTCAAGTGTTACGATGCTGCCATTTCTCAATGTGGATGACAACATGAGAGTTATTTTGCATCTTTGGCTGCAGTTGGCAATTGAAAAAGAGGAACTGGTGCAAGCATTGTCATCTGAGTTATCTCGAAGTGCGCATGTGAAGGTACATTAACATCAACTGAAAAGCATGAACTAGAGCGTGTCTTCTTTATATTAGGCAACTTGTAACAACATGCCTGACTGTGCTTTGTATATAGTTTCGTCCTCATAGGCTCAAAATCCCACGCCATTTATATATGTTCGTTTAATGTTTGTGTGTTTATTAGGTACATTTTGTTTCGTAAGGCCTTTATATTTTTCTCATGTTTGGTAACCATAGGAGTTGAATAAAGAGTTATCCAGAAAACTTGAAGTGCAGACGCAGAGGTTAGAGCTACTAACAGCACAGAATATGGCGATAGACAATGTTTCACGTCCAAACCAGCCAGATTCTCATGTAGATCAAGAGAGACCACCGATTGCAGATGAAGGCGATGAGGTACACACACACACACTCTCTTTCTTCTCTGGAAAAGATGAGGTACACACACATTAATCACTTTCTCTCTTTAGGTGGTGGAAAGGGTTCTAGGATGGATCATGAAGATGTTCCCAGGAGGGCCATCGAAAAGAAGGACGAGCAAGCTCCTCTAATGCACTACTTGCTCAGCCTTGACCCTTTTTTCCATTCTGTACATCCCGGCATAGCCATATACCGCTCGCTATTGCTTCCTTCTCCGTTTTGTTTTGGAAGACTTTTTGGATATTTGATCCAAAATTTTGGGTTTCATTGGATTTGAGTAAAATCAAGAAGACAGCAGAAATGGTATAGTGAGACAGAGACACGTTTATATGAGTGCGTTTTTGTTTGACTTGAATTTTGTAACTGTTTTTATAGTCCAAGGTTAAAGGTGTTCCAGCCAATATGCTAATTACAAAAAAAATTCGGTTTGGTTTTGGATTGCACTGTTTCCAATTTAGATTCAAGATTCGGTTAAGCAAATAGTATAAAACAAGATTAATTGTTTGTCTAATTTCATCCTTTACTGTGCTTTGATTCTATAAAGAGTAGACATGTTGATATACATTCTAGATTTCTAGTCTAATACTCTAGGGAAATGCAAAAATTTAGATCAATGCAATTGAGTCGGTTTGAGAATTGTGTTGGTTCAATGCTTTCTGGTTATTTTCGGTTTGACACTTGTAAACAAGTATGTTAGACGGATGAGAGTGAGAGTTGTTGTAGACGTCATCCGTTTTCCGAGCCATCTCTGTGATTGAGAGAGCTGGTTTGTTTACAAGTGAAAAGTCCAGCTAGAAAGAAAGACAATCATCCATCAAAGCAAAACACCACAAACAATATGCACACTCAAAGCAAAATAAAATTGATGTACCTTCTCCATGAATCATTTATCAATCAAACAGTAACTCATATCAATCAAACAAACAATTGAGAACATGCATGCACCAACTCATATGTTTTAGGCATTCTAAACGCAACAAAAACTACTTGTAATATTATCTTTTAATAGTAAAAGATTGAAATTTGTAGGTCATGCAAAATAATTGAAATTTGTTCAATAAAGGTTAGACCTACGTAATCATGCGATAATTGTAAGAAGAAACTTAAAAAAGATGGAGACATTTCTCAAAGAAAGACAGAAACATGCTCGTAAGCAATACTCCATCCGGTTCATAAAGAATATCACTTACACATTTTCACACATATTAAGAAAATGATTGAAATTTATTTATGTTTTCATTAATTACAATTAGTTAACCAATAGTATTTGAGATAAACAAATTTATTAATAAGATCAATGCATTTTGCAATTAATATTTGACTGAAATTAATTATAAATTGCATTGAAATTGTAGAATGACACTTGTTATGTAACAAAGAAAAAAATGCTAAAGCGACACTTGTTCAAAAACATAGGGAGTACTTGTTATGACCAAAATATAACTGAAAATTACATTGGTCATAAAAAACATATTTTCATCCATCTCTTCATACAAATGGAGATTAATAAACATTAATTATGAAATGATGGATTTAAAACTACCAATACAAATTACTTTTTATATTTGTAAGACTCGTTACCGAATTAATTGAATAATTTTTAAGACAAAAAGAAACTAATTGAATAATTCTAAGACTCATTTATAAATACATCTTTTAATATATAAACCAAAATTAATTATATTAGCATATTACAGAGTAAAACATCATAACTGAAAACGTTATAGCTACGTTTGAGCTATTATAAGTTTTTGTTCATATCCTTGGAAAATACATAATAGTGTTTATAAATGCTTATATTTGATCTAAAAAGTATAATATACTACATTTAAAATGAAACTACCAAAAGATGTCGTGCAAGATTTTGTTAAAGGTTTTCAACTATTCAATTAAAAATTTTGGGAACTGTATATTAGTAAATACAGAGACAAATGATTCTGTCCATAGTAACAATATTCAGGTTCTCATCTATTCAAGTAATAATTTTTAGCATTCTTAGAATTAGTGATTTTGAAAGGTTTTCAAATATTAATTAAGTTTTGTTTTAGACGATGCAAATATAAAGATTATGATAGATTAAAATATATAACACATTATTTTATTTTATTTTTTTGATCAAATATGTAGCACATTATTATTTTATTTTTTTTTGTCAATATGTAGCACATTATATCCATGCAAAATCCATATATATATCAGGTATATTTTTATTGGAGAGAGTGAAGGCTCTGAATTAGTTATGGATATATAGAATTGTAAAGGTTTATTTGAACCTAAAAAATGCTGTCAAATTCATAAATCTCTATCATTAAAGCTCAAAGTGAGAGAATACTTGTTGTTTGAAGTCATCCTCAAAAAATTCAGATAAAAAAAGATTGTGTGAAATTCTAACAGTTAATTTCAAGTTAAGTTAGACTAATTGTCCTTATGATATTTTCGTATTTTAGTCAAGTTAGACTAGAAAACTAAACAAAGATTTATTTTCCTTTCTTGATTGCATATATATATATATATATATATATATATATATATATATATATATATATATATATATATATATATATATAATTAGGTATGTAGACATGTAAAGATTTTACATTTTTTGCATTTACCAAAAAGCTATGCGTTGATGGATCAAAAAATTAACAAATCGACATATTTTATAAATTGTAAATGTATTTACATATATACTTACAAAATTTGAACTTACATTATATATTAATTTAAAAGTGGAATTACTAGTTCTTTTTAAAAATTAAATTATATATGTAGACATGTAAAGAGTCTTACATCTTTTTGCATTTACCAAAAAATTTATGCGTTGATGGATCAAAAAATTAACAAATAGACCTATTTTCTAAATTGTAAATGTATATACATATATACTTCAAATGTTTGAACTTACATTATATATTAATTTAAATGTGTAATTCCTAGTTGTGTTTTAAAATTAAATTATTTACCAGATAGCAAACTTCTAGATCCATCATAATTAAAATCATATCATGATCCAGTTAATTACATATATAATAAAAACACATATGTACACACACACACATACATATATATATGTATATAAGATTTTAGTCTTTGAATATCAAATATCTTGACTGAATTTTCTTTTGGTTTGATCCAAGGTGTAAATTACTTTCAAACAGTTGGCTCAATGTTCAAATCAATATTTTCTAGGAATCATAACATCATCTTAGACAAACTGTTTGGTATCTTAGAATCTGGTTTAAGGATTCCCAAAAACTTTGGTTTGGGTCGGTAACTAAGACAATCCTTTCTCTACATCCATAGGAGTCTTAAAATAAACAGTTCTGAGATCCTACTATAGTACTACTAAATGAATATGGTGACCACGCCTGGTAGACGAACCTCATACGTACTGTAGCACTGCACTTTTCTATAGAGTTTCGGGATACTAAAGATTTTATGGTGATATTATCTACCAACAAAGTAATCTTTATTTGAAAAACTATACATAAGCAATGCATTCAAGCATCTATACAATGAGAATATACTCTTTCTAAACATATCAATTTTTTTGAAAGATTGTGTTCATAGTAATAATGTTTAGGTTCTTTTTATCGCATGAATGAGTTTTAAAAGAGAAATAAAAAAATATGCTAGATTAAAACACGCAGCAAGTTATATGCATGCAAAATCCATGTATATATTAGGTATAAATCTTACTGGATATAGTAAATTAATATAAGTCACACATTAATTTTGGAGATATGGAATTGTAAATGTTTACTTGAACTTACAAAATGCAAAGTGTTAGATATATATCATCTCAGAATGAGATAATACAGTTTATACAAAGACATCTTTGACAAATGCGAGTGAATAAAAACTGTGAAAATTCTGATGCTTATAATCAAGATTGTGTAGTATACGAAGAACTTTTAAGATGCCTCGATTATTTTTTTACTTCATTTAAATTTTGAAACTCGGTTAGTTATTATTGAAGAAGTAGTATATGTTTGTATTTCCATCATGTTATTAATTGTGCTTACAATCAAGATTGATAAATATGTAATAATGTTATTAATAGTTAAAACAACTCTAAAATGTTTATTTTTGTTAAAATGTTTATTTTGTTAAAATGTTTATTTTGTTAAAATGTTTATTTTGTTAAAATGTTTATTTTGTTAAAATGTTTATTTTGTTAAAATGTTTATTTTGTGAAAATGTTTATTTTCTGCTAAAACTTTTATTTTCTGCTAAAACTTTTATTTTGTTAAAATGTTTATTTTGTTGAAATGCTTATATTGTTAAAATGCTTATTTTGTTAAAATGTTTGTTTTGTATTGATGTACCATATGTTAAAATCTGTGACAGATGAATGTAATAAACCAATATTAGAAATAATATGAGCAAAATTAATTTTATTGTGATTGTATATATTGTTTATTTTTGATAGCATTATTTTATTTGAACTAATAAAAAATTCCAAAACATGTTTAGACCCCCATTTGTAAAAAAACTCAGAAAATATAATTATTTTGATTGGATTATATGATTTTAAATCACATACTAAATAATTTAGTTATATACATTTAAATGTGAAGCTTAGAATTATGATAGGTTACAAATGTATTATTCAACAATAATTGTTTTTAAATAAATCACTACTTTTTGGAAAGACATAAATTTTCACAATGAATAGATATCTCTTTCACCAATTTTGTTAAATAATGTGACAATCAAACAATTAGAACTATAAACATATATAATTGCCATCTTTTATTTATAAAACAATCATTTTATAATTTCTTTTCTGTTTTAAACTTATTTTTCTTTTAATTGTTCTTATATACCAAAACCTAAAATGAGTAATTCATTTTGGTTTACGCTTATGAATGTTGTGGTTTCTTCGTTTGATTTGATGTTAAAAAATCCAAATAAGAAAAATGAGGATCAGATAAATGTTGAAGCATAAATTACCCAAATGGAAAGAGTCAGATTAACCATTCTACACATTTACCTTTTAAAGATTTGTTGATGAATAAGAAATAAGAAACATATATTTGTATTATTTTTTGATACACATGGATTCATAAGAATCTGAAAATACTAATAAAAAATATAATCATGGTTGCATCATACATGATTTTTCAGCGGCGAAGGATCAAATATTCAAATCAATCATTTTACAGTGTAATATTTTTAATATTAAAGATATATTATGTGTATACATAATAATATATTAACAATCATTGTATTACTTAGTTTTATATTCATCTGATGTTTTGAACGAATTTTAGTAATTAGAATTTATGTTTTTATTGAGGAAAAGTAAAGTTAATTTCCCACCAAAATTCTTGTTGTTTCATCGCTGTAGAAGGATTGGTTGAAAACAAGGATGCTGTTTTATTTTTGGGAGAACAAATTAACCTAAAGTTTGCATAGATAAGTCGAGTTCATAATATTAAGGGCAAATCCCATAAATATAACTCTAAGACATTTTCTTTTATATCACAAACTAGGACAAAAGGGAAAATATCACAATAACATCCAATAAACAATTAAAAATCAAAATGATCTTAAAACCTAAATCCTAACTAGACCTACCCCTAAATACTAATCCTAAATTATACTAAAACTTAAATCCAAATTTAAAATATATTTATCGTCTAGTTTATTATTTACATACATTCAATTTTTAATATATATATATAAAAAATAACAAATATGTTTTTCTTGTGTTGATGTTATTATCTTTTATCATAGTTTTGTAATCTACGGACATGGTTTTTTTTATAAGATCTTACATCATCAAACTATTTGAGCAAATGTTTTTCTCGTACCTTTTTACATGTCTCTTTAACACTCTTTCACACATTTTTTTTCTGTTTTTGAGCAAAGCACCTATTTACATGTCTTTTTTTAGTTTTTAAATGTCTCTTTTAATTTTGTATGTCTCTTCTTTTTTAATTTCTGAACAAATGCCCCTTTTCACACACTTCTTTTAATTTCTCAACAACGCATATTTTCACACAACTCTTTTAATTGTTGAGCGACCCACCCTTTCACAAACTAATTAACGAGAATTAGATTGACTCATCTCTTTATACTACTTAATAGATCTTTCGACTATTATGATCAGAGACTTTATTCCTAATATGCATTTTCAAGATGATGACTCTTTGACTATTATTCTTGGGAAATTATGGATTAATTTCTGGGTCAGATCAATTGTAGATGAATTGAATTATATGGACCATGTGATGATATCATGTTAACTTATATGAACTTTCAACTTAAAATTAATTGACCGATAAGTGAAATGAGTTATTTCTTTTACATATTATGTAGAATCTTTTAACTTTGAATGTGAGACTTTATATTAGATGTACTTTGTATTATGTTAACAAATATGCATTTATTTACACAAGTTTGGCCTAATCAAAATGCATTAGCTTCTTTAACATTCGGAACAAAATAAGATTTAATAAATAAATATTATCTTATACCTTTTCATGAAAAATTTAAGATATCTGCATAAATTTAGAACTTTAACAAGCTCCAGTATTTATGTGTATTTTTAACATGTTGATATCAATATACGTTTTTATCCGTCACAAACTTCAGTAATCACATTCTTTTTGTATGTCCATGTACATTATTTTCAAAATTTTAATATATTTAATCAGTATATTCTTTAATGAGAGTTATTCAGAAATTTATATACATTCTTGTGTGCTATTTTGAGATAAAACTTGTTATAGTGCAATTTTACTGTTTTTTACTTGTCTTTACAAAGTAAAATTTTTTTAATAAAAAGTCAGAAAAACATAGACGGCCACCCACACATCTCTCAACCGGAGTTTACTCCTTTCTTTAGTCACCGCAAAATCCATAATCCTGATTTTTTTTCGATTAGAACATAGTCCTGATTATGAAAAAACAATACAGATACACTACTCATCACAACAATAAACAACCAGTTGATCAATTGAAGCTCATTTATTATCCAGGAAAACAAAAACAACACTTCATATAAGATAGAGTTGTTAGAATCATGTCTAATTTGCAACAAGCTGGACAGACCAAGGGTCAAGCTAACGTCTCTTCTTTCATCCCATTTCTTGTTTAAAATAGGCTATCAAAAATAAATTATAAATTTGGTTATGTAATAATTTATATATTGGTAATATGCAGGAGAAGGCCGAGCAATGGACTGAATCTGCCAAGGAAACTGCACACAGCGCTCGTGACAAGACTGCTAACGCTGCTCAGTCCACCAAAGAATCCACCCAACATGGCCAACAACAAGCCTCTGGTTTCATCCAACAAGTAATATCAGTTAACCATTAGAATTTGTTCTCATAATATGAATTTTAGCAAGACTACAAACTTGTGTTAATCTAGACTAATGTTTAAAATATTTTTGGAGACAGACTGGAGAGTCAGTGAAGAATATGGCTCAGGGTGCGGTCGATGAATAATACTCACACAAGCACAAAAATGAATAACGAACCACTACTCTCTTATCATTTTTCACACCAAACAAGACATTCAAACACAATTCCGCGGCAAACAATCCAGATCTTCATCCATAGACCCACTACACAACAATCTATCATTGATTTCCAGCTCCCATGTATCACCGACCATCAAGGTAATATAACTAATTCAACAACTAAGGGCATGTAATTCATGTTATCATACCATGCCATTAAACACCTTGACTCCGCATTGCTTATTTATCACACTGTCCAATACGCGAGGAATGTATTCCCAACCAACATGAATTATGATCTTCAAATAACGGTTACCATCACGGACAACAATCCATACGCAACTGCAAGACTAGATGTCGACCTTATCATCACCAATCTTGAAGGAACTAATAGGCCTCCAACTGTGGGAGAAGAAAGTGATATGTGCACTATATGCTTCGGGAATTACAACTATGGAAACAACATATGCTATTTCCTTTTGCCGCCAGAATTTCCATTTTCTATGCATTGATCAATGACTTTGTAGTAATATAAGTTATCTCATATGTAAGGAAAGCAATCTATGATATCCAGATCACTTCGCTTTAATATGAGGTTACTTATGTGTTAATTCCCGGTTTCATTGATGTACTTTTTGGCTTTTGCCAATAATTTTGGAAACTAATTGTTTTCCATAGTTCTAAAATCTGTCATACTCACATATTAAAATGGATCAAATGTATCATTTCTATACTATTACCACTTACCTCTATCAAATGGATCAAACAAATCTTTTTCGACTTATTAAATAACAAAATATACGACTACACGCCGGAATACCAGTAGCTATTTCACAGTCTCAGTTTCTTCATTTTGTATCACTAAACAGTTTTATTGTTTCACTTGACAATTTTACAAACATTTTATTTAGTCATTAATATTTCGCATTATTCAAGGAAACCTTCAAATCTTCTTCAGAACATTATTACTAGAACAAAAAGAAGAAAATATATACATATTTTAGCATATATTAGGAGTACACTGCCACAAATCTGACCCCAAAAAAACAGAGCTATGGCACTGCCGATACATACACAACATCAGCCTAACATCTTTTCAGCATCAACATAATAATCATTGCATTATATAGCATACAAACACATATACCATCGAACCATGCCACAATCTCTCTACCTTTAGTGAGTGAGAGCCACTGCAGCTTCTTGAACCAGCGGCTGAGTAACATGCACAAAATGCTCAGCCTCACGCTCCACTTCTTCCCAACACCTATGAGAGTCTCTCCCTTCACCCATTCTCTTCACAAACCCTACGAATCTCCCCCAGTTCTCCGCCCTAAACAGCACCGGATTCATCCTCAGGTAAGTAAACGCGCACATCTCTCTGCTTTCTCCCTCGTTGTTCCGATCAAAGATCAGCGCTGACGCCTTGAGGATCTGCTCGTGGGCGTAGTCATCGTACCTAGGCAACGCGTTTTCACCAGCTAGAGGAACTTCCGAGGCTAGAGTAGCTAAAGCCACCTGGTTCACTAGCTGCTCTGGTGCACAAAGCGCGTCTTGCGGCTGCTCGTGGTCTCTCATCTCTATGCATGTGAAATTGAATACGGCGTTGTATCTGGCTAACATTTGAGCTATGGGAAGGTATCCGTTTCTGAACCTGGTGTTGTAGTATCCTGCTGTGAGCTCAGGGGCGTGTGAGCGTGTCCCGTAGTGCCAGTGGATTCCAGCGACTTTGGCTGATAGTTTGACACCAGTGTTTTGGAAGATCGATTTGGCTGAGGAAAGGATACGCTCGCCGTGATTCAGCAACATCTGAGAGTACCATGTGAGGAAGAACTCTCCGTACTCTGTGTTCCAACCACCGTCTTCTTTTTTGAAGAAGTGAGTGTCTTCTGGCCAGTTATTGTAGTGACCAGCATCGGTTGGGCCAGTACTGCCCCACTCTGGCTTACCGTACGCCTCAGCTGCAGCTTTCAAGCTGCTTAATGAGTACTGGCATCAATCATAGCAAGTAAACACAGTTCAGTATTATTACATTATTTGCAAAATGAGGCAGAGGCTGTTAATGAGTGGTTACCTTGTCATAGCATTGGAAGGCTCCAATCCCTGGGAACTTCCATGTCCCATCCTGCTCGGGGTATGAAGGGTAACGCAGCTCCCCTGCTGGTCCCATTCCCACTTGAATTTCCTGTAAAACGAATTCAACGGAAATTGAATCATTCAAACAAACATAGTACAGAAACAGAGGTAGTCAAAGAGGCATGTTTCTGATATGAGACACGAAATGGGTAAAAGAGAAGGTGCAGTTACCACAATGGTGTCTCCAAGAAGATGCTTGAAGTTGTCTCGGAAAGCACGCATGAAATCAGAGTAGCATTGCACGGGTGTTCTGCCTTTGAGAAGTGGGAGTGTATCAGCACCAAGAGATATATACTCGTGGTTCCTTCTTCCCCACTGATCAGTGAATGCAAGGTCTGGATCCTTGTCAACCGCTTCAACAACCCACTGAGGCAGAGGAATACTGGAGAAGACAATAAAAAGTTCCCAATAAGAACACACCAAAATCGCAATTCCCGTGCACGTCAATGAAAAGTTGAACACTTTGGCGTACCCAATTGATCAAAATCTGCTATTTTCCAAGCCTCTCTTCATTTCAATTCTAAAATCTTAATCAAGTTTCATATAGAGACTCATCCTAGTCAAACTCAACATTCATAAACATACACCAAAGCTTAAAGATGCAATCTTTAGTAATAAAAAACGTACAATACAAAGATCAATGTAGAGAAGAAGGTACTTACGTGACAGAGTCACCAACGTTACCACCACACTGATGAAAAGACATAACAGCCTGAACCTTGAGCCCAACCATCCTCGCCATCTCAAGCACCTCATCGTACCCTCCCCAGTTATAACCCCCCGGAGCTTCCCTCTCCACCAAACCCCACCACACATCTATCATGATCCCTTCCACACCTCCGCTCCTCAACGCCTGGAGACTCGCTCTCATCGCCTTCCTCCGATTCACCGCGTTCCCCATCGTCACGCTATCCAGCGGCATCATCACGAAAACCGGAACTCCTCCTCCTCCGCCGCCGACCCTTCCTTCTTTGTGCGTTCTTCGCTCCTCCGTCGTCTCCACCGCGAATGCTTTACACGCCACCGACCGATCCGCTCGCGCCGTCGCCAACACCGGATTCATTCCGTGAGCCTTGTGATTCAGATTCATCGCTTTATGCACCCTCGCCAACGGTGGTGAAACCGATAGAGATGAATTTACCGACGATGCGGTCGGTTCACGGGACTTGATCGGAGCTCCGGCGAGAGATCCGAGCTGATGCGGTAAACGAAGCGCCATTTTCTCTATATGTAATTTTCCCGAGAAAATAAAACGAATTTGAGAATCGATCGTTTGAATATAATAACAAATTGGATTTTCTGTTTTTGTTTTTGAAATTAGAAACTGTGTAACGGAGGAGGAGGAGGAGATCTGGAGAGGAAGAGAAAGGAAGGAAGTGTATTTATAGGGGAAAGCATTAGAAATGATAATAATAATAATAATCGTTGCTGATGTAGCAACACGTACGTGACGACGATGTTGGATAAAGACCACTCTTTTAATTAGATCTCGAGGATGGATGGAGTAGTAGTAGCTGAGTTGGCCACACCTGTGTCAACGTATGATGTGGATAAACAGTGTTTATAACTGTAACTACCGGTTTATTTAACTGAATCGGCTTGGTTTTTCTTCGACTATAGCTATTTCTTTTTAACCGAATCTGGTTTAATTCAATCCCTTATATATTAACCTAAACCTAACCACTAATTCCTCTTTAACCGTTCAAATACTTATATATCCATCTTCCTCTCACATGTAGAACCCAATTGTTAAACTCTGTCTTATGCGCAACAATGTTGATTATCCCAAAAAAAATATTTCCTATTATGTTCTGGTTAGATTGATAGAACCATCCAGTGACATTCAAAAAAAGTTGTGTAAAAGTTAACAACAAAAATATTATCTTTACATTATATATGTATTTAATGGTTATAAGCAATTTTAGAAACATATAAAACATAATATATTACCTTACACAATATTAGCAATTTTAGTTCCAATCGATTTTGGTAGGTAGGAAAAAATATGGATGAAAGACTCTTGTTAATTGACATTTCTAATAAAATTTGTTAATTGAATCGTGTCTTGTAATTATTAAACTCTTAATTTTTGGTATCTTATTGTTTAATTTCGTTAAACAAATTTAACATCTAATCACTTTTTTGGTGGATTGTTATCTCCAAATGTAAATGTTGTTAGTGAACAATCAAGAAGACTTATTAATAATATTGTAGGTCTCCATGTATTTGTTTCAAGTATTTTTAAACTAACTTCAATCCGGTATGTAATCGATAGAATATAGCATATAATGATTCAGAATCTATGTATGGTTTTATTTCATTTGTTTTTAGGGTATAGGTTTTTCTTTTCGGGTAGTGGGACAGATTTTGTTACAATTTTTTTATGGAATCTTATCTGTTGACGAGGTATAATTAAGATTAAATAATCATATCTTTTCACGTAGTATCTGTTCACGTATAAAACAATGTTTGAAATCAGAAAGTTGAGTGGAAGAAGCTCTAGTAAAAAAAAAATTAGAAAGAAGAAAAAAATATCAGAACCCTAATTTAGCAACCAAAGAAAAAAAATAGTAAACACTATTAATTTTTTTGGACATTGAACGAACTAATCTATTATTCAAGTTTGAGGTGGTACGGGAAACCAGACCGAAATAGAACAACTAATGTAATACATGTCCATATGCAGTTACAAAAAAAAAAAAAAAAAAAAAATACATGTCCATATGAAAGCATCTTATTATCTTAGCTAATGAATCAGACTATACATTTTTAGATCGAAGAATAAAAACAATCGAGAAATCTAGAAATATGTTCTTCAGCTTCTGCATCTCATTTAATTCAATTGAGAAGTTGGGCCATGCTCATAGGTCTTAAATCATCGAGATAAGATCTTTACAATCGGTGCCAAAATCCTAAAATCCTGACACGTCGATAGCTGAAGCATGTACTCCATTGCCCATGATAGGGTCTCAAGCTCCATGTGAAGTGGTGAGATTCCTCGTCGCTGGTTTTGTGCTCCCAAAAGCTGAGTTATTCCTTCTGAAGTTTTCCATGTCCATCCATAACCACTGAAGAGTTCGTCATGTGTCTATGATCCATCTATCATGCATCTTTCAGAATTTTTTTCTCTGTTTATGGTTTTGTGTAACTTCGTATTCTTGTTTGATGTTTGCTTCGAACCAAGCATGGCATTCTGATTCAGCATGTCAGCATGTCGGACAGTTTCCAAAGGGTCCATGTCTATTCCTCTATATAATTTATCGTTTTTTGTTTTCCAAATGTACCACATAATCCAAGATATGGGTCTTTATCCAGCTCAAGGTCTTATATATCATTCTTCCTCTAGAAAAGATAGTCTATGTTAGCATAGTGGCTTGCTCTAAGGAACAACAATGGTGGAGTTGGGGTTGCTGCATGTACCCATGTCTGTAATGTTGGGGGACATTAAAAGATGGCATGGTTTATAGTTTCATTATCTGATCCGCATCTAGGGCAGTAGTTGTCGCATCGCATATGACGATGTGTTAGGTTGCTTGTTAATGCTAATTGTCCAAAGATTGTTTGCCGGATAAAATGTTTTAGTTTTGGTGGAGCTTGTATCTTCCAAGCAAATGTTTGGAGTTTTGTAATGCTCGGCTCCATCTAAGTGTCAACCATATCTCTATTGAGAATGTTCCTTGCAACTCAGTATCCTGACTTAACAGTGTACATTCTATTTTTAGTATAGTTCCAGCAATATTTGTCTCGTTGATATCCTTGACTTATGGTCAAACATTATAACATAGGGATATCTTATGGGTCGACATAGTTTTCAAGCATAGTTTTCAAGCAAAGTCAGAGTTTCATGTTTTTGGATCATCTGTCATAAGATCATGAACTAACATCATCGGATAAACCACTAGTACTATTGGTCTAGCTGGTCTTACTGGTATCGTTGGTATCCAACGATCTATATAAGGGCATGTCTGCATCATTTAGCCTACTATATCTGAAATACTTTTTTCTTAGAACTCTAGCTACAAGAGATTTTGAGTTATGTACCAAGCGCCATAATTATTTGCTTGTTTGCCTAGTAAAGCTAGGTTGAAGTCATGAATCATCCAAAAACACTATTAATTGAAAGAAAGGGAAGTTGGTAAGGTATACATTATGTGAAGAAAAGCAACGGTCAGGCTCCAAGATTTTTAAGAAACTTAACGAACCCTCAGTGCAACTAAGGCCGTGTTCGTTTGCTCACCCAGGTGATCCATCTGGGTGAAGATGCAAATTGATGTTCGTTTAGTGCATTATAATGCTACATCCAGATGGATCACCCAGCTGAACTCATCTCAAATTCTCACCCAAATGAAGGTGAGTCTTGATGGTGCATCTGGATGCAGATGCATCTAGTTCAGTCCAAAATAATAAATGACAAAAATGATCTTTTAAAATCAAAATATTATTTTCAAACCGTAAATTCTATTTTTTTTTTGCATATACATTTTTCGCTATAACCAAAAAATGTATTTTCTCGCAAAACGGAAAAACTCACTTTCTCGCCAAAACCGCAAGATGCATTTTTCCGCAAAAAAACATAAAACACACATTTTCATTAAAACACATTTTTCGGCTAAACCAGTAAAACCACACTTTTTGACCAAAACCCAAAAAACGCATATTCCCGCCAAAACTTAAAAAGCATTTTCTGGCCAAAACCGCAAAAAGTATTTTCCCGCCAAAACCAGAAACAACGCATTTTCTCGCCAAAACAAAAACAAAAACGCATTTTCTCGCCAAAACCGAAAAATACAATTTTCCCGCTAAAACCGGAATTTTCCCGCCAAAACTGGAAAACGGAAGTTTCCCGACAAAACCGGAAAATGAAATTTTCCCACCAAAACCGGAAAAATGCATTTTCCCGCCAAAACCGGAAAATGTTGTATTTTCCCGCTAAAATCAGAAAACGTATTTTCCCGCAAAAACCGGAAAAATGTATTTTCCCGCGAAAACCAGAAAAATGTATTTTCCCGCCAAAACCGGAAAAACGCATTTTTCCGCCAAAACCGGACAAATGTATTTTACCGCCAAAACCGGAAAATGAAATTTTACCGCCAAAATCGGAAAAATGCATTTTCCCGCCAAAACCGGAAAAACGCATTTTTCCGCTAAAACCGGAATAATGTATTTTACCGCCAAAACCGGAAAATGAAATTTTACCCTCAAAACCGGAAAAACGCATTTCTCGCCAAAATCGGAAAAACGCATTTTCTCGCCAAAACCGGAAAAACGCATTTTCCCGCCAAAACCGGAAAAACGCATTTTCCCGCCAAAACCGGAAAAGCGCATTTTCCCGCCAAAACCGGAAAAGTGCATTTTCCCGCCAAAACCGGAAAAGTGCATTTTCCCGCCAAAACCGGAAAAATGCATTTTCCCGCCAAAACCGGAAAAATGTATTTTTCCGCCAAAACTGAAAAAAAAATATTTTTTCCCGCCAAAATCGTGAAAAAAACTTTTCCTGCAAAACATTTTTCCCGCCAAAACTTCAAAACACATTTTTTCTGTCCAAGCCGCAAAAAACGTATTTTTCCGCCAAACCCATAAAACGTATTTTTCCGCCAAAACCATAAAAATGCACTTTTTCGCGAAAACACATATTTCCTCAAAAACCGCAAAAATATTTTCGGCCAAAACCGTAAAAATGTTATTTTTCCGCCGAAACGTAAAAAATTATATTTTAGTCATTTTATTAACAAGTCCACCTAGATGCAGATGAAAGTTAAAAAATGACAAGCAAACGAACATAGTTGCATTCAGATGATTCATTTGGATGCATGGACGAAATGAAGAAACGAACAACACCCAGATGGAGCATCTGGATAAGACATCTAGATGGACCATCTGGATGCATCTTCGAGATGTACAAACGAACAGGGCCTAACTAACTCGTGCTCCACTTTGGTTCTATTTCGATCTCATACTCAGCTCGACAGCTCGTCTCGGCGACTCCGTCTTCAATTCTCTCTGCATCACCGCAATTTCTCTCTTCTTTCTTCCCCACCGTCACTTCCGGAGAGGTAACTAACTCGTCCTCCACTAAGTTCTGTACTCTCATACTCACGCCGTCATCTTCGTGAGCGACTCGTCTTCTTTCTTCACCATCGTCGTCTTGTTTATCAGATTTTCTCACGGTCGGTTTTTCCATCGCACGAGCATCGCGTGAATCTTGTTCGCCAGTACTCCACCTCACGTCTCTCTTCTTTAATCACCGTCCGTAAGGTAGATCTTCGAGGCTCTTCCGCCGTGAATCTGTTCTGACTTGTGTAACTCATGTCTCTCTTCTCACCTTCCCCTTACATATCTTTCTCAGCTTTTCTTGAGGAACGTAACGTCTCCGTTTTATTCTTCCTCCAGCGTAAAGGTAAGTAGTCTTACTCATTTGTCAGGGTTAGGTTTTCGTGTTTTCTTTATGAGATTCTTTTGCCAAGACACACACACACACACCACACTGATGTTATCCGTTGCTTCTGCCAAGAATCTAGGCCTTAGTTTTTCTTTAGGGTATTGTAAGCCTGTTATTGATTTGGTGCTTAATTACGAGTCGCATCATAAATCTAACTATGATCCAATTGTTAATAGGATTAAAATGGCCCAATACTATTGTGAACAATGCCCGGTGAATTCTCACGTGGCCACCGTATATTGCGCTACTGAGAACCGCTATGTCTGCGGGTTGTGCGGCATAAATTGCTTGAGAGAGATGCACTCAGTTCAGGAAATTGTTGAACGACCCGTGGTAAAACCCACTTCCAAATTTACATTTATAATATTCATGTTTTGATCATTTGCCTCCTATAACTGTTTTTTACCGTTAGGTTCATCAAGGGCAAGAGGAGCAAAACGTGGGAGGAGGACAACTAACACGAGCTGAGATTCAGAGGCAGAACAGAAGACTCGCTGCTATCAGGCTAGAACTTAAGAGACCCATACGCAAGAAGTACGTGCTTTCATTATAATACGACTACTATATTATAAAAGTTTTTTGCTTTATATCTACCTTTTGCACTCGTTGCAGGACTGCCCCAAAAATCAAAGGAGCAACTAAGGGGAAAATATGCGAAAGAGAGATTTGCAAGAAAAGATGATCCAAAAGATGATGGTGCAAGTGGCGCAGCCGCAGTAAACTAGTTATTTCACAAAAGAAGAAAGAATAAGTCTGCAGCGTTTATGTGGAGAAGAAGTACATAAGAAATTGTTGAAAATTACATTCTGATGATTTTTTTTATTTCATATCTAGAACCTATGCGACAGTTGAATTTGATTTTTTTTTTAAATTTGATTTAAAATATTCACAACTTGTTTTCAGAAATACGTATATAACCTTCACCGTTGTTTTTTTTATCGGACAGTAAAAACGAAATTTCAAAGGATATATATATATTTTTTCAATTAAGTTTCAAATCATGTTGTACGCGGGCAGTTGGTATGTGATAGTGACAATGATACAACGTTATGATATTTGATTACAAATTAATTGACTATGAAACTGATATATACTAATATATATTAGTAAGGTTTTGTCCAAATTGTTTTTTTCCAAATATAAATATATATATATTAGTAAGGTAAAATTATGAGTTTGTTTTTTATATAATTTTTAATAAGCGGATTTGTAAACCATGATTATTACGTTCATAAGCAAGATATAAAAAGTGGTCATGATTTGGTTTGTAATAAATACATTTGGAAATAACACTATCACTTAGAATGATTAATCGAACGCCTAAATTATTAGATAATCAGTATTGATGTTTACCAATTATAACAATATACTAAATGTATTAATATAGTAGCTTAAAATCATAAATTACAAATAATAATATATTATTTATTTTATTTGTACAACTACATATTAATTATTATAATTTATAAATAATAAATTATCTTTTATTTTTTATCATATTATAATTATCTTGTTGGTTTATAAGTAATCCATACGGTTCTAGAGTCTACAAGCATCCATACGAAGGCCGCTTTCATACAAACATTCATAAGGTGGAAAAAAAAAACATTCACAAGGTGTTTTGCCTTGAATAACCTTCCTCGGAGTCCTATTTAATACATGAACCACTGGAGAAACTTATTAATAATGGTGCCTCTAATTTAATAACAAACCCTTTCTCAATAATAATAACTACTTCGGGTATAACTTGCACATGTAAAATAATTAATTAGATTATTTATTTTACGCTGTAATTAAAAGTTTGTCGTATAGCTTTTTCAAAGTACGAGCATTCAGATATCCGTTTGGATTCAACTAATCTACTCGGATTTTAATTTTTAAAGTTAGAAATTTAAATATGATTGTAATATTTACAAAGTTTGGTTTGAATTTAGATTGGATTTGGTTCTAATCATTGCAAGTTCGGTTCGGATTCGAGTTCGGATACCTACTTTAATTATGTAATTTTTTAACAAAAATTCAAATATACGTAATCCTTAGAATCCAAAAATAAAAATAATATAAAACATAAAAATTTGAATAATTTATGACTAAATACTTAAATTACATAAAAAAGGTTCAATTTAAATATTTAGATGGAGACCATAAATATTTTCAGTATTTTGAACATATTTTGTTATTTTAGATATTTTCATATTAATGAATATCTTATAGATATAAAATTTAAAATAACTAATATATTTAAGTATAAAACTATGTTTTAGATTATTTCGGTATCAAAATATTCAGTTTTGATCGGATTCTGGTCTCGTTATCTGGATATTAAACTTTTTAGATCTATTTGAGTACTTAATCAGTTTTAGTTTGTGTCTAGTATTAGTTTCAAATCAAGTTCGGGTTTTCGGATCCACATATTTTACCAAGACATACTTTCTTCTTCAAATATAAAGAAAAATAAATAAATGTAAAATTAATATATTAAGCTTTTTTTTCCATGAATAATTATTGGACCATACTTTAAGAATACTAATAACATGTACTTTCTTATAAAAGTTATTGGTAAATATGATAAAAACATGATATAATCGAGTGAAAAAGGTTAGAGTTGCATCAAAAATAATGTGATATATTCACTCGGTACATGAATTCTCTTTTTCAATTGATTTCACGAATTTTCTTTTTATTTAAAGCTTTTTTATTTCTGAATTTTTCTAACAATCTAATTATGTTTCTAATTCTTAGTCTCACATGAAAACTTTGTAAAGAAAAAAAAATTTGGCTAAAGTAAAGATCCAACTTTGTGTGTGATGTTTTTCACCCTAATTTCCTTAGTTCATAACCAATCACAATTATTTGTTGCTTTTGTATGTATAAACCCCAATCATGATCAAGTTCGGCAAGATACAAAATTTTTAGTTTTTTAAAACATTTTCATTGCGGTATTTTAGTTAATGTGAATCTTAATGATTTTGTAATTTATTTTTTTCAATAATGATAGTATTCAGTACTTGTCTGGAGAGAACTTCAATTCACTACTACAAAAGTTAAAAATACGAAAACTAAAAATGAGCTGATTAAAAAAATTAATATGTAAATATATTAAATTATTTTCGATAGAGTTAAGAAAAAATTAATGTGCAAACACATTAATTGATAAATGACTGTGAAACTGACACATAAGCATTCTAAAATTGAAATGATTGTAACTTGTAAAGTTTACACGTGTCAATATGTACGTGAACATATTTATTGCAAATAATTTTATTTTAATATATAAAAGATATTCTGGTGCCTCTAATTAAAGGGTACTTTCGTGTGCGGTTAGTGAGAGATTCAGGTCTACTCAATAGCGAAAAACTCTGGAGGTTAAATTCTTCCAATAGTTTTCCCCTTTTTTGAGTAAGGGATAATTCTTCCAATAGTTAACCACATCTTTTGCTTCAAACGATTGTTTTCTACACATAGTTACAGTTTGGTTACAATCAATTACAAACCGTCGCATATCAGAATTTCCTTAGAAAATTTTTTTGAACAAAAAAAAAAAAAAAAAAAGCTACCAAAAAAAATATTGAAAATATTAATTGTTGAAAACTTAAAACAAAAGAAAAAAGCCTAAACTCATGATCTTATTCCAATCTGATAACTAATAGATAAAACACTAAAAACATTAACCGGGTATTAATCGTTCTCCTCGTCGTCTTCAGAATCAGAAAACGTTGCGTTGATCTCAAACACCGCCTGCGGTAATTTAGTAGGGACCTGCAATGGTGGCAAAGGTAGACAGCAATTTTCGACAAATATTTTGCGGCTAAAACAGTGACAAACCGAACACATCATCCTACGCACGTGCCTCCAAGCCCATATGTTGTTGTCGAAATTGTGTTCCCATCGATCGCACTCAAAGCAAAAGAAGTCGCGATGAGCATCACAGTAGAGAAGCACATCTGTTGTTCCACACACACCACACTTCGATGGCTCACTCGTTTTTTTGCAAACTGTCCTACAAATTAGACTTCTTCGGAGTTGTTCTTTCTCTCCCAAGTTATTATTATTAGACATCTTTTTTCCTTACCTCTCTCTCAAATCCCCCTCCGCTTTTATATATATATATATATATATATATATATATATATATATATATATATATATATATATATTTGTTCTTCTTGTAGATAAGCTTTTTAATTTGTATATATGGCTAGGATTTATCCCAAACAGGATCGTGTAACAAAATTAAAGCAGAAAGGCAAAAAGAAAAACAAATACTGCCAACTAGTTTATTGTATTATTTAATTAATGAATATTGAAAAGAACAAGATCAAAACGATATGCATGTATATAAGATTTATATAAACATTGACCTTTATATTATTTTTTAGACTTTCAAACGGAAATTCATCTCTAATTTGTTAATTGTTTCAAGATATTTTGTCACTATTTTGCTAAATTGCATCTAAACTGCAGAAAGTCAAATATATAAAATAATTAATATATAAAATTATAACATTAAATATTTGTAAATAACACATATACTTGATCATTAAAAAAAATATAATTTTACAATTCTTTTAAATTTCAATATCGTACAAGAAGTAAAGTCAGACATAAATTCTCATAATATAAGTAAAATTTTAACCGTAAAATCTATACTATTAAAAGGGAAGGAGTCCCAAAAAATCTACTTATGAAAGGTTATTGGACTTATTCACTAAACTTAACTATTTTTTTTTGTCTCACCTTATATTTCTCTAACTATACACTAATCAATTACCTTATATTTCTCTAACTATAAAATAACCAATGCTCTTATTTAATACTCAACTTACTATAATACACCAAAAATTTATACATCAATATTATTAATTCAGAATCATTTATATATTTTACCCCTATTTTTCTTTGGAATATTACTTTTGTGCCACTAAACCTATTAAAAAAACAGATTATTTTATAATTGATTTAATAATCATACAATCTACGATCATTTTTCTTTAACAAAAGCAGTTACTATAAAAACATTTGAATTTATTGGTAATTAAAATCTGAACAATACCATACTTTTAATTTATATTAAATATTTTATGACCCGAATTAACATAAAAACATGATGCAAGTACGGTTAACATAAAGTTAAAAACATGATACCATTCGACGGTCAAAACATATTAACTTCCAATTACGATTAGAGAAATACTTCACAGTACAACAACAAGCTTAATTATATTTCAAAATTATAGCTTTTTCTTTGAAAACCTTCCTAAGTTATTTTTGTGATGAAAATCTTTTACAACTGGGTTTATTAGGAGAAAGGTTTTGTATAAATATTTTCTCAGGAAATTATAGCATTTTTAGAATGTTTTTATGTTAAAAAAAATATATTATTTATTTTTAACATTTATAGGTAACTCAACTATACTCAACTTAATAATAATTTTATTTCTAAAACTCAAAAATTTAATCTTAATATAGTCATTATAAAACCTATAAACTAGAATGTATAACATAAAAAATGTAGTTTATTCAATTTTATATCTTAGTAAAATTTATATGAGAAATTTAATAAAAATTTGAAAAATATTATCATGTTATTTTAGATTTTTACAATGTCATCTGGTATAGATTCACGAGTTAATATGAGTTTTAGATTTTAAAAGATTTTAAATAATAGATTTTTATTAAATTAAAACTATATTATATATGGTAACTGCGTTTACTGGTTTGACTGTGGATACCACTTATTGGTGTTTTGGTTCATTTTAGTGGAAAATTAGACTGAATGTTCAGGACTTATTAAGATATTCTTTTTAATATTTGAAAAAAATGTTTGAGTAATTTGTTTTTATTGGATAATTCAGCTTATAAATAGTATATTTAAGATATTTGGTTATTTAAAAATTACATATAATTAATATTTGTAGGTATATAATTTGTATTTTAAAAATTCAGGTATCTATTTATCTTGGTTCTAGATATATATGATATGTTCGGTTATTTATAAATTTTGGTTCAAGTTTAGTTTTATTTTTTCAATTTGGTACGGGTTAAAAATTATTAAATTTAAAAAACAAATTCGCGCTTTCTAAATGCGGATCAAAATCTAGTTTTAACTTAAAATATAGATTTAGCAATTTTAACACCGAAAAGATACTTTATGATTTGGGGAAAAGAGATACTGGCTTCTTTTTGAAAATCTTATATAATATTCTTTTGGAAAGTCAGTAAATGATAAACTTGGTGATATGTTATTTATACTTATGGTGAAATAAATTTAATGTAAATCATTCATGGAAATTGTGCCTTAAGCACATTCATCGTCTAGAGTCAATTGATAAATAAAATTAACAACCTCGTATTTGATAATGATCAAATGAAATCAACAAAAGATTCATGTCAAACAATATGCTTTTTTTTTTTGAACAAAGTCAAACAATATGCTTAAATTACCCTCATTGACCCAAAAACAAAACCCTAAAGCTATTTTCATCCACTTGTTATAATAAAGAACAAAACAGAGTATTAATCTTCATCGGAATCAAGAAGATCGCTTGGCTCATCGATTAATTCAACTTCGGCTTGTGGTACTTCAATTGGGATGGTCAACTCTGGTAAAGTGTAGCGGAAATTTTCGATCAATAAAGTGCGATTGAAACACTGGCAAACCGTACAAAGCATGCGGCGCACGTGCCTCCAAGACCAATAGTTAGAGGAGTGTTCCCTTATGTCGCATCCTTGGCAGAAGAACTTGGCGTCCGCAGCACAGTAGACAAGCACATCTGTTATTCCACATATAGAACACCGAGTCCGGTAAGTCGGTTCCTCGCAGAATGTTCTGCAGTCTCCTCTTCTCTTTCTGCTTCTTCTTATTTTCTCTTCTTCCACGTTACTACTGCACATCTTAAGCTCCCCTCACACCCCTCCCTACGTTTAAGGTTTATATATAGATATATTTTTTTTGTCAAAGGGTTAATTATATATATATATATATAGATATAGATATAGATATATATTGTTGTGACTTTTTATGGTTATTCTCTGTAGATAAGTACTCTTTTAATTTGTATATATGGCTAGGATTTGTTCTTATTGTGGGTCCCACCAACTTATCTATACTCATTAGTCTATTTTGGTATTCTATTTTTAATTTTTGAAATATGGTAATACGCGTGAATTTTTATAAGTTATTTTGTAGAAATTCTATAATTTATTATTACATCCAATATGTTTTAGATGATATATATTTAAGTACATTAAAATTAATTTCTAAGAAAGATGCTTCTGTTTGATCGGAGGTTTGTAAATGTTGGTGGCCATGCGTTTCTATTCCACTAATACTTGATGACTGCAAAAAATTATAAAGCTTAAATTATTATAATAGGGGAACTTTAAGAAAAAAAGAGTGAGACTCAGCTACCAGCAATGGGGAGGCACGAGCGAAAAAGTTATGTCAAGTTCCCCTTTTCTCTAAGTGGAGGCAAAAGAAGAAAGAAACGCATAAGAGTTAAAAGAAAAACATGAAAATAAAATTAGTATACATGCAGAGGAGAGAGTATTCAACGTACGTGGGTAGTTTATCTTTTTTTTTGGTAAATAATTTTTTTGACCCAAACTTCTTTCTATTGTAGCAATGGTCGTGTTCATCCAGTATTAGTTTCAAGAAAGAGAAAAGCATTGAACAAGTCAAATAATAATAGAAATCGGAAAACGGAACCGAAAGAAGAAACATATAAACACATACATAGATAATAGATCACTCGAAACAAAATAGATACAAACAAAGCAATTTGTATTTCAAATGCAAACCCCCAAACATCTTAACGGGAATAAAATTACAAAAAAACATGAAAATCAAAGAGCTGGAGGATCAGAACGGCGAGGTAAAGGAGATCCAGGGGTCATTCCCGGAAACTGAATTGACTCATCATCATTATCATGGTATATATAGGCAAAACCACCGTGACGTGCTATATCCATTCCTCTCATCTCATCATTCGCCGAGATCCTTAGCAAATTGAGCTGTTTAAGGATGAAGAAGAGTGTTCCCATTGTGGCACTAACCCATCCCACAATCACAACTATCTGAACCAGCTGTGCTCCCAATAGCTTCCCTCCTCCACCCATAAACAGTCCGTAATGCCTTCCTGGGCTGGCTCCGTATACCTCGTTTACATATTTCTCATTTGCAAAAAGTCCTACAAATATCAACCCCCATGCACCGCACCCTCCGTGTAGCTGTGCGGCCTCAAGCGGATCATCATACTTTAAGAGCTCTGCGAGCTTGTTGCATCCGATAAGGACGATGGAAGCAATGAAGCCGCAGACAATCGCTGCCCATGGCTCTACCACAGAGCAACCTGCGGTTATGGCCGCAAACCCACCAAGTAACCCGTTGCAAACGTCAGATACCATCCAGTGACCTGATAAGAAGCGTTTGCCGAAGAGCGTTGTTAGAGCCGCAGTACATCCGGAGAGCGTGGTTGTAACCGCTGTCCGGCCAATTCCGCTCCACTGGCCGTAGTTGGAACCAGACTCGTACGGAATAAGGATCTTGGTGAAGGAACCGGGGTTGAAACCATACCAACCGAACCAGAGTAAGAAGGTTCCTAAGACGACAAGCGAGGCAGAGTGGCCGCGCAGAGCAATAGCGCGGCCCCCTTCCTCGAACCGGCCGATTCTAGGACCTTCAATAAGGGCACCCCATAATCCAGCAATACCACCAACCATATGAACAACACCGGAGCCAGCAAAGTCAATGGCTCCGGTACCAAACAAGCGGTTTTCTGAAAGGAAGGGACTAGCCCATCCGTCCGGGGACCAGAACCAGTGCGCCACGACCGGGTAAACAAAACCAGTTAAAAAAGAAGAGTATATCAAGTACGCCACAAACTGAGTCCTCTCAGCTATTGATCCGCTTGTAATCCCAGCGGCTGCGATTGCAAACGCCCATTGGTATAGGAAGAAGGAGTAGTCCGAGGTAGAAGTGGGGTAGTTTTTAAGACCAAAGTTGTGTATTCCAATGAATCCACCGGAGGACTCGCCAAAAGCGAAGGCGTAACCAAAGAGATAGTAAGAGATTCCTCCGGCTGCAGCGTCAAGGACATTGGTGAGCATGATGTTCATTGTATTCTTGGCTCTAACGGAGCCAGCACATAGCATGGCAAAGCCGAGCTGCATGGCGAAGACGAGGTAAGCCGAGAAAAGGAGGTAGGTGTTGTCTATAGCGTAGGCTGCATCGGTGAACTTGTTGTTGACGGTGCCTAGTTGGCCGCAGATGTAGTTAGCCGCGGCCGTGGCGTTGGGGCCGAGCAGAGCGGAGAGTTCGGCTGCGGAGCATGTTATAGCTCCAGACATGTTGAGAGACCTTAGAAGGAAAGCAAGATTCGAATAAGAAAAATTGTTGTCTCTTGTGTCTATTAAAAGAATGAAGAGGATGCTTAGGGTTGACTTTTGATTCCGGCTTAACCAATTAAATTCGTAGTTAATTAATTACTATAAAAGTTGTGACGTAATGTTTAACAACATTATTGAATTAGAGACGGAATCTGCCAAATCTTTTAACTACTTGCAATATGCGGTTACGGTTTTTAGTGATTGGCATGTACTTTGTGAATACAAAAATGCAAGGGAATATATAAATGGAAAAATGATTGTACACCAAGTATAAACCATCGTATAATCATATATCTAAATAATATTATAGCACTTATAATTACACGAACTGTATAATTAATATGATCACATATTAACTAACATATTTTACGTTTTAACACCATAATCATATATTTTTTGCTGGAATGGTGAAACCAACGTAGGGACTTGGCAGTTCAATATTGTAAAACAGACCATTACAAATAGAAAACAAATTTAACCGATATATGTTAACTAATTCAGATTTTTTATTGGTTCTTTCCAATTTTTTTTTAATTTAATCAAGTCTATTTTTCAATACTAAGTTACTAGGTTTTGAAACCAAATTTTCTATCTATGTATAATAGCAATCTCAATTAATGTCAAAGGTTGTGTTGTTTCATCCTAAAAATTGCATTTGTTGAAAATAAATTATCAAATTAGATTTGTGTCTTTTCAACATCATCTCTAAAATCTATTGTTCTAAAATTTGTGTTTTTTAATTAGTTTTAAAACATAGTTAAAATATTCCAAAAATTTCTTACTAAAATTGAGTAGTATTTGTTAAATAATATATGTGTATGTTAATTTTAGGGGATACTAGATCTTTTTTCCGCGCTACGCGCGGATAATATATTTAAATTTGTTATATTTATCATTTTTATTTGTATGTAAATTTTTATATATTAAATTATATATAACTAATTTTTAAATTTGATTTTTTTATACTTTTAGTTTGAAATAAGTATTTCTACTATATGTAACACAATTAACTAATAAAATATGAAGAATCAAGTGCGAGATTTTAGAGTTATGTAAAAAAATATAATTATGGCTAGAACATATATTATCTTAGTTTAAAAGATCGGAATCTCATCTCGAATAAATTCACGAAAAGAAAAAGTACTCCATTAACCTACTTACAATATAAAACCCCCTTTTAAAAAAAGCGTACTTACTAATATTTTTTTACGTGTAATAGTTGAAAACTGATAATTGAATATCGATCTAGAATATTATTTTAATATATCTAATGGTAAAATATTAATTGTAATAATTTTTTTTTGAATTTTGTAATATTACATGAATTAGAAGTCTTTAAAATCTAAAATCTATTTTATTAACATAATATATTTTTTATTCATTTATTATTTTGACGTTACAAAATATTGCTTTAGTTTTATTTGTATATTATTTTTTAATAATTTAGTTTCTTTTTAAATAATTTTTAAATTATCAAGAATATAATATATTTAAAATTATTTATTTACATATATCCAAATATGATGTCTCATTTTTATGTGTGTTTGCGTTGAGCATATTTAATTTGTAGTTTGTATATTTAATAACACCTTGTTGTGTGTCGTTCTATGGTTTTAATAAATGTGTTGTCATTTCATTTTCATTACTACTAACATGATTTTTTAGTGATCAGTGATAATGTATATTTAGCGTTATGTATTATATTTTATCATATATTTTCTAACTCTTCATGCTGGCATTTGTTTTAGAATCAATTTAATTAGATAATAGGTTTAAAGATGTAAATAAAACTGTGTATGTTGTAAATTTAAACTTTTTAGTGTAATTGAGCACTATCAGTTATGGAAATTATATTATGAATTTATTTTACTAAATATTTCTTTCTGTGTATATTTTTTGTTTTATTTGTATTTTTACAATTTTATTGCCTTATTTTTTAATTACAGAGAATTGCTATTTCTAATTTTTGTTTCATATACCTTAAAAGTCTTCGGTTGATTTTTGTTTGTTTTCTTTCTCCAATTACAATGTACAGTTCGACCGTTTCTTTTTTTTTGGATCAAACTACTAATATCATCAGATAGAAAAGCTTAAACTCCAAGAATAGAGTGAGTATTTGTGCTAGAGAAAACTGATTTAACCACTAATATAGTGAGATATTATAATATTAAAGGCATGTAAACTCTTCTCTATTGTCTTACGCTGGACATAATTAAGTTGTTGTCAATTGATTTTATATTTGTGATAACTGAAAATACATATTTATGTCTTTCTTACATCATCCTTAATTGGTTTACGGTTCGACCATTTCTAATATACTGAGAGTAACATAATATTAGATGTTGATTATCTCTTTCCAATTAGGAATGCACAAAATAAGAGAAATTCAAGGTGAGACCACTTTACAATTTTGTCCTCATATCTATATAGAGTTAGTTTATAGATTACTCTATCTGTTTCAAAATGTAATCAGTTTTAATTAAAATCTGTAATATTTAAAATTTTTACTTTATAAAACTGTCATTTAATATATAAATTTAATCAATTACACAGTATTTACATAATTTAATTAGCAACACAATATCCAATAAATATAAAGTTACAAAAACAATTTATATAGTGAAACAAAAAATACTTTTAAACCATTATATTATAAAACAAAAGGAATATTTAAATTATATTGAAACATTAGAATAGTAAGAATCAGAAAAAAACTGAAATCTCAACGTCGATTATTTACGTCGGCCATGCCTTAGATCATCTCCAATGTATTACTCTATTTTTTTTAATCTACAATAGAGGAATTTCATAATAGAGATGGATTTGTCTCCGATGTATTTTTCTATTTTATCTCCAAAAAAATAATATTCTTGATATATTCTTTTCTAAGTTTGCAAATAATATTTTTTTATTTGTGAAAGTTGAAAACCAGTCCAATTTATTTTAGTATTTTATAAAATTATGATATCATTTAAACTAAATATTTCTTTACAAACTATTATGTAAATAAAAAATATAATTATATTTTATATAAATAATATATTTCACTAAAAAATATTTTTGCTTATAATTGTTTAAGTAAAAAGTTAAAAAATCATTTTGTAAAAACAAATAGAGGATGTGACATGACAAAGTGAGAGACAAATAGTCCAATCTGTAGTACTTTAGAAGGATATGATGGGTTGATGGGGTTTTTATGTTTAAACGAACTATTCTCCCGTGTAATAACAACAACTTAAGGAAAGATTATACAAACACAGCAGCATAACATACAACAAAATGATCATTCTCACTGACCAAGCATACCCAATATTAAAAATTGTATCTATGTTTGCAAAAATCTATTGATTATAAAAGAAGCCTAAACACATGCCCCAACAACAATAACCAAAACCCTAATTTTTTTAATTGGTATTGCTTTTGCACCAAGGCAATGAAACTGATGTACAAACAACACAACATCCACTTATAACTATTTTTCTCTGTTGATTAAAAAATAGCTCTATTCCCCTTTTTCTTTTATGAGGCTGCCGTTTTAATTGCGGTTTTAGACATCAGTTAAACACACTATTTGGGAGAGCTTGTCTGATCTTGAAAAATGTCCACTCCGTTCTAAGAGCATGCCCTGCTGCTCCAAGCCATGCGTTTGTCTGTTTGTCGCCTATGCTGTATTTGCACCGTACCTACAAAATCATATCAGAAACACGGAACACAACAATTGATTTTGTTCTTCTTAAATAGACTTATATGCGATCGATAATTTCAGTAGTGAAAGTTGAAAATGCTTTCATAATGTTCCTTCCCTTTACTTCAAAGCATCACAAACCATATGACACGCAAATGATAAAACAGAGTGCAGTTTCAAGATGGATAACACTCACGCTAACAGTTGTCACACTCATGTGTAAGAAAAGTGAACAAACAATCATTGATCACACACATAACTAAACCAACTTCTACTGATTAACTTATATATAGTGCTTCATATGTAACACACCTGTCAATATTCAAGTTAACCATGACGTTTCACTTTCTTTATGTGTGTTTTAGTATGCATGTGGCAGTATAATATTATATTATATGGATCAATTGAACTTTTGAAATAAATAATTTCTGAAATATGAAAACAGAAATGTTGACAAATGTGTTAGCGGACAGATGATGGTCTTCATCATAATAGCTAATGGAAAACAATAAGAAAATAGGGAGTAGAATTTTTACCAATATTATGCTTGGTACACTTGAATACGATATACGCGTCGAAGTTTAACATTCTTCAATAACACATCGGCCGCTTCCACTGCAATGAAAATGATACAGAGAGCAGATCTGGGATAAAATACCAACAAAACCGATTTAATCTGCAGATCTGAATCAAAATTATGAACTCAAGCGGTTTTAATTTGTCCATACGCGCTGTCTGAATCAGAGTTATGAATTCAAGCGGTTATAATCAGAAACCCAAAATTTTTAGAACAATCAATAAACGGTTTTAATTAGTCTTATTCAAAATATATTAAACAAAGATATAAATAGGAAAACTGGAAAATAATGATTCAACACACAGAAACGTTAAAAATGTAATGAAAAAAAACTGTAGTTTTGATGTATGAACTCAAGCGGAGGAGCATAATAAACCTGTGAATCCAGAAGCAGAATATCCACTCCTATGAATTTGCCACCGCATCGGACGTTTCTGGCCTCCGAGAAACAGAGCACCCTCACATGAACGGTGGAGGACCATCATCTGGTCTTCAAGTCAGACAAAAAGATTGTTGTGTTAGGAAGTAAGTATATTGGTGTGTGTAAACCGAATAGTGGATGGTTCTCATAGAAAGAAAGCTTACATTTTTAAAAATAGATTCCACCGCTTTGGATGACTAAAGCTCTCTTATTCATGGTGAATCGTGGAAGAAAGATTTAAGAAGAAATTAAAGAGGATGGATCTGTAACTGGTAGCTCCTAGGACTGTTGGGAAGAAGACGAAAGAACGTAAACAAAACTCACGCTGTGACTCAATCAATAACAACGACGGAGATGAAAATTGGTTAACCCTAATATCAAAACTGGCCAATTCTGAAAATATAAGGTCATATTAGAAACGAAGCCCATCAGACTTGGAATTTAATAAAACATGGATCATGGATCAATCATTCAGAGTCGGTGTTGATTATTACAAAGTAACGGAGAGCTGAGGAGAGTGGAAACGATCGCCATAGAGAAGAAGAATCGGAGCCGCGTGTAGAGACGAAGGAGAAAGGTAGGCTTTGGGCCATAACCAAAACTGAAGAGCCCATATAATTCAACCCAATTGCTAGTGTGGAGTGATGACATGACATAATAGAGACATATGATTGGTTGATTTTTTATGCTGAGGTGGATAGGCTCAATGGAGCTCATATATCCTTTTTAATATAGTATAGATATTGTTTTAAAATAATTATCAAAATAAAAATATGTATCTTTATTTTTTCTGATAAATCTGTTATATTGATATAAAGAAATATTTTTCATCATAAAAATTGTATTGGTTTTAAAAATTTATTTAAATGTCTAAAATGTAACTTTTAATTCTAATATTGTGTTGTGTCATTTCATCTTAAGCGTTGCATCAGTTTTAAATAAGTTTTGAAATGTATAAGTATGTATCTTTTCATCTTATAACAATATATCTTTTCATCCTAAAATTTCATAGTTTAAAAACTGATATTAAAAATGTCTAAATGTAACATTCATTTTCACATTATGTATTTTCATCTTAATAATTGCACTGGTTTAAAAGAAGTTGTCAAAATGTATAAGTTATACCTTTTCATTTTAAGAATTTATCTTTTAATCCTCAAAATTGAATTAGTTTAAAAAAGTTTATCAAAATGTCTAAATATATGTGTTTTCATCCTATCCTACCCATTGCATGGGTTTACAAGAAAATGTATGAGGATGTGTCTCTTCATCCTAAAGATTGAATTTGTTAAAAGAAGTTATCAAAATGTCTAAAGATGTATTCAACTAAATGTCAAAGGTTGTAACTTTTCATCCTAACAATGTGTCTTTTCATCTTAAAATTGCATTGATTTAAAAATTGTTGTCAAATATATGGCTATGTATATTTTCATCTAAACATTGTGTCTTTTCACTATAGGAATTATATTGGTTTAAAAGAAGTATTTAAAATGTATAAGGATGTGTCTTTTCATCTTAAAATTTTCATTTGTTAAAAGAAGTTATCAAAATGTCTAGATGTATCCACATAAATATCAAAGGTGTAACTTTTCATCTTAACAATGTGTTTTTCATCTTAAAAATTACATTGATTTTAACTATGTTCTTAACATTTTAACATTGTGCCTTTTCAAAAAAAAAAAACATTTTAACATTGTGTCTTTTCATTTTAAGGATTACATTGGTTTAAAAATGCTTGTCAAAATGTCTAAAGAAGTGTTTTTCCTCCTAGCAATTTGTTTTTGATCCTGAGGATTGCATGAGATTAAAAGTTACCTAAATGTCTAAATATATATTTTCGTCCCAAAATTTCCATTGGTTAAATCATTGTAACTTTTGATGTTAACCATTATAACCCTTAGCTAAACATTACAGTGTTTGGTTATCAACAATTGCAATCATTATTCATATATATAAGAAATTGTGGACATTGACAAATCACTAGACTAAAAATTGAAGAAATTCATTGTTAAATGATTTTCAAATATATATATTTTTAAAAACACATATAATGATGCATGCCTGTTTTACTTCGAGTTGGAATTCAGTGGGAGAAATTTCAACAAACTGAAATGGTAGAAATTTTCTAGAAAACGAAAATGGCGATTTCAACTCTATAATCAAGGCAGAATGCAGGGAGGAGAAGAAAATAGAATAGAATAAATTATAGACGGCGGACCGGACCCATAACTCTATTTGTTATTTTTGATTTTAGCCTAAATTTAGAAATTTTCATTGAGAAACCTACAGAGTTCTAGAGCATTTATATCTCAATACCACATTATCCTAATTACAATTTAAAGATCCAATAAAAGCGATTAATAATTTCAAAAAAAAAAGTAAAACCATAATTTATTGTTGATTTTATTAAATTATTGTGTTTGAGTTATATAAAACTCACCTGGAAATTCAAAAATAATATTATAAATGAGAAATTTCATACAACATAAGTCAACATATATTTATTACAATATCCAATTAATGTTGCATTTTTTTTTATAAAATGAGTTGCACGGGTTATTTACCTATGATATTAGAAAACATGGTTATAGTGTTTAGATACATAACTCATATTAGTTAACGTATATTATCATATTAAACATATAAATGTAGTTAATTATATATTAGTATTGTGTAAATATATGTTTAAGTGTGTATAATTGATGTAGATAGCAATAATTTTTTATGTGAACTGGGAAAAACTATTGTATGTAATGAATTTATAGTTATAACATTGATCGTAATTTGTTTGTGATCAAATGATATATCGTAATATTTAAATCACAAATATGATTTTGCTATTGTACTCCTCAAGGTTTCTTCGACAAACAAACTAACAAAAAATGATTAAATTATCTGGTTATACGTCATTGAATGATTAAGTTAATTAACTTCCACCAGAGAAAATCAATGACTTTTGGTGAACAAAAAAATCGATGACTTTTCTTTGTCAAATTTTTTTTGAAATGTTTCTTGAAGAGATGATCTGTCCAAGTGTAACATACGTTATCGACCAAGGAATCTCGATCTAGATTGAAGAGGGAAGAATATTCTCAAACAAAGTGGGACCCGCTAGTCATTTTAGATTCACACTGTCACGGAAAAGGAAACTCATTGTCCCTTTGTTTGATTATAGAACCCAAAAAAAAAAAAGAATTCTTAGCAACAAAAATTGTGGAATTACAAAAGCGCATTAATATTGGAACTAATTATTATTTTTATAATATGATTGTGAATTTTGTCTCCACTGTTTGTGTTACTCTATTGTCAATCGAAATCAAACTAAATTCAAAAGTATTGATATTAAGTTTCTTTTTAGTTACACAAAATTTAGTATTAAATTTCATGAGTTTTAACTCCAAAGATCGGATGCCTTACGTAGAAGTGAGACAAATCCTCTCATACCCCTATATCTCATAACACAATCTCAAAAGGACCTTTTTCTTCTTTTAATTTTATATGTCAAACGAAAAATCATTAAATTAAAATGGAAACGTTAATATTTTTTATTTGATTTATAGAATTTGATAAAAATATTTCAAAAATCCAAAAACGTTGTTTTCCATATTTTCGAAAAAATCATCAAAATATAATTAAAAACGATTTTAAAATATTTTTTTCTGAATTTGAAAAATATAGAATTTAAATATTTACCCATGGGTTCACTAATCCATAGGGGGGTTAGGATTTAGTTTTGATAACCGGGAAGGATTTTATTTGGGAGTTTGGATTATAATCAAAAAAAAAATTATGAAATAGGGGTATAGAAGACTCTAGAAGCCCATAGGAGATTTGACATTTCATATTTGGGGCACGCGAGAAGTTGACTCAGAAGTCTTTAAGTCTTAGTTTTTTTTTCTTGAATACGACATTTTTACTTGTACATGTAAGTTCAACCAAACCATTCCGATCTAGTTACATAAACACCTAACTGTTTTATAAATCGAATGCCGATTGACAATTGGCTAACTCAAGATTACGTTTCTCTATATACGAAAATTTTAATATGATGACCTTGCAAGAAATTAATATGATGACCTTGCAAGAAATTAAGAAAGTTTATTTTAATTTGTTAAATTTCTAAACATTCATCTCAAATCTGATTAACAATTAAAGAACTAATTGAAATATTATATTCTAGGTTCAATCAAAACTTCAAAGTGGCTTGCAAAACAGAGATTATCTATTAGTCCAATGTAAATGATAACATGGGTTATCAGGAACCACGATTGATTTGTTTGCTTTTTACGACAAAGTTAAAATTTATATTTATCTTGGGAAATCAAAGTCAGGACACATTAATGTTATTTTGAGTTAACTAAATAAGTATAAAGTCAATAGACAGAATTTTCAAAAGAACAAATTATTAAATAAGCAGATATATGCACCATATAGTGAACAAAAAAAATTAAAAGTGATATTTAACGATGTACCGAGGTTGAGACGCATCCGCTAACGCATGAATCACGTTTGATTTTTTTAAAATTGCACTTAAGCCCTAAATCAACAAATCACTGGCATTCAATGTGACTCCATTGGCGAGCCTGATAACGCTCAACTATGCCTATACGTAAACCTGATCATCATAGCACACACTTGTAATCTATATTCACTGATATAAATACAACGGAAAATCAATGAGCTCATCAAATTAGAAACTACCTGATAAAGGACTACGAAAAAAAAGAGTATATATATTGTAATGGGGCTTGATTAAAAAAACTTTTATTATATAATGTCGACGAATGAAAAATTAATCACATATTTTAGTACAAATGGTAGCTTTTCAAATCGTATGACATCATGGATTATCACATAGCACATTGATTTGTAAGCAATTGTAGTAACTAGTGATTAATTATTATTCATATATTTTAATTTAGGTCAACTGACAATTTTAAAAACTTAAACTGTTTGCTAATTAGAAAAGCCATATCACTGGTTTATGAAATTAGACTTTATCAAACAAGTCTCCCGTGTAAGTCGGGTCAGTCCACGGCTCGGCGTCATGGCCAGTGGCGGATCCAGAAACTATTTTTACCGGGGTCATAATATATTAATATTATAGCAAAGATATAAAAGTAATTTTTATTCTACAGAAAATGTATTGTTTTCGTTAATATATAAATACAATACGTATTTCAAATGTTGTGTGGGCTGTAAGTCTACTCAAACATTGCTCTATGGGCCGTAATTTTTATAGAAATAGGGAAAAAAATATTCATAACGGGGTCAACTGAAGAATTGAACCTGAGTTCACTGGTGTCAAAACAGCAACTAACACCACTAAAACTGACGATTTTCTCTTGTTTATTAAACAAAACAAATTTTATGTATATTTTAGTGGGGTCAGCTGACCCCCCTGTGCCCTTAATGGATCCGCCCCTGGTCATGGCACATTAGGTTAAGTGTCTACAGCTGCCTCCCTCTATATATGCATATCAAATTTGAAAATTTCGTTAGTTAAATTGGTTTTATATTTTCATGCTAAGAGCATCCACAACCATAAATCCTTAAAAACAAATCCTTAACAACAATTTTTAGAATATTTTATTTTTTTTCTTTTTTTTTCATCCAAATTTAAAAAAAAATAAAAAAATAAAAAGATTGGCCAATCGCGGGCTCCCACGCGGCGGTGGAGCCCGCGCACAGTGAAGAGGCTGTCAGAAAAGAAATCCTTAAATTGGGACTTCAAGAGACAATTGTAGCACAAATTCTTAAATATTTGGGCCCTACATATTATTATAATAATTTATTGTTAAGGATTTATTGTTAAGGAGCTGTGGTTGTGGGTGCTCTAACTGGATGTTAACAAATACAGGCATCGTAAGAAACTTACAGAAAATCGATTTTTTCACATTAATATTTTTTTTGCCAAAACCGATTGACTTTTCATCTATAGAACTATATATTGAAAAACTATTGCTTCCAGCTAATTTATATATTTTAATGGAATATTTAAGTATTAACTGGAAGACTAACTCAAATATTCGTGGCAAACTTATAATTTTGGTTCTTAATTTCGACGTATAGACGTTTTTGTGGTTGGAAAAAGACGCATTTTGTTTGAATATATAGACATTTGGTGTATATATGTATCCATAATATAATAAATCTTCAGTTACAAAAAAAAAAAAAATCTTACGGCAATAGTATCTGAAGGGTTTCGTCCGTATTTAATTGTTTTCTATTTAGAACCACCCACTTCATTATAATCGAAATTATTGTACACTATCATTGACAGGTACATTAATTAATACAATTTATATATGGTCCAAATAAAATTTGACTAAGATGGGGAAACAATTTTGGTTGTGTGAGGGAATAGCTGACGGAATCGCATTAAATATTGTGATATCATTATTCTACAGTGTTTCCAAACTGAATCTAAACAAGGAGAAATTATATTGTTTTCTTTTTAGATACTATATAGTATAGTTTAGGGAACTTTTGAATCTTTTATTACAATGATTTAAAGGAGTGTTGTTAAAATTTTAGGCGCCAGAACTAAGAAAATTTTACAGTTACACATACTTTTTCCTTCTTCCATATCACATAGACATACTCTCTACTTGTAGAGTATTTTATTGGGCTAAAATGACTTAACTACCCTACAAACTGAAAACCCAACTCTAGTTTAGTACCTCTAGTTTAGTTAACACTTTTACACCTCTAGTTTAGTTAACTTGTATTAACGGCATTTTTTCTAATTTTTTACCTCACATAATTTTATCCTCTCTATCCTAACCCTAGATGTCGTTCATTCATCTCCCAAATCAGTTTCACGGCGTAATCCCCTGAATCTCCGATTACTCATCCCACTTTCATATTCTCAAGCTCTCCATTCCAGGTTCCTCCTAACCCTAATTGTTTGTGTTCTCCGCGGCTCAGCTACAGAACCACGCTGTCTTTGTCGCCGCCTCGACATTGACCCATTCTCCGACGAACAATGACTGGTACGTATCTCCTACTCTGATCTCTCGCATTTTTTTTGAACTAACTTTAATTCTAACTAGTTTCCTTTAACTGGAGGTGGAGAAACTGGTGTGTGTTCCCGGCCAGAGCGCCGGCTTCCGGAACGGCTCTTCGCAACAAACCGTTTCCCAATGAAACGTTTAAACGTATATTCCAAACCCGACATACTTTGTTTCCTCAGTCATGTCCTTCGCGGCTCAGACGAGTTTGAGATCATAAGGAACTCTTGCTTTGGTCGCCTCTTCGAAATCCCTGCTCGCCAGTCCCCTGTCTCGCACAAGCTTCTCCACAGCCTTTTGTGCAGACAGATTTTGCCCCTTCAGGAGTATACGCTCTGGCCAGTTGTTGGTGGATCTCCCTTCCGGTTCTCCCTTGCTGAATTCCACACTGTCACAGGTCTCCCTTGTGGTCCTTTCCCCGCAGACTATGAAACACCTTCATTCAACATCAGAAACCCTGCTAAGGACCCTCTATGGCGCAAACTACTTGGGACTGACTCGCACATTACTATAGCTGACATTGGGCACATGCTTGAGACTGACCAAACCATTCCCAAAGACAAGAGGCTTCGACTCGCACTCATCATGATTGTCGACGGTGTGCTTATCGCTCACAAACAAGTTGCCAAGCCTACTCTACACTATGTGCGTATGGTCGACAACCTTGAAGACTTTTTTAACTTCCCCTGGGGCCGTGAGTCTTTTCTCAAAACCATTACCTGCATGAAACCACCCACAAATGCTGAAAACCCCGTGGCAGCGCTAGCTCAGATTCTTCAACAGACAACCTACAGACTCACGGGATTCCCTCTAGCGCTCCAGCTTGTGGCATTTAAAGCAATTCCACTGCTTGCGGCCAAAATACCAGCACCACACTACACCCTCAAATTGCTAGACCTAGAAGAAGGTCACCTACCACCACATGGCTCTATACACCTTGAAGATTTCCTCACAGTCGAAGTGAACCCACAGGTTAGTTGTGCAATCTATGCTTTTAAAAACTAGTAATTGTTCTGCACTGCAGACACTAACCGTTTGCCCAATGCAGCTGTCTGTAACATCACTGATACCACTGTCTCCAAATGCACCATCGTGGGGAGGCGAAACTTACGACGAGCGAGTCTGTTATATGGAGAACCTGATCGCATGTGGCAATAAATTCAAGCCCACCGACTGGCCTGGCGGCGATACATCCAACCCTGAGTTCTTTTTCAGCCCTGCGGTCCAAACGGTTCACAGGAAGCAAACAGTCCCCAGGAAACATGCTCTCAAAGTAAACAAAGCTCCAACAAAAGGACCATCATCATCACGCAAACAAAGGAGGATCTCAAACTACTTCAAATCTGATGCTGCCGCGGGGGCACCTACGAACGAGTGGTTAGCAGCCAAAATCAGAGAACACGACAGTTTGTTAGCTCAGCTGCAGTCAGATAATCGGCGTCTCAAATTGAAACTGAAGAAACGCCACAGGAAGCCGGGCTGTAAATTGACTTCGATGACACCAACGCTGCGTAAAGGAAAATCAAAGTTTACTAAGGTACACTACAACCACCGTGCACTTTTATGTACCCCCAGTGGCCACTAAACATACTACGCTTTCGTATAGGACCAGGACATGAGCCCGCAAGAAACCAACAATGGACAGCGGCCAGCTTCTAGCCCTACACAACCAGACAAGAACACTGCAGATGATGAAAATCAACAGGTAGAACATATATTCCGAATGGCCAGTCACATACATTGCCTACCGTTAACTCCTACAACTTAATCTCAACATGCTGTGTTAGGTAACCACAAGCTCCCAACCATCTGGGCACGACCAGCTCTCCGCCGGATACGTGGAAAACTCTACTCAATCACAAGATCCTCAATCACCGGCCCTCACCAACTCAAGAGAAGCAACCATTGCTCAAATGCTACAGGTAATACTAAGTCACGCAAGTATGCACGTTCTAGCGCTTCCTAACACACGAGACCGTTTACCCGTTTCAGGAAATCATAAGCTCCCGCCAGCCAAAGCAAGGCGCTTCCTCGGAACAAGCAACCAAGGTAATATAGTTTGGAAAAACATACCCAAAGTTCTGTCGATTCCTACAACCACCTCATAATACCAAAAGCCTTACATTTTTTTTTGAAGGTACTACCACCTCCCTGTCGACCACAAGAACCCATCCACTCCTTCTCTCGATCGCCACCTCCAACACCCATTTCTCCAGTTGAGAGCCAGTACAACGCCCAGCGTTTTTCAGCAGGAATTAATGAGACAACAACCGATGATGCAGACTTCATCATCAGCAGCGTCATCGGCTCTATTGAACCAGCAGAAACAACCTCAAGTCCTCAACGTCCCCACCAAGCCTCTAAACCAAACCAGAATCCTCTTCACCAAATAACTGCAAACAGCTCCACAGACAAACAGTCTACTCATACCAAAACCAAACTCCAAATAACCCACAAAACACCTACAAAGCCCTCACAGACCCACGAGCTACAAGTTTCGTCCGCACCTCCACGACTATATCCCTCCACCCAAAGCGCCCTACTCATCTCCTCTAAACCTACCAGAATCAACGAAGTTCGCAAACCGGCCCCAATGAAAACCCCCTCCCAGCTAGGCTTTACTGCACACGCATCGACTGTGAATGCGTTCGCCTCACAAGCCACTTCCAACCATACTACCACAAGCAGCCAATCAGTTCAAGTAAGGATCAAAACAATGACAATTCTTACGTCTACAAAATGTCTTATCCTACTAACCAGTTTGGTCCTTGCAGGCAAACTCTGGAACGTTGCTTGAAGCTACGTCTGATCTTATATGCGTCAGCGACTCCTCACCCTCTAAACCAAAACCAGATCACTCCCCCTCTGTGCAAGAGCAAGAGCTGGCACGCCTGCTGAAGAACTCACCCACAGTCCCCGCCACAATGCTTTTCCCTCCCATTCAACCACAACTATGGGAGTTCTTTCTAGAAACTCTTCATAACCACAAAGATATGAAAGTAACCTGCCTACGACTGAAATATGTTATCGCTTTTTGCTTTACAACATTGACCACTAAACACGTGACCGAAAAAAATGCAGCCTCCACATCAACCCATACACAACAGCCTTCACAAACTCATCACTGATAGAGCTAGCAACTCCAGGGCAATGGACAGACAGCACGGTACGTTATCTTGGACTGCAACTTCAGCTTGTTTTGCACTCTATATCTAACAGAGTAAAAAAAAATGTCTCGACAACAATGTTTGCAGCAAATGGAAGTCCTAATGTACATGACTGGTGTGTCGCACAAAAACGTTTTAGCCAAGGAAAACAGCCTCTTCGTTACCCCATGGCTCACTTCTTACATACAGAAGAAATGGAGACAATTCAATGCCGCTGTTGACAAGGATATGTTTCGCTGGGATTCACAGTTGTCCAAACTTGTTCTACTACCAGGCCAGAAATGGGTTAGCAACATCCACACCATCTACGCACCAATGATATGGGATGACAGACACTGGGTCGGCCTAGCTATCAATCTCCCATTGAGCCATGTTGAGGTCCTAGACCCATTCTTAACTCTCTACAGCGAAAGAAAGGTGAAAGTTGCCCTACAACCAGTTCTTGAGATGCTCCCATTCGTCATCAGCAAACTGACCACCAACTCACCTTCACAGTTCGATGGTTCTCGCCCATTTACATATCAACGCCGACAGGAGATATACATCAACCACAGCGGGGGGGATTGCGGGCCTTTGAGTGTCAAGTTCATGGAAATGCATGCTAATGGGGATCCAGACCCGCATATGGCGGAGCTGACGGACGATATGGTCGTCACCGTGCGCAAACAATACGCTATCGACATCTACCGCAACATTGTCATCCCCACTTACTTTAACCATTAGCCTCCGCCCACTACTACTTAACCACGCCATCGTCTTTTTAGCTTCTGTAGACTCTACAATCTTTTGTTATCTAACTGTATCGAAACTCGTTTATGTTTGGGGTATCGCCACCGTGGCTTCTTCTTTACGACAAACTCTTGCTTAAAATTTTTTAAACGGATGCGTACGCCGTCTAAAATCAAACAAAAACATACAGTAAGACCAGAACTAACGTCTCTGACCACGCCTAAAAAAAAACATAGAACAAAAATGATCGGGAATAACAAAACAAACAACGATAGCCAAATCAAACGTCTTTAACCACGCTTTCCCAGAGAAACAAAACACAGCTGATTGGGATTAACAAACGAAACAGTGGCCAAACTGCCACGAAAAGATCAACATATAGAAATAAAGTGACACGTGGTCGAGTTCGTCGCAAAAACCATTCTACTAAATTAAAACCTACATCCTAGTCCAACAAGATGTTCGAAATTACAAAAACGCCTTAGGTACGTTGCACGCTACCCACAAAACATATAACCGCAAATCAACGACCACACAAACACACACACCTCCCAACAAGCTACCCGCATAAAGCTTTGTACACCAAAGCTAAACCACCGGCAACAAAAACAGCAACCCCAAGATGACGATACGCTCCAAAAACGGCCTTCCGTTTGTTGCTACATTCCTCTGCTTTCCTCAGTTTTGCGTCATTCTCTAATTGACAAACACGGTCCTCTAGGCTTCCAAATTGAGACTTCAGGCAACGACCCAATGCAATGCAGTCACCTCCCATCCTCTCCAACTCAGCAAAAGCCTTCCCAATTTCCACTTTCTGTTCCTCGAATTCCTCGGCCATAGCTACCTCTACCCACTTGAATAGGTGTGACTCAGTCTGCCGCTGTAGTTGTTCGTTCGTCGTAGAAAATTAAAAAAAAACATTACTTACTCTACCCATCGTAAAAAATCAATCAAATCCATCTCCAAAAAAAAAAAAAACCTGCAGCGCGCCCTGGCAACGGTAGAACCTCCGATACGGATTCTCATTGGTCTTCGACACCAGCAAATCCACCTTCCTCCCGCACCAGCAACGCTGAGGGACTCCGATTGACTTCTGTCGTTCTTCCCGATTCACCGAACTCCCAGTCGTGCAGCTCATCGCTCCCCTGCTACCAAAACCAAATTTGCCCACGCTCAGATCTACAAAACTAAAAAAAATATTATAATATTTGGTCAAAAAGAAGCATAACCCAAAACGACAAGAAAAAATCCCGTTTGGTTAAGTTTTCAAACATTTCATTTTCGCATTCCCACCATTTTTAAAGATGGCCCGCCAACCACATAGCTCACATACATATGGTCACATCGCCGACCATACAATCTGACCATTACTACGTTAACCACACCATTGCCGCAAACGCTGGTGGACCATAACCACAAACCACGGGTTACTGGACCAGTTAACTCCTGTTCAGTTAGCAATCTCTAGGCTGATACTAACAAATTCATTAATTGACGTTCTATAACCATCCGTTTTAGCGTTCACCAAACACACATATTCATCGTATCCACATGGTCGCAACGCGAGATGCTATCGCTGACCACGTAAACAACGACCACGTAAATAAACACATTTTTGTATGGAGTGTAACAAAGCAACAGATACGCTAAATACAAACCCACAAAACAGTTTTCATAAATCCAGATGCATGCCAAAAGTGAAGCAAATGTGAAGTGCGACACCACACAAAACAAAAGGCCATCCTTGTCCATAACCAATCCAACCACCCCGCAAAAAGACGTTTCCTTTCCGAAATACCCGAACAAAAACACTACGAGGGTCACCAAAACAACGATGACACCACGGAAACGAAACAAACATGTCAGGAACGTCACCGCAAACAAAACTTCTTCCACACCGGTGTTGCAAGCCCCAAAAAAAAAAAAAAGCTACCTAAGCTCGGTAAATTGATGGCTCATATAGGATTCTGACAACGTGTCCTGTTATGTCCCTCCATCTTGCAGCGACCACACCTTATCGTCACAACTTTGGTCTTCTTCCCCACCTGGTGTTTCAACAAATTGCACTACTAAGAAACATTCTCACCAAAAAAGAGTCGCACGGGACAATAAATATATTCGCACTTACTGGAAACTCGCCGGTTGATGGGATGCGCGTCTTCCTACGCCTACCAGCCTGACGTTTGGTTATTGGCGGGTACAGTATTCGTTCGCTGATATCTTCTGGAATCTCTACATCCTGTGGCTTCTCCTCCGGGCAGATGAGACCTGCATACGTCTCTCTCCAAGCAACGGTTTTGTACCAGTGACCAACCAATGACTCGTAAGGAAGCCCTAGACGATCTGCAGCAAGCATGGCGTGACCACATGGGATTTTGATCCGGTCAAAATACTTGCAGGTGCACCGCTTCTCCTCTAACATGACATGGTGCTTTGCGCCAAACTTTCCAACAACTTCGCAGCTCCAGTTTGAAATGGGGTTAACCTGAGTTCCTCGCATTGTGGCCATACTCTTAGTCATGACTTTGTCAACCTCAACTGTCACGGTCCCGTGGTGTCGCTCTGCCTTTCTCCTACGTGCGTTGAACCATCTAGTCATCATCCTCTGGATGAAGATAACAAGCTCCGTAATTGGCGATCCCCTCCCTTCTCCAAGGGCATTGTTGAGCTGCTCTGCTATATTACTGGTCATTATATTATACCTTTCACCCCCAAAATAGAATCTTGACCACTGCCCAGCGCCAATGTTAGTGAGGTATATGATGCAGGCACTGTTAGATCCCCTGATCTTGTTGAAGTATTCCTTGTAATCAGATAACCTGTAAGCAGTCGCAGCTTTCGTGACGAGCTTCGCCAAACCTTTGCTAGAGAAGCGGGAATTGACGTTTCTAGCTAGGTGAACAATACAGCACCCATGATGCGCCAGAGGGTAGATGCGTTTAACTGCGGTGGCAATGCAAGCGGCCCTGTCTGAGATTATGGCCAGGTTCTTGGAGTCAGCTAAGATCCTTTCTACCTTTTGAAGAAACCAAGTCCAAGCTTCCTCGTTCTCGGCGTCGACTATAGCGAATGCAAGTGGAAAGACCTGAAAGTTAGCGTCTTGCCCACTAGCAGTCAGCAAGACACCTTTGTATTTTCCGCTAAGATGAGTACCGTCAATAACCAGCACATGGCGAAGCTTCTTGAAACCTTCGATTGAAGCCCCAAATGCCAGAAACAAGTACAGGAAGCGCTCGTCACCGTCGTCGTCTACCTCGGTTTCCAAGTCAGCAATTGTTCCTGGGTTGGCGAGCTTGAGCATGTAGAGGTACTCTGGTAGCTTTAGGAAGGACTCCTCGTCAGTCCCGGTAACCTCAGACGTTGCTATATCAATAGCACGATAACACTTCATGTACGATGTGGATAGCCGTAGATCCTCCAACACTAGCCTCTGCAGATCTTTTGCCTTCGGGTTCCTGTTGTGCTCACCAAATCTGGATTTGTAGACAGCAGCTATAACCTTTGAGGTTGCTTTCCCTCTGTATCCATTTCTGGTCTCAATGGGGCAACGGTGGTCGAGCTGTGCCTTCTTGATCTCGTAGTAACCACAACCACGCATCTCGTGAGCCGTTACCCTCCAGTCACAGTGATCGTCAGGGCACTCCACTACAAAGTAATTCAACTTCGTAACAGTCTGCGTAAATTGGAACTGGTTTTTGATAGCATAGATTGCTAACGAGATCTGACAATCTTCTTTGCTCCCATACATCTTTCCAACATAGACACGACCATCGTCTTTATCTGAATCAATGTCTGGTATTTCTTCAACCTCGTATGTGGTGTCGTCGAAGAGTGGCGGGATGTCGAACTCCTCTTCGTCGACCTCTTCTAGTCTACGCGTCTCCCTCTGAGCCGGTGTGACCACATTACTATGACCAGGGTTTGCCGACCATGGAAACTTCACGTCTTCGGGCTCTGATGTTGTTTTGGCATTGGAGGGACTGGAGCCGCCTGCGACGACTGTATGGTCAAAAGCGTTGTTGGTGGTGCAGCTATAAGTTCTACGGGTAGTGTCCTCAGCATTGAAGACCTTATCCACAACATCAGAACCACCGTTGTCCTCTCTTATGAACGGGGCCCAGAACTCTTTGTCGTATCCTCTAGGACGAACATCTCTGTCATCTACCTCATCAGCCAAACTGGAGTCGCTATCGATGGTTTCGCACGGCTCACCCTCGTTGCTCCTCAGGCTTTCGCCCCTGATTTTCTCTTCAACCTTCTCGACCTCGCGTAAGAGCTCGTCTTCCTCAACAACAACATTGTCGATTTTAGAGGCCGCCGATGAGACATAACCACCTTTACCGGAGCTCCAAACATCGTCGAACATCTTTCTCTTCATTGCCTGAGCTGGTGTGCGGTAGCCTTTGGCCCTGGAGTCATCTCGGGAACTTTGATTCCCACGATCAAAGGCGTCGAATTTGGCAAAGAGATTCATAGGGGCGCCGACCTTCAGGTGTCTGCTGAAAAACCCTACCGCGCCGTCGTTGGTGAGCAGAACAGGGGGGGTCCTGATGCCTGTCGCAAGTTCTATGGATGACGGTGGCCAGTAACTTAAGGCTACACTCCCCAGATTCCCCCCGTAGCTGAACTCTTTCATGACGTTTGCCTCCAACTCGCTCAGTGTAATGCCTTCTCGGAAGGGGACCATGCGAGACATCTGCTGTTTGTCAACGAAAAAATTCCACTTCCCATCTTCTCCACAAACCCAGTCGCCGGCCATCACCATGCAATACTCGTCCATGTCGTGACCACAAGTTGTTACGCCTGAAAAACAAAGATGGTCAAAAAAATCAGAACAACGACATACATTGCAAAACCCAGAGGGAATATTGATGCATCTAGATCTATAACTCCTAAAAACCTTACTCTCAGATTTGGTTGCCGGAAGTTTTGCTGCTAGCAGAGAAGAAAGAAGATAAGAACAAGCAATTAATAAACCTACTTTACCGCTTAAAGCATCGTTGTACTGAATTCAACAAGAGCCGTCCGATTCTTTTCCTAAAATATATGTATCTAACGGCTCACAAATAATAGCTCTGTTTAATGTACTACAAAACTTTAACCATTTAATTGCGACCAAGGCCATGTAACGACAAATATCAAAGGAAGTTACTTGGCCACTTTAGACTTAACCATGGTTAGAAAGTTTGTCTATGAGAAGGGCTTTTTGGGGACTGAAATAGTTAAAGTAAGGAGGAAAGTATACCTCATGTTCAAAGTATGTGAACATGCAAGAAACACAAAAAAAGTACCCTAAGACGTAAACGTCTCCAGAACTAATCTACCAGACTACCACCCAAAAAGGCCTACTTATTAACAAGAACGCAAAACTGGATTTGTATTTTCTGTATCTGAGATACTAATGGCCACGAATAAAAAGCCCATTTATGCTTAACAAGGTGATTATCCTTAACGCTACAAAGTGAGTTTTTTCTAGTCACATATCCATGGCTCTCTTCTATTATTAGTTTACTTTGGTTGGTCAAAATTAATATCGTTAGTTACTAATCTAAGAAGATATTTTTCCAGTAATATTTTATTTGCTCTACTCGAGTGAGTTAAGCTGTGCTACAATTGACGCCATTCTTCCACAGACTTTCTACTACATCACTCTTTAACTTGGAAGTTGCCCAAATGAGCTTCTTATAACATCACACACAATGGATAACAAAACTACTTATGTTAAACCCAAAATCAGGAAAGATAAAACAAAACCAAACTCAAACTCGACCACTTGTCAGTCATGTCATGTCATTTTCCGGCAGATAAGACACTTAAAAGGTCAAGTTAAAGGGAATAGGCCAGTTCTGGAAACAGTGCTTCCTTGGGACACAAGCACCGTCACCAAAGCTTTCTTGTCCTTCTAAATCCAGATTCCATATACCATTCCAAATTGCGCAATCTTCATTCACGTTAGCCTCAACTGTTGGCACCGGAACCACGGGGCAAAACCCATTACCATTTGGGTCATGACTAGAATTTGGTGTTGGAATTTTGATCTGATTAGGAACATAGAACGCACCACCTTCGCCACTACTGCCGCTACTACTGCTACTGAAGTCATTATTATTGTTGTTGTTATCGTCTAGTAAAGACATGATCTTATTCATGTCGATTTGGTTGAATTGAAGCAATTGTTGTTCTTGCTGCAACTCCATCTGTCTTTGCTGCTGAAATTGTTGCCTCTTCAAGATTCTGTTTTTCGTCTTCTCCGCATTGTTAGTTGGAGATTTTGTCTTCTTCTTGAAATGGGTTCTCCAGTAGTTCTTGATCTCGTTGTCTGTTCTTCCTGGTAAACTACGAGCGATTGTTGACCACCTGAAGTTACAAAATCATCAGACAATAAATCATAGGAAAAAAAGACTCCAGATACTTATTCAAGTAAGGCTACAATTGTTTAAACTTCAATCTTGATGAAAAAACGTTTGAAGAAAAGAGAATTACATTTAAAAAGCTAATTTATTTTGAAGAAACACATTTTATTACAAGATGAATAACAATCAAAGCTTAAATTAATTACCTGTTGCCCCACTTAGCATGTAACTCAAGGATAATGGTTTCTTCATGAGGAGTGATTTGTCCTCTCTTGAGGTCTGGTCTTAAGTAATTAACCCATCTTAACCTACAGCTTTTGCCATTTCTCTTCAATCCTGCGAGCCTCGCCACAGAGTTCCATCGACCTTCACCGTGAAGCCGCACATAATCGATCAATAGACGGTCTTCTTCAGCAGTCCAAGGTCCTTTTCTCCAACCTTCTTCTACCAGTCCCCATCCTCCTCCCATCACTCCCCACAAACTCATCCTTCTTTTTATTTTATTTTCTTGAAGTGAAAGCTAAAAAAAGAGAAGTGATGTCTTAGATCTCCTTCTCCTTCAGACCCACCAATCTTTTTGTCTCTCTGTCTTATGAAACCTAAGTGTTCCTCTGTTTTGCCTTTGAGTTATGTTGTGTTTTGTTTTCTCCCTGCCCCTTTCAGTATTTATATATGCACGCACTCATTCTTACTCCTAGGCTCCACCACCTTTTTTGTTTGCTTTCCATAGAGATAGAGATTAGTGACAAGACAAAGATCTTTTTACATTTTTAGAGTTATGTTCTTTCTAGAATAAAAATTATAAGGTTATCACTACCTAAAAGCAGATTCTATAGAAATTTACAATATATATACTTTTCTATCTCAAATTACAAAAATAGTTCTACGTGATCATTATTAGTAATAAGAATAATTAATATAAACAGCAAATGTTATCCAAAGAAGAAAATAATTTAGAAGTGAAGATATAAAAGGAAAAAGAAGAAGAATATTATTAGAAAGAAAGGTAAAGAAAATAAGGGTTAGAGCTTAGAAGCAACTCAGCAAGTAGAACTTGGGTGCTCTTTTAGTCTACCTCTTTTCATAGGTCGTTTTCATATGTGTCTCGTACATATCCTTTTGTCTGTCCATTCAAGTCTTCATCCCCAAAAGGCATCATCCGGAAAATACTAAATTGCCTTCTTGTTGGTACATTTTTCAGGGTATTTTGGTTTAAACTTTAAACTAAGATAGAAAAAAATATGCGACCAAACAAAACAAAACTGAATCAAAGTTGCAGAAAAAACTATGCCGGAATAGTCAAATAAAAACTGAAGGACAAATTGGATTGATAACCCTAGTTTAGCACCTAAACATCATCATTTCATGAATACTAAACAAGGACATTACAGACTATTAAATCATTTTTAATATTCATGCAGGATTAAAGATATAATGTTGAGGCTTTGGGTAACATGGTGCAACCTAGCATCAGTTCCAATAGAATAATCCTTATATGCTGAAGTTATTTGGAACTTCTATAGTGTTGACACGTATATTAATTATAACTAGATTTTTACCCGTGCAACCGCACGGGTGTTTGTTTTCACTTTTCTATACATAAATTATTGTTTTAGAACATAAGTGGTATATATTTTTAATGTTAATCATATACTTAAATATTTATATAACTATTTCAAATACAATAATTTTATAATTTACATGTTATAATTAATTAATTGTTTAAACTTTATGTATTTGCCACTTCTTATTATATATTTATTTTATTGTATTTGCATTTAGTTATTAAGCAAATTAATATATTCATGAGAAAATATATTTAAAAAATATTTTGTATTTAATTTATGCTAAATTCTGACACGTATTTCAAAACTGGATTTCTTTTTTACCAATATTTTTATGCTTATTCATTTTAGATAATTTATTATTGTATCTATAAAAGTGTAAGATATGTTAATTTTTATACATGTATTATATAGTTTGTTAATTTTAAGTCGTTCTATCATCATATTATATTTTAAATAAATAGTTTATATTTATGAAAATAAAATTTATAAATTTATCAATTGAATATAAATTTATCATATTTATTTTAGTCTAATAATTATATTTTAACATGATCATGACTATAAAAATAGATAAAATAGGATATAATTTATTTATTTTTATTTCTAAACGATAACTTAAAATACATTAAGTTATTGTTTAAATATTACAAAGATTTATTAGAATTTTTAAAATATAATATATAAATATATATTATATTTAAAATGAAAATATATTATGATTAAAGTAGTTACAAATATTTTATATTATTAACTTTAAAGAAATACATGTTAATTTTTATACATATATTATATAGTTTGATAATGTTAACCCATCTTACCAACATATTAGATTTTATTTTTGAACATAAATATTTTATAATTACGAAAGTAAAATATATAAATATATAAATTTAATACAATTTTATTATATTTAGCTCAATATAATAATTTTAATTTAATATAATTGATTATGATTATATAATAACTAAAATATTATAGATTTTTTTATTTTTCATTTTATATAACTGAATATATTAATGTATAATAATATTTTAAACTAATTTCGAAATTAGTGAAAATATTTAAGTATAATTTCAAAAATGAAGATCTTGTAAAAATCTTTTTAAACAGATTTGTTAGAATTTTAAAATAAATATATTTATATTTAAAATGAAAAGATATCAAAAGATACTATGATTAAAATATTTTAAAAATTATATTTATTATTAGTCTGAATTAAAATATAGTATGAATTCTATGAATAGGTCCATTAGGTCCATTTTTAAAAAAATCACACATGAATCAAGGTTGTGACTTCTGTTTTAATATATAAGATTATGACTATTATTTAAGTTCCTTAATTAATATTTTCTTTAAAGAACACTTAAATGTAAAAGAAATATCTGATGTTACTTGATTATTTTAAGTTGATACATATTACTAAACCACTAAGCTTTCTCCAAGTGTCTAGGAGAATTATACATACGATCTTACACTAATCTTTGTTGTTGTCGTATAAGATTCGTTGGATTCCACCTAAGGCAGTATGGCAATAAACTATAGAAATAAACTAAATAATTATGAAAGTGTTTTTGGTCTTTGTGCGTCACCATGAGACAGGTGGTCTTATAATTCTATCTCTTAGATATATTTAAGATTGTAACTTGTAATAAGTACTCTCTCTTCTTATTTTCTTTTAAATATTATATTGTTTTAAAAATCACCGTCTAATGTTTCCATCTTCTCCATAGTCGAAAAACAAGAGTATACTGTGTACTAATGGTGAATCCGAAGTTAAATACGATAGTGGAATATTTAGTTTTGATGTGATCTGATTTGTTAGTAGCTATAATTAGCACTACAAACATTAAAATAATCTCTTAACTAGGTCAGATTTAGGGTTTATCATGCCAACCGTGACCGACTGACCGATCCACTTGTTAGTCAAAGATAGTAAGAGCAACTACAACGGTGTATTTATCGAATCCTTAAGCCCAAGTCCTTATGGGTTTTGGATTATAATAATAATAAATGGGCTCGTATTGAGAAGGATTAATCCTTATGGAAGAGGTTTTCGATACCCAATCCTTATCGACGTGGCATTTGAGACGCTGAATAATCTCGTGTTTATTTGTGGTGAAAAAATCATCACGGTGAAGGAAAAACAAAAGCTCAACGGCGATTCCGATCCTCGGCGAAGATCAGGTAAATCAGTGGGTTCCTCTCTTGATTCGATTAGGGTTTCTTCTTGGGGAGATTGATTTCGTTCTCATTTGTGGTTTAGATTTCATATATGGATTTTGAATCGATTAGGGTTTCTTCTTGGGGAGATTGATTTCGTTCTCATTCGTGTTTTCTATTTCATATTTGTATTTTGAATCGATTAGGGTTTCTAGTTGGGTCGCGACTTTGGGTTCGGCTTAGGTGTATTCGAAAAGATTTGGGGATGTTTTGATAAACGGTTTTCAATCGATTATGGGGTTCAACCCGAAAATAATTTGATGGTTTCAGAGATGGAACGGGTGGTCATTCATTTGTTTGTTATATGTTTGTTATGTGTTGCTATAAATCTGTTCATGTCTTTTGCGTTTGTTTGTCTTATTCTCACTGCGTAAACATTTTTTTTTCAGGTTTAGTCATCATGGGACAAGATTATTCATACACACAGCCTTCTTCATCAGACGAGCTTGACTTGACGTATCTTCTTGAAGCAGAAGCTCAAATTTACAAGGATGAAGCTGAGAGTAGTTTGTACATTGCAGAGTCGTTTCAGTACACACCTTCACCCGAGGCTGACGATGGAATACCGACGACTTGCTACTGTGGTTCTGAGCCGGAAATTGCCAGATCTCACACGCATAAAGATCCAGGGAGAAGGTACTACACCTGCCCCAATGTGGATGATGGGGAATGCCACATTTGGAAATGGTGGGACGTAGCTGTTACGGAGGAGATGACTGAGGTTAAGAGAGAAATGAGGCTGCTTAAGGATCAAGCTTTTCAGTGTGATCAGAACGTGGTTAAGCTACAGAAGACAGTTTGTGAGCTACAGAAGACCGTCTGCGAGCAAAAGAAGAGCGTATGGGCGGTCAAGAAGCCCTATATGAGGATAATGGTCTCAGTCTTGACCGTTCTTTTAGGTTTCGCGGTCATGTACATGTCTGGTAAGTATGTGTACTCTGCTTTGGTATTGTTAAAGCCATTTTGTATAACGTTGTGACTGTTTGATCTCATTTATTTGCAGGAATAAGTTCGAAGACGTAAAGCAAAGTCTACAAAAGCAGTGTCTCTTTAACTAGGTACAATACTAAACCTTCATTCTCTCTTTTGTTTCAAATATAAATGCAAGTAGCTACCAAATATAAATGCAAGTACCTAAACCTTCATAGTCTCTTTAAAATTTTCAACGCCTCGGATTTGATTGGTTATAATGTTTTCCAGCTTTACAAATGGGTCTTAGGTTGATTTGATTGGTGTTTAATAGAACTAGTTAGCTTCCCAACTGCAACTTTAAATGTTTCTTAGTTTAAGCTCCCCTACTTAAGTTAGCTACCAAAATTCTGAGTTAGACAAATCTGAAAACATGGCTGCGAACAATACAAGTTATGTTAACCTCCTGTTTAGTCAATCTCAGTCCCCAGTGGACCTTGATTCACCCGAACCTTTTTGGTTCGGGACCCAAGGTCCTGATGCGTCTCCTGCTGTGGACTCTCCTGTTAGGAAGGAGAGGAGGCCTTGGTCTACTAAGGAGGACAAAATCCTAATCGGAGCTTGGCTTAACACGAGTAAGGATGCGGTGGTGAGCAATGAGCAGAAAGCTGCTAGGTTCTGGAGCCGCATTGTTGACTACTACAACAAAAGCCCTCAACTGGTGGGAACAGTGCCTAGAGAGCTTGGTCAGTGCAAGCAGAGGTGGGCTCGGATTAACGAGCAAGTGTGCAAGTTCGTAGGCTGCTATGACACAGCACTGAGGGAGCAGAGTAGTGGGCAAAACGATGATGATGTCATGATAGCTGCTTTGGATAACTTCTCCAATCAGTACTCGGTCAAGTTTAGCATGGAACATGCCTGGAGAGAGTTGAGGCATGACCAGAAATGGTCCTCTACCTATTTGGCTAAGGGGAGTGGGAAGGAAAAGCGCAAAGGGGTGGAGGGTGTTAGAGAAGAAGAAGTGGTTAGACCCGTGGGGGTCAAGGCAGCTAAAGCTGCTACGAAGAAGAAGAAGAGTGTTGCAGAAGAGTCCTTGTCTCAAATACAAGTCATAATGGAAATGAAAGATAAACTCTCTAAGCAGAAGTTGCTTGACCGTCTACTCGCCAAAAAAGATCCTCTTACTGAGATGGAAAAAGCTCTTCAGCTGAAACTTATGTCTAATATGTTATGAGTGTAGGTAGTAACATGTCGAGTAGTTAGCTGTTACAAGTAATTATTTCATGTTTGTTGTTTACTAACGCTTGTTTTATTTGTTTTAGCAGGTGTAGAAGTCACGGGAGTGTCTGTCTGGAGTAGTCAGAGTCTGTTGGTCTTTATCGCATTCACGGGAGTTTGAAGTTTGTCACGGGTGTGGAGGAAGTCACGGGTGTCAAGGTTCACTTCTATAAGTGCAGCTGTTTTATCGTTTTAGTTTATTTCTTGTATGCAACTTTGTTCTCTTTCCCTACTTATTAGTACTTGTAATGTCTATCAAATTCTGAATGCTTCTCTTTGAATCAAACAAACTCTTCTCTATTAACTCTTTCAATCTCTTTAAACTTCTTGGTTCAAGCAAAATAGCACAGGTAGAAAGGTGAGAAGGTAAAACCGTGTCTTTAAACGTCTTGGTTCAAGGTAAAATCATTAACATTTGGTTAATCGAATACAAATCATCAACGTTTTATTTTGATCTATACTTAGTTTCCATTAGATCGAATACAAATCATCAACGTTTGTTAATTATTATCTATGAATTTAAACATGTTTAGTTTGAATTTTTAATTATCTATGAAGTAATATGCAAAATTCAAAGGAATCAAAGTAAGGATTATAAAAAAATATCATGTTTTGTTTCTACTAAAATTTTAATTTTTATTTCTTTCTTTCAGTTAAACGAACCATAATTTTTTTCCAGGAGATACTAAAAAAATGTCATCATCGTCATCCGATGAAGTTGAAGAAAGATTGGACGAAATTATCGACGATATCATAGATGAAACCTACATCAACATTTTGGAAGCCCAACCCTCTAAGCCGAAGAAACGCGCTTATATAGAACGAGACCGCGAAATCGGACACAACCGATTATGGAATGATTACTTCAGTGAAGATGCGACATTTCCGCCGTATTTATTCAGACGCCGTTTTCGTATGAATAAAGAATTATTCTTGCGTATTGTCCATCGCCTCTCAGAACACGTTCCATTCTTTCAACAAAGAAGAGATGCCACGGGGAGGTTTGGTCTTTCACCACTACAAAAATGTACAGCCGCCATTCGTCTCCTTGCTTATGGTTCTGCAGCTGACGCGGTTGATGAATATCTCAGAGTTGGTGAAAGCACGGCAATTTCGTGTTTAAAGCATTTTAATGAAGGAATAATTCAGTTATTTGGTAATGAGTATCTACGAAGACCGACAGACGAGGATCTTCAGCGACTACTCCATATTGGAGAGATACGCGGGTTTCCGGGGATGGTAGGAAGCATCGACTGTATGCATTGGAGGTGGAAAAATTGCCCAACGGCTTGGAAAGGACAGTACACCCGGGGATCAACAAAACCGTCAATTGTGTTAGAGGCAGTAGCTTCACAAGATCTTTGGATATGGCACGCTTTCTTCGGTCTACCAGGTACCTTAAACGATATTAATGTCCTCGATCGGTCTCCTGTTTTTGATGACATTATTCAAGGTCGGGCTCCGAGGGTAGAGTACGTGGTCAACGGACACATGTATAATTTGGCGTACTACCTCACGGACGGTATTTATCCAAACTGGTCAACATTTATCCAATCTATCTCACTACCTCAAGGTCCAAAAGCAGAGTTATTTGCTAAACTTCAAGAATCAACCCGGAAAGATGTGGAGCGGGCTTTTGGAGTTTTACAAGCTCGATTTGCGATTGTAAAAAATCCAGCTCTTTCATGGGATCAGCAACAGATAGGGATGACAATGAGAGCATGTATCATACTGCACAATATGATAGTCGAAAATGAACGAGATGGATACGGCACTCAGTACGATCCATCTGAATTTGAAGAAGAAGATGTAGCCAGCAGTTCACGGGTGCATAAGTCTCGTGGTACCGACATCCCTCCAAGCATCAATGAAATGCGTGCCACTCGGATTCAGATTCGCGAGTCGGAAATACATCATCAATTGAAGAATGATTTAATTGAGAATATTTGGAACAAATTTGGAGATGAAAATTAATAATTATTGTCATTTTATATGTTTAATCATGTAATAAATAAATATTAAAAAAATTATCTTTTTTCCCATGTTTTAAAATTTATTAATTTTTTATTCTTAAGGATTCCATTCATAGTAACACTATTGGACATACAAATTTCATTAGAATCCTTAACTTTAAAAAAAAAAAAATAATAGTATAATACACTTAAGGACTCCAATGGTGGGAACACCATTGGAGATGCTCTAAGTCATTTCAAAACTAAAATAAGTTAGACCATCAAATCGTCATATCTGCTTTTTCTGCAAAATGAAATAAGAAGATTTGAATTAGACGATGACGCAAAACAACACTAACAAAAAGCACAATATGTTACATGTCATGATCTAAAATCATCATTTTTAACTGTTCGGATGGATTTACAATTTTTCATATTGTTATTAAGTTTGAGGAAACTATCATGAAACTTTGAGGCAGCAAACTAAAACCTACGTTAAAGCCAGAGACGATCAAGTATTTCCAAAATATCATATTGATATCACCAGCAGATGATGCATTTATGAGGAATTTCCCATAGTTCAAATACATGATTAGCAACACTTTTGTATTGTTAGATGTTCGAACCCACTATTAAAGGTGTAGATTCTCTCGATTCTAAGGCTCACCAGATTTTTGTTTATTTTAATGAGATTTTGTTGGCAATGCAAATCTATGATTTTAACTGAAATATCAGATACAAATACCATGTTAAATTTGAATTTATTATAAATTTTTAACTTAAATCTAATTGGCAATAAGTGGGTTGATCCTAAACCTTTATATATTACTTAAGATCTTTTTGAATTTCCGACGTGGGATACTTATTCCTAACAAAATCATCTATGAAATATTTGTCGTTGGAGATCATTAACAAAATCATCTATAAAATATTTGTCGTTGGAGATCATTTTAAACTCCTTGTTTCGTGCGCATTTTGTATTATTTATGACTTTGTACTGCAAAGACATGTTTAGCAGCTAAGATATGATCTTACAATAAGATTTACTTAAATGTCTTATTAGGAGAAAGCTTTGTTTTTCTTACACCATAGTGATATGTATTATCAGTCAATAAATGTTACAAACTTACGGTAAAAAACATGTTCGTATAGTTGATGAAAATATGCCAGCAAATTGGTGAACTGCTACTTATTCGATTGCTTTCTCGCCTTTCACCAAACAGTTTGTGTAAATTTCGACTTGAGTTTTAAATATCCGTAATCTTTATATACATGCTCTTATCCGTACTTAGCGTATGTACAGTAGTAGTCGACATAACTGGTAACGTTTGTAAAAAAGTTGCAATAGTGATCTGTAACCGCGTTAGATGCAATATGGCAAGTCTTTCTTTGATCAAATCATCGTGTTCTTTTGATTTAACTATATAACATTTTCGACATTTTTTAATGTATTTTGCCTCCTTTTTGGTAACCTTTTTATTTGTTGTCGATCAAAGATAAAGTTTGCGCGATTCTGTGAAATAGTTTTTAGTATAATAATGTTGTTCCTATCTTAAGCTGAAAGTGCAGGATGTGTACTTGACAAAGCCAATAAGCTTCTAGAACGTCTTTTATTGTTGTTCTCATCATAGCTTCAAACATTTTTTTCCCCAAAACATAAAACAATTTACAAAATCCATCTATAAAATAGAGTAATCACAACCCTTGAACAACCTTGTTTGTGACCCTATTTGTGGATTGTAGATTGTATTTTGGTTACAGATAAACTTAGTGACACTATATATGCTTTTAATATTACAATTTCAAAAGTATTGGATTTTACAACCATGTCAAGCTTGATCCATGTACTATCCAATACTTCATGATGAGATAACACACTGCTTAGATCGGGTGCTATCTTAGCTTGATACATGATACCACCGTCGCATTATTCGCCCACCAACCTGAGTCTTCAGCAGGTTTGGGCTTTTCCTTAATGTAATTCAAATATTCAAGGATCACTAGTCATAGTTAGACCCCAAAGTTGTGACTTGTGGTTGTGAGATGATAGCTTCATGAATATTTGCCAGAAGACAAGTCATACACGTCAATCCTTCGCCGAGTTTCAGACCGCAACTTGGATGAAAGAGCCGAACCTTCTTTGGTTCCATTAGGAACCTTTTGAACTCATTGATGTCGATAGAGAAGTATTTCGTTTGGATCGAGATTACTAGATCTACAAAAAAAAAATAGAAGATCGAAACTTTTAATTCTTAGGTTATAATTTTGATATCATGTCAAAACCCCTAGTTTGGTATAAAGATTTTTCGTATTGATTCACAAAGTAAACACCGTTTCTAATACATAAATTTAAGCTAACTAGGTGTCTTGCCCGCATATGCGGGCTTAATCGTTTAACAAATATTTATTAGTTTATTTTTTATTAATTCAAAAACCATCATAATAACTTATTATTTATGTTTTCAAAAAAAATTAAATCAAACATATATATATATATGACAAAAATCTAATTAAATATATATGTTTAATTAAAATTTATTAAAGATAACATTGACTTTAACCACTAAATTTATTATAATTGTTTTATAGTTTATTTTTAAATTTTATAATTGAAAAATATGTTTTAAGATAACAACACAATATATAAGACTTATCTTATTTTTAAAAAAGTTAATATTATTAATAAAAATTCGTTTTTGGTTATATAATTAATTATATATAAAATTCATTAAGGGTATTATAGATATTAACCGCTCTAACTTTTAACGTGAGAGCTCGATTCCAAAAATTTACTTCGCAAATAATAGTATAGATACAAGAATGTTACTTGCCTAAACTCACTTATGTAATTAAATAATTACTTATCAATCCATAACTCTCTCAACATATTCAACGTGACCAATAATAGGTTATGTCTAACAACTATCTAATGAGGCAACTGGCGTGGGATATTACTTAATAAAAAAATGCTAAACTTGGGTTATATTAACTTTATCGAAAAGCCGCCAAACAAACATATAAATAGTTAGCAAGAAGTTCTAGCACGAGAATCACATATATAGTGAAGCTTTTTGGGCCTTAAATCAAATGAAATCGACTTTTTATAGATGATGATTAAGAGTTTCGTTTAGCAATAATGTTTCAAACTGATGAAGTGTGGACAAACACTTACGGAATCTCTAGAATGAAACCTACTAAATCGCACCGTCTTAGAACATAGGCTTTTTACCACCGCTCTTTCTTTAGTGGCGATGTTATCGGGTCGAAGAATAAATTCAACACATAATATATTTTCTTATTATCTTATAAATACATCGGTATCATTGCAATATCAGTTAATTAATTAATTTATTGTATTTCACTTTCCCTTTAATCATCTATCAAAAGAACGATTCTCATAAAGAATATTAAGTACAAGTTGATCGATTTAATCGCACTTAAAAGTGTTTTAGTACAAGTCTAGATAAAAATTGGAATGATTCCGACATGGACAGACACCATCTTATTTAATAGATATCAATAATTATGGGAATGTTTGAATTGATAAACTTCTTATCGAATTTGTTTTTTCTCATCATCAAGTAAGTGGTCTTCTTTTAAAAACACGGAAAGCAAGAGACGAACCTTTTAGAACCTGTGTTCTCATGCTAGATAATAGAGAATAACGTATAAATTAAAGAAACAACATAAACAATAATGCTATCACAAGAACAAACTTTTCTCTGGAAAGAACATTAGGTAACATAGTAATACTACAAGTTATAGCATAATAACTGTAGTAGTATGAGGGCAGTCATAATCATGCTAATCTTTAGGATAAATTTATAACTTTACATCACCGGCCTAGCGTTATGTCGATTTTGCGTATTTTTGTTTTGATAAATGTCGATTTCGTGTCTTTAATAGAAGATCTAGGCTTTTTGAATCCAAAGCAAACGTCATGATTAATTTGTCCGGGCACGAAGAAAAGTAGAAAATTCTAATAAACTTTGGCCGTAAATTTAATGTAGAGGATTTGAAAATAGTATTATCCATATCTTAGAAATACGAACGAGACCACGAAAAGATGTCTTCATTTTATCAGTTCACAGTTCAAGTCCTTGTATAGTTTTGTGTATGTCAGTGTTATTTTTCATCCGTAAAACTATGGTCAGTTTGTATAATCAATATTCATATCTTATAAAGTTTTTCATACAAACTAAACTTCTTATTAATTTGTTGTTTCTAATTAATATATTATTTTAATTATGCTGGTTAAAAGATAGAAAAATATTAATTAAAATATATAATACTATTTTACATAGATCATTCATTTTATTAAAAATATAAATCATCGTATTAAAAATTTTAACTCGCAAAACTACTAGAACCAAATATGAAAAATATAAAATTATATTTTTAGTAAGATAAAAGTTTAAGTTTAAAGGATATTTAATATAAAACAGAAAAGTATTAGCCCACAAAAAAAAACAGAAAAGTATTAGATTTGATTTAAATGAATATTAAAAAGACAACATGCGAAAGAATGATCCAGCAAAGGGCTTAGAAATTCATGAATATACATGATGAAATATTTTCATATATCCATCCTTGTAAGTTGTAACATATATTTTAGGGGAAACACATCAATTCTGACAGAGGTGTGCCTACAGTGTATTGAAGTACGGCACTGAATTCTGAAGTACTTACTATATGTGTCTTTATGTCTATACCGCGGTATCTTACCACAAAGAATTTTGTTTTTATCAAAATAGAAAGTCTAGGACAAAAAGTAAGATTGGATATCTATACAAAGTAGTTAAGCAAATGCAATGCATCCATATCGTTAATGACAGCAAATCCAGTTTGGCTGTTAAACACTAAAGACCAATCCACCTTAAGCTGTATTTTTACTTTGACGAAACCCATTTCTTATTTGTAAAATAGATACACTTTGATACTTAAGTAATTGCTCTAAACCTTATACCTAACAAACACCCTTTTAATTACTTTTGCTTACCTCAACTCAATTGGTTGAAAGAAACGCTAAATTGTCTTTCCATATCTCCAATTTGACCCTAGTGAATGGATTGGAAAGCTTGAGAGAGATATGAGTCATCCAAATTTTTAGAAGATGAGAGATGTAGAGTAGAAGTGAAAGGCTTGAGGTTGAGGATGGTGGAGTTTCATATATCATCATCATCTTGCGCACGAGTGTCAAAACAAATCTTTTTCCTTTTGCCAAAACAAATCTAGTTAGTTTATATGATTAGTGTTGGTAGGCAAATTCTTACATCATACTTTTAAAATTTCACTTCCTCTTTTTGCATAAAGTGGTCTGTCACATGAGATTATGCTCTAATAAAAAATTTCAGATCCTTTTAATTAAAATTAACACTAGACTTTGGTGCACGTATGTTATCTCAATTTGTAGTATATGATATTTATAATTGTTAGACGCTTGATAAATATTTGTATATGTATAGATTTGTTCATATTGTACTGTACTGTTGGGGGATGTTATGTATAACTGGTGATCATTATAGGAATATTAGGAATGAGTAGAAAAAAATGCAAATGAACAAAATTATAGAAATAAAAAAAAGATTTAGTTTTTATCAATTTTAGTGAAAACCAAATTTGTTCTATATTCCTTTAGAATAAAAAGAATGAGAATGAATGAAAAGGAAAAATTATTTCTTATAAATGATAAGAAAAATTAGGAACAGTAAGGAATACATTATTCTCTTTCATTCATTGATCACCAGTTAAACCCTAAAGTGATATTATTATATAAGTTATTTTTAGTCAGTTGGATCATTTATATATTGTATTTGGTTATAAATCTTAGAAATTTGTATGCTTGTGTGAATTAGTACATATATTTTCCTGGATCAAATATTTATGGTAAACAATTATATTTTTGAAAATAAATATGTCTCACAATTTCTTTTGTATGTCAAAAGAATTCCAAAAATAGAACACTTCAAATTTTATTAACTTGATGCAAATTTTGTACTCTATTTTTATTCTCATTATTCAAATACATCGGTTCACATTATTTATATGGGTAAAATTTAACTTAACTATTTTTATTAATATGGAAAATCCATAAAATACCCTAACTAATTTTTAAAGGTTTTTAATACCCAAACTTTTTCGCTACCTATTTTAATACCTTAACTAATTATTTTGCTCATTTTAATATTCAAAATTTTAAAATTGTGCATATTTAATACCAAAACTATTTTTTTAATAAAAAAATATTAATAAGTTTCAAATGAAATTTAAAAAAATCTCAAAAATTCACAAACAAATCTTAAAAATTTCTAATTTTATTTTATGTTTTAGAAATAAAAGTAACTAAATTTTGGATACTCTTAAATTGTGTGGTAAAAATTTTAATTTTATGAAATAGAAAACAAATTTATTTATTTTCTCCATAGTCTTCCTCTCTCTGATCGTTCCATACATAGCCGTTGGGCTGTGTGCAAAAAAGCCCAAAGCAAACAGCTGAAGTGTCCTTGTGTCCTGCACTCGACCTTAACATCCAGAGAAATGAAATGAAATAAGAGCCCAGGAGAAAACACTAAACAGAGTATGGGGTTGTTTAAGTAACAATTGAAAGTATCAGTACTAAATCTGTAAATTCACAAGTAATTCAGGGACTTCCCAAAACGATAAACCAGAGACGGAAACATCTTCTTCCTCCTCTTCTTCTTCGCTCGGCTTAGCTCAGCCACCAAAACACACACTTTCTCTCCACAAACAAAACATGTCCACCACATTGTTCAGAACAATCCAACCAAACCACTTCACACTCCTAACAACCGCCTTGCTCAGAACCAGAACAAAAACGAGCCGCCACATCTCCGTAAGATGTCAAACATCAACGACCACCCAACAACCGAGAACCTCCGCCCCGAAAAACCACGGAAGCAACAAACTCGACGAGATCCTAAAAGACTACGAAGCCGTGATCGGCATCGAGACCCACGTCCAGCTCTCGACCTCCACAAAGGCCTTCTGCAGCTGCCCCAACAGCTACGGCTCGCACCCCAACACCAGCATCTGCCCCGTCTGTATGGGCCTCCCCGGAGCCTTGCCCGTTCTGAGCTCGAAAGTCGTCGACTTTGGCGTCAGACTTGGCTTAGCCCTTAACTGCTCTCTCTCCCTCAAGTCCAAGTTCGATAGGAAGCAGTACTTTTACCCTGACCTCCCCAAAGGCTACCAGATCTCTCAGTTCGATGTCCCCATTGCGTCTGGCGGCTACGTGGATGTGGATATTCCGTTAGAGTTTGGCGGCGGGCACAGGAGGTTTGGGATCACGAGGGTTCATATGGAGGAAGATGCTGGGAAGCTGCTGCACTCGGACGCTGGAGATTACTCTCAGGCAATGATAGTTTCTAAGTTAGATTTGGTTTGCAGAGATGTTTGTTTTAGTTAATGTTTGGTTATTATTGTGGTGTGGTGTGGTGTAGGTAGATTTGAATAGAGCGGGGGTTCCTTTGCTTGAGATTGTGTCTGAGCCTGATATGAGGAGTGGGGTTGAGGCGGCTGAGTACGGTAGCGAGATGCAGAGGATTGTGAGGTATTTGGGAGTGAGTAATGGGAATATGCAAGAAGGGTCTCTTCGTTGTGATGTTAATATCTCGATCCGGCCCATTGGGCAACCTGAGTTTGGCACCAAGGTCAGTCAAGTTTCTTTCTAGACTCTGTGTTTAATCAGGTTGATGATTGAGAGTTTTGTTATGTTGTTTTTTTTACAGGTGGAGATAAAGAACTTGAATGCGTTTTCAGCTATGAGTAGGGCGATTGACTATGAGATAACAAGACAGGCGCTTTTATACAACCAGGGTCAAGCTGACAAGATTGTAACCGAGACTCGTCTTTGGGACGAAGGAGCTCAGGTCTCGTCTATGTCTGTTGTTTTGTGATTTATATCCATCAGAAACTAACTAACTTTGAGTATATATGTTCAGAAAACAGTAACAATGAGGAAGAAGGAAGGGCTAGCTGATTACCGCTACTTCCCAGAGCCAGATCTTCCAGAAGTGATACTCACCCAAGAATACGTTGACAGCATCCGTGCTTCTCTACCTGAACTTCCTGAAGCGAAGCGCAGGAGGTATGAGGCAATGGGTCTAGGTATTCAAGATGTGCTCTTCCTTGCCAATGACGTCAGTGTAAGTCCTATCTACTCTTATCACCTTGAGAGCTAAAAGAGTTTAAACTTCTCTTTTAATCACTGTTGTTGGGAATGGAATGGGTTTTTTAGGTTGCGGAATATTTCGATGAAGTTATTGGTAAAGGTGCTGATGTTAAGTCGGCAGCGAATTGGCTGATGAGTGATATAGCTGCTTACTTGAAGAATGAGGAGCTTTCTATCAGTGATGTGAAACTTACTCCTCATGAGTTGGCTGAGCTGATAGCTGCTATCAAAGATGAAACCTGTGTTTAAAAAGGCGCTCGCCTTATGCGCCAAGGCGCAAGGCGCACTCAGGCGATAGCTCCATCGCCATGCACATCCCAGGCGAGGGTATGGTCCCTAAGGCGCTCGCCTAGTGCGCTTTGGCCATAAGGCGGTGCCTTCAAAGGCGACGCAAAGGCGCGCGTTGGAGACCCTATGTTAACCGACACTAAACCAGGTACGAAACCAAACCCTGCTTTAACTAATTCACCAATCTTATAACAAAACTTCAAAAATATTCATCAAAACCCTAGCTCCCTCTTCAAAGTTAAAACCAAAGGTCAAAAATTCTCACAAAACATAGATCTCACAGTGTTTTGCTTAAGGTTAGAGTATTATCTACTCTTCTCTAGTCTCATAGGTTCTTCTTCTTATTATTATGACTACTTGTGTTTCTTGGTTACAGTCTAGAATGCACTGCGATTGCTTATCTCTGTAATTTTGGTGCTTCTTTTCTTTTATACAGTAAGTGATTGACGCTTACGTAATTGACGCTTACTAGTATATTGTAGCTTGAGGACTCTTGTGATCAAGTTGATGTATAATCTTTGTTTGTAACTGAAACAAATCTAATATATATTGAAATTCATTTTTAACATGTATTTTATTGCTCTTTATGGTATAGTTTGTGTTTGCATGTTCTTTACGTTATTGAATGCTTTATTTGCATGTTCATCATCATAGTAATTTTTTTTTTTTTTTTTATTAATCACAGTTTCAAGTGGTCTTCAAGGCGAGCGCCTCGATGCGCCATGGCACAAGGCGCAAGGCACATACTTCATCGCCATGGAGCGCCATACGCCTTTTTAAACACAGGATGAAACCATTAGTGGAAAGATTGGTAAACAGGTCAGTTTGATCTAGAAAATGTATCATCTTTTTGGTTTGGATCAATGTGATTTAAGTCCAGTTTGTTGTAGATATTGTTTGAGCTATTGGCCAAAGGTGGAACTGTTCAAGGAATGATAAAAGAAAAAGACTTGGTTCAGGCAAGTTCATGCTATTTTCCACAAAATTGTGTTCATTGAAGGCGTTAGATCTTGATTGATAACATAACTGTTTTTTTTTTTGCTTATGTGTGACACAGATAACTGATCCTGTGGAGATTGAGAAGATGATTATGAAGGTGATCTCTGAATCCCCAAAGCAGCTTGAGCAGTATCGAAGTGGGAAGACCAAGCTTCAGGGCTTCTTTGCTGGCCAGGTATGGCAGATACAGTCAGCGTTTTGTTTGAATACTTTGTAACAATCTGTTTGAAACTGATATGTTACTTTTTGTTTGTTCAGGTAATGAAAATGTCAAAAGGTAAAGCAAACCCTGCTTTGCTTAACAAGATTCTCCTGGAGAAGCTCAATGCCAAGGAGTGATTGAAAGCTTCAGCCTCTTTTGGCAGATGTTGATTAAACACAACACAAAATTGCAGATGAGATTAGTGAAAGTGGTGTTGTCTTGAGTTAAAACGGTTGTTCTTTAGAGGTTTTTTTTTCATTCTTTGATTTCACATAGATTGTTGTAATGGCAATACAATGCACATTGAATAAAAGCTGAGATTTTGCAGTTTCCATGTAAAATGGAAAGAACAAAACAGACTTGACTCTCACTCAGAGTCAGAAAAAGGAACAGACAACCTAAATGACTAAGAGAGAACGTTACTAAGTAGTCATCAACTCAAAACGTAACAGTGCATAATATCAGGAACATCAGAATCTATAAATCAATACTATTAAAAAGGAATGACTTTTGAAAAATCTACCTATGAAAGTTGTTTTGACCCTTTCATTTAACTCATTATTTTTTTGGACTTACCTTAAACTTAACTAACAACATGTTACCATATATTTCTCTAACAATAATTTATTCAATTTTTTTTATTTATTCAAATACCACTCTTAAATCTTAATCATTCATATTACTATATTTATCATTTTGACTTTTAATCATAAAAGCATTGAAACTAATGTTTTATATTATCACTTTTATCATATAATATATGATTTAAAGCAAGAGAAATTACACCACATATATGTGTACATTCTAGCTTCCTCTTTCCTTTTTTTTTTTTTTTTTTTTTGTCAGCAAACAAAACAGATTCATATAGACTCTGCGAACCATTCTGGTAGCTCTGCATCCATATGGACGACAAACGACGGTTGCTTTCTTGCACTGCGTGCGAGACTGTCCGCCTTTGAGTTCTGTGTCCGTGGTATATGAATGATCTATGAGCTGTTGAAACTCCTCTTTAAAACTTTTATGTCTTCCAAATAGCTTGCAAAGGCTGGCCACTCTTCTGGTTCCGACACCATCTTCACCAATTGAGCACTATCCGTTGCAAAAGTAACCCATGCTTGTCTAAGATTCCTCATACATTCCATTGCCCATATAAGGGCCTCTATCTCTGAGTGTAGTGGCGACTGACTCGCTCTCGTGTTCCTTGCTCCCATTAGTCCATCGTAGCCTTCCAGGGTACTATACCATCCTTGTCCTGAAAAACTATCCTCATTTTTCCAAGATCCGTCTGTAAAACACCATCTACCTGGTATACTCGTTATTATCGAAGATACATGAATTTGGGTGCGTTCCATGTCTTGAGTCTGAGAATTTTGTGCTTCCACCCAAAGTAACGATTCCGTTTCTGCCAGTTTGAGAGTATCTCTCGGGTCCATATACAAATTGCTAAAAACTTTGTTGTTTCTACCTTTCCATATATACCAGAGAATCCAAGCAAATGAATGATCCTCCATTTTAGGAGAAACTCTCCAAAATAAATGATCCATATTGGTAAACAAAGATTGAGTGGGAAAAATATTTGGATTCATCGGGATCTGTGAAAGTGCCCAGACCTGAACTGTCGGTGGACATTCAAAAAACACATGATTAGCTGATTCCTCGGGAGCACCACATCGGTCACAAACAGTATCTCCTTGCATTCCTCTTGACCTCAAATTTTTCTTAACCGCTATACATCCCGTCAATAGTTGCCATAAAAAATGTTTCAACTTGGGTGGGCAGCGTAACTTCCAACAAAACGCCTTCAAAGGTGTTATCGAAGGGCCAAACTGGGGTGGCATTATTTCTCTATCCGGATATACTCGTTCCACTTCATAGTCAGATTTAACTGTGTATTTACCATTGTTTGTAAAATGCCATCCATTCCGGTCTTCTAGATGAGATCTACTGATAGGAATACTTTGAATAATTTTCACATCTTGCGGATCCACTAGAGCCCGAATAACCTGTAGGTTCCATGATCGTGATGTTCCATCGATGAGAGCATCCACTGTTAGGTCCGGGTAAAGATTGTGTTGATTTTTATTTGCTGGTCTCGGGCGAGTGGATGGAAGCCAAGGATCATTCCATACTGATATAGATGATCTTGTTCCCACCCTTTTGATTAGTCCTTTGCTAACCAGAGATCTAGCAGAGACAATACTACGCCAACCATAAGATGACGAGTATGATCTAATGGGTTCCAGGGGTGAAGCATTCCTGAAATATCTCCCTTTGAATACACGAGAAAATAAAGTATTCGGTTTGTCCATTAATCTCCAAAATTGTTTCCCAAGCATAGCTGTATTAAAATCTGTGAGATCTTTGAATCCCAAACCTCCATCGTCCTTAGAGCTACACAGTTTGTCCCATGATTTCCAATGCATACCTCTCTTGTTACCCCCTGGACTCCACCAGAATTGTGCTACAGCACTAACTAATTTCTTCATTACCGTTTTGGGAATTCGAAAGCATGACATCACATTGTTTGGTAAGGCTGTAACCACAGATTTTATAATCACTTCCTTACCCCCTCTGGTGAAAAACTTAAAAGTCCAACCATTTACTCTGCTATTTAGACGCTCCTGAACAAATCCAAAAACTTGCACCTTTGATCCTCCCAGATTTTCTGGGATGCCCAAATAAGACCCCATTCCTCCTAAATTATGTATACCTAAGATATCTCGAACTTCATGTCGTGTAGCTTCTGCAATCTTGTGTCCAAATTGAATCGAAGATTTTTCAAAATTTATTTGTTGTCCTGAAGCCCCTTCATATTCCTTGAGAATCCTAAGAATTGTCTGACATTCTTCCTTCTGAGCTTTGCAAAAGAAAAGGCTATCGTCTGCAAATAATAAATGGGAAATTGGGGGGCAGGCCCTAGCAACCTTTAGACCCGTTAGTTGCTTATTTCGTTCTGCCTTTTTAATATTTGCGACCAATGCTTCCGTACACATAATAAACAGATAAGGGGATAGAGGATCCCCCTGACGTAATCCCCTCTGTGGTATTATATGTCCTTTTGGTTGCCCATTCAATAAAACCTTATACTGAACCGAGGAAATGCATTCCATCATTAAATGGATCCAATGCTGGCCGAATCCCATCTTGGTTAGTAATTCTTGGATAAAGATCCATTCAACTCTGTCATAAGCTTTGCTCATATCCGTTTTTATTGCCAAAAATTTGTCCTGGCACGATTTATTAGTTCGCAAACCATGGAACATCTCCTGAGCTATAAGAATATTATCTGATATTAATCGTCCAGGCACAAAAGCCGATTGCGTCTCCGAGATCAGTGATGGAAGACAGACCTTTAATCTTTGACATAATACCTTAGATATAATCTTGTATCCTACATTACATAAGCTGATAGGTCTGAGTTCAGTCATCCTTGTGGGTCTCTCCTTCTTAGGAATCAGACAAATATTTGTAGTGTTTAACCTTGTGTCCAAATTTCCCGATGCCAAAAAACTATTGACCATTTCCAATAGATCCTTTTTTATTATATGCCATGAGTGTTGAAAAAAGAGAGCCGTCATTCCATCCGGCCCAGGAGCTTTCTCCGGATGCATCATGAATAAAGCCTGTCGAACTTCCTCCTCAGTTGCCAACCGAACAAGCCGTTGATTCATTTGTGGTGTAATTGAGGGTGTAATCTCATCTAAAAGACCATCAAAACCAATAGGAGTTGTTGTCTGAAACAGATCTTCAAAATAATCCACTGCCACCTTTTCGACCCCCTGCTCCTCAATTATCCAGTTTCCATCAGAATCATATAGACCCACAATTCTATTACGAGCACGGCGTTGTTTTGTTAGAGCATGATAGAATTTTGTATTGAGATCCCCAGAAGTGTGCCACATATTACGACTCTTCTGTTGCCAGTACTCTTCCTCATCCTTATAAGCTTCCTGTAACTTACTTGAGACCTCTAGAATATCTTCTTGGGTTCTAGCATTATCCGTTTGGACTTCTTCAAGTGCTTTCTGGAGTTCTCCAATTTTCTCTTTCCCATTAGGTGGATTATTCTTCCGCCATGTAGAGATCTCATGACGGCAGTTTGTGATTTTTGAAACGAAATCCCCCGGATTCGCCTCTGAGGCGAATTCCTCTTTCCTTTATAATAACGTAATCATATCATATATACACTTTCCTACTAAAATCTCATATTATATACTAAACTTTCAACCGTCTATAGTTTGATAGATATTTTCATATTTAAAAATGAGTTTTCTAAAAATATTTCATCAATCATGTTTTTGTACAATAACATTAAAAATCTATATCAAAAGGTTGTTGGACCCGATATGGACGTAATGGGTCCACAATGTTCGGATATTTAGGATCCTAAGAAAATTTGAAATATCTAAAAAATCTGAAAAATATCTGAAACACAAAAAGTATTTGAAACTCCAAACAAATACCCAAAAAAATTCAAATACCTAAAAATTCAAAATCTTATACAAAATCTGTCACTGAACTGAAAATACCCAATTTTTTTTTTTAATTTGAAAATTTACCTGAAATCAAAAACTATAATCGTAAACCGAAAACCTAAAAAAAAATATCCATAATGCTGGAAACATATTCAAAATATCCAAATATACCTAATAAACACAACATATTTATGATCGGGTCTAGGGTATGACCCGGACTCAAACAAAGACCTGCGGGTCCAATAAAAAACCCCAATAGGTTATCTTTTCTAGACCTGAACTAAACCTATATTTCCAGGTCGGTTCGGTTTGTTTTTTGATCCGAATATAATTCTCATGGCTAAAAGAAATTTACGTAAATGTGTACATATAAAATATCAAATAAACTAATTCATAGATTATATAACTGTTAAAAATTATATTTTCTATATAATAAGACTTTGTATTATAATATAATCCAAAAAATCCGCGTTTTCCAATCGCGGGTTAAAATCTAGTAAGCTTTTAAAGTTCATCATGCAGGCGTTGTTGTATATGAATATTAACATTTGGAACTGTGTTTCCTCCATCAAACTGTTGTACGAGAGGCGTACCAGCCAAACGAGCTTTAATGGCAGCAGTAGCCATCTGTTGCAGTCTCAGGATTCCAATGCGCTTTGAAACAACGTAAAGAACAGCGCAGGCAAAGAGAGAAAATCCAATTATGAGGATTACCCTGTTGATGATTGTGCCAAAACAGAGTTATTATTTACTATAACATTCAGGTGAAGAGTTGTTGGTTAAATCAGAGTTCTTTTGTAAAGTACCTGTCAATTACGTCTTGACGCTGCATTGTAGAAAGTAGATTACGGGTCCTTGACAAGAGAGACCTGTGTCCTTTGTATTCACTCTCTGCTTTCTTAAGCACTCCAGTAGATTCATCTATGAATGTAATAAACATGGGATAGTAATGTCAGTCTGATGTCATAAACTATCTTCACTAAACAGTTTTATCAATAAGGTAAGATGGGCATAATATGAATGACCTACCAAAAGCCACGAGAGTGTTTGTGCTTCTCTCCACCTCCTGTAACCCCAAAACCGAAGAGATAACTTTTGAATCATTTTCACCTTTCGTAGAAAAAAAGGTGAACAAGATGTAAAATGCAGAATAGCTTATGTGACCTGAACCATGAGCTGACGTGAACGCCTGAGACTTTCAGTAATAGGCTTGTTCTTTTCACGGCCGCAGACGCTGCGTCAGCGTCTCAAAATTAACACATCAAAATCACGAAAATATATGGTGGAGAACAAATGAGTTGCCGCTGCGATTACTTTTTGCAAGTGCCGCCGGTGTTTTCCGTGACGCTGGGTAAAACAGCGACAGCTAAACGAGAGCTGCGTCTGATTTTAATGGTGGAAAGTACGGCTGCCTGCGGTGTTCTCCGCATATTTGGGCAAAAGTCAGTTATAATTTTGGTCATTCTGAGCTGCGTCTGCGGCGGTGAAAAGAACAAGCCTAATGCTTTCAGCATCCGAGGTAACGCCAGCATTTGCTCTACAAACAAACAACCAAGAACGTTCGTTCAATGAAACTAACAGTGAACTATACTTGATTTTGTGTGTTTGTTTAACCAATAGGCAAAAGATTAACAAAAAAAGTGAAGTTCTTTCATAGACTTCACCACCTTTCAACAAAGATATTTAACTCAACATTGGGCTAAGCAGAACAGAGTTAAAAAAAGTGTACTTACTGTCGTTTACGTCTTAGTTCAGTAGACTCTGTTCCACCACCAAGGAGAAGCTCTCTCTACAATAATTGCAAGCACACTCTTTAATCTTTATACAAGAACATTTCAAAGGAGAGAGTGCTTAACAACCATGCCTCTTGTTGAGCAGCTTTCCTCATGTTATCCTTTGCTTGTAAATTAGCACTTCTCAGGTTTACTCTCAAACTGACCAAAAACCAAAACAATCCAGACTCAGATTCCCTCAATCAAACACGCAAAAAAAACCTTACTTGTGCTGCTACTGTATCTAATCATTACCCTTAAGCCAAAAGCTCAATAGCTAAACTATCACATCATCATTTTTAGCTATACAACTCAGCTGCCTAGTCGTTATACAAAAAGCCACATACCTTTGGTATTGATTCTTCCAGGTTTCAAGCAGCGGTTGGACGTGATCATCAGAAGGGAGCTGAGGCGCGAGAAGATCGAGATTGAATTGTAGAGAGATGAGAATAGAGAGACCATCCTGAGCCAATCCGTTAAGCCTCAGTAGCGAAACCTTCTCCTTGATTTCCCGCACTCTTGTATCGCCGTGATGTGTTCGATGGCCTTCTCGTAGGCGTCTTCCCATTCTCTCTTCGTCTTCTCCACCTCTACTACTACTACTTCTTCCATGTCCCAACGTGAATATAAAACCGCCTCAAGGAAAAACGATCGCGAAGAATGACTGATAGAGGAAGATGGTCAGATCGTCATCATACAGGAAAGAAGAGAAAATGATATCATTCAATGTAACTTTAGTCATTTCTCAGTATAGTCATTTCCCTGTTAATGTTTCCGAACCCAATCCGAAAAATAGTAACTTTAGTCATTTCTGGGTTCGATTCTCAGTATAGTCATTTCCCTCTTAATGTTTCTCAATCCGATGAACCGAACTGAAATTGATCCGAAAAAGTAATACCGAACCCGAACCAAAATTGATTAAATATCCGAACGGATTCAAAATTTTGGTATACAGAGAACCGAAACCAAACCTGACCTGAACCGAAGTATTTTAGGTACCCGAATGTATCTGAAATAGATTTATATATCTAAATATAATAATTATTTTTAGATTTAGTGTATATTAAAAACATCTAAAATATATATAAGATACTTTTAAATTGTCTAAAATACTTGAAAATATATACAAATAGTCAAAAGTAAATGTTTAAAATAGCTAAAATATACTCAAAACACCAAAAATACTTGAAATACCTACGGATTTTCTATCAAATTATTCAAACCAAACCAATTTATATGTTAAGTTTAAGTATTCTGACATATGTTATTCAAATTTATATGTAATATAGTATTTTTATTTACAGATTTTGAGAAATTTAATTGAATATATATTGAATTTTAAAATTTTGAAAATTATTTAAATAAGTTATCCTAACCCGAACCTGCAAAGATTCAAACCGAACCCAAACTAAAATTTAGAAATATTTGAATAGGGTAAAAATCTTTATTATTAATGTAAATAAGTAAATATGTCATATTAACTAATTTTTTAAGTAGTCGTACTATAACTTGTTAGTAGCAGAAAAAAATAGGAACTTAAACTAATATATTAGATTTCAAGCTAAAGATTGTCCCTAGAAGACATCGAATTCGAAAATTACATATCATAAGAGCCAATTTTATTAATACAAACGCCTAGAGAGAGTCTAGAGTGGGATTATCACAAATCAGAGAATGTTTGTAAACATGTCGGATTCTTTTTTGCGATAAAGTATCTTCTCAAACATGTCTTTCAGCTTCTCATGGCGAACCATCTCGTCAAGAATTTTATCTTCAGAAACAACTTCGTTTTCAATCAGCTTATCTTTCTCGTTGGTAGGAGAGAAGACCATTTCAGATATGCGATGTTTCTTGTTTTGCTTACAGTACTTGTCCCACTCAGTTGTGCCTTTAACCATGAGATGGTAAGTGTACACAACCCTCTTCTGACCAATTCTGTAAGCTCGACTTATGGCTTGCCTCTCAACAGAAGGGTTCCAATCAACATCAAGGAGCACAACCCTCGAAGCTCCGACAAGATTAATACCTTCGGAACATGCTTTTGTTGATGCTAGTAGCACTTTGGATTTGCTGTCTGATTTGTTGAAGTTGTTGATCAGACGCTGTCTGAATTTCTGTTGGAGTTGACCGTGCATGTAGAGAATCTCTTCTCCTTCAGTCCAGCCAAACACTGCACTGAGCTGGTCCCTGATCAGTTCTAGCGTGTCAATGTGTTGACTAAACACCAAGACTTTCTCTTTCACTGTTTCGCTGAACCGGATGAAGTCGATCAAGAACCTCGTTTTCGCACCTTCCTTTGACTCAAGCGTAAGGCTCTCCAGGCTTTTCAGTACCACCGGCCCAATGGTTAACCGTTCCTTGTCTGTCTGCTTGCGTCGCAGATACAGAGACGGGTGTACTGAAACAGCTGAAAGCTTGTGCTCAAGGTCAAACGTCTTTTGAGAATGGTCGATTCTCGTCAGGATTTTCGCCTGTTGAAAAGGAGCGTTCAGCACCACAACACAGTCTCTTAGACCTGGGAGGCTCTCTCGAAGGATGTTCCCTTTGTGGACATGAACAAAAGGAGCAATCATATCCTTAAGCTCCGCGATGCCAATCTCTTCATCGAACCTCCCGTTCTTGCCTTCTTGGCTCAGCCTCGTAAGATCATGGAGCCTAGAAGAGATCTTATCTTTATAAGCTGGTCTCGTAAGGCACAAGACGTTAGAAAGCTCCTTGAAATTGTTCTGAAACGGTGTCCCTGAGAGTATGATACGCTTCTCCGTTTTCACTTCTGTGAGAACTTTCCAGATGCAACTATTCTGGTTCCTAGGAGTGTGGCCTTCGTCAAGGACCAGGAGCCCCGGAAAGTCTAGCAACATCTTTCTAAACTTTTGCGTCTCCCCAGAGGCGCACTTGTTCCCAGTGAGCTTCTCATAGAGACTGTAACTGATTCCAAGAATGCTCTTCTTGTTCCTCCATGAATATAGCTTAACCATACGGACAGAATCCGTTTTGCTCCTATGTTGTCTATTTCCTTTTAGAAGTGAAACAGCTGATGGGTTCTCTAGCCCTGACAACTCTTGATTACTCATGTTATAAAACGGAATGTTTGAATTCCATTTCTTGAACTCTTCTTCCCATGTGAGAAGTAAACTTGCGGGAGCTATGACCACAGGATGGCTATCTGGAAACTGTTGTAAGTATGACTGAAGAAACACGATGGTCAAACGCGTCTTGCCAGTCCCAGGGGCATGAGAAATAATGCATCCGCCACTTTCTTTTACCACTGAGCTTTTTAACTCGTCCAGTTTTGTTGTCCCGGCTAAGTTCTTCCACATAAACTCAAAGCCTTCTTGTTGGTGTGGGTACAGAGTATTTTTGATGCCAGGGATGTATTCCCAGACTGTTCCCTGTGTATCTTTCAGAGACGCCACATTGCTGTTGTGTTCTGACGCTTCCAAATCAAGGCTGTCAAGTAAAGGGTCACCTTTGGTACGACATGTATTCTTGTAGTTAACAGTATCACGATACTTAACATTAGCACGATACTTGTCCTACGCAATGCAGAGAAAAAACATGTTAAGAACTGTCATCAAGAAAAGAGAATCAACAAATAGTACAATCTCCTACCATGGCAGGTGAGACATCTTTCATCTCGACGGAGACATAAGAACAGTAGCGGCATTTCAGACCAATTTCCTCATCAAGGACGAAATCATGCTTCCCGTTGCTACATGACACATCTCCATTCTGATACATCAAAAAGATTCAGTTTCATGCTTTAACAATGCTATAAAGAAAGCATGATCATCGGTACAAAACAGAAGATTAAGTAGTCTTACTTTAAAATAAGTAGATGAGTGTAGTCCTTCCAATGATAAAGCTAAGGCCATATCTTGCCACAACCTGTCTATTTCTTTCTCCTCTTCTGTTTTCTCAACTGTCTCAGGCTCCTCACAACCAAATCTCAGGTTTATAGGAGGCGAAACCCACGGGTATTCCCCAACATCAAAATTCTCAAAAGAATCTCCTAGCAGATCAACAACACTCGAACGGTTCTTCCTTTTCTCCCTATGGAATCTCCTTCGTTTCCTCTGCTCATGTACCTTCTCACTTGATCTCTCTCTAACAATAGGATCTTCCCTGGTATCAACCTCTGCTGTTTCGTCTTCAGAGAAAATGTCTTCCTCTACAATTTTCTTTCTCTGCCAAATAGATTTTGCTAGCAGATCAGATACATCCAAATCATTCTTCCTATAAGAAGTCTTCCGCTTCTCCCGAGTGTATACTCTTTTACTTGGGCTCTTCTTCTTAACGGTAGCGGTGTCTCTGGCACCACGAAACTCATCGTCCTCAGAACAATCGAAACCACTATCAGAGCTCTCCGCATAAGAAGAATCTGAGCTTTTCTCCATGTAATCAGAAACTTCAGTTCCTAAGTCTTCTATAGAAGCTTCGTCGTCAGAACCAGAACTAAGACTCATAACCTCATCATCAGGCTCTAAAATCTTCTCCTCACCCATTAAATTAGCATCATCAACATCCAAATCACTAACCCTATCAACATGTTCTTGATCTCTCAGCAATGTTCCAAGATAAACAACATCATCATCATCAGGAGACTCCTCACCAATCAAATTCTCATCATCCACAGCTCGATCATCCTCTTCAGGATAGATAGTTCTTACGAATTCGACATCACCATCATCATCGCCCATGGCATCATCTACACTCACACCACAAGCCCTATCTGACTCTAAACTAAGAGCAATCATCGGAGGTGAACCTACATTGTCATCCTCAACTACAATCTCCTTCTCTCGCTTACCTTTCGGATAGATAGTTCCGACGAACTCCACTTCGTCATCATCCTTGCTCTTCCTTTTCCGGCGCCGTTTCGGCTTCTCCGGCGAACTAGAATCGCGCAAGGGCGCGGGCCTGCTATTAGATTGAACGGCGACGGAGATCCCCTTCGATTGGTTCAGAAGATCGTTCAAGTAAGATTCAGTCCTCGAGCGAGTTCTTCTGCCGACGCAAGTAGTCATATCCATGGCCGAAGGAGTGAAATCGAAAACCCTAGCGGAGGAGAAGAAGAAGAAGATGATGAGTCATGCAATCTCCTTGTGGTGCCTTTGGCGGTAACGATTTTAACTTTTAATCTCGAAAAACGTTTTGAGTGGGTCCGGGACTATACTGCAATATTGAAAACAATTGAGGGGGTACATGTGCAAATATTTAGGGACTTTTTTACTAATTTTACGGTTTTATGTAACTTCTTGGATAAGTTTTCTTCACTCCCATTGGTGGGAGATTTTGATTGTTACGAGAATTTCGGAGTTGAAGTTCCAACTGGTTGTCACTTGTCAGTAAGCAGCATTGGCGTCTTTGATTGGTCCAAATATTAATTATTCCTGTATTTTCTTATTACTACTACTAGTATTTCTCTTTACTGAGGATAATCAGGGATCCTCTCATTTTCAATTTTTTTTATATAGAATTTAGGAATTTGTGTTTCAAAAAAAAAAAAAATATATATATATATATAGAATTTAGGAAATGCAGAATTTAAATTATACACCGAAAACTAAACAGCTACAATATTTAAACACAAAAAATAGGTTTTTAAAGATCTGGGCGTATTCTTAATAAAAAAACAATTGATTTTAGTTAGATTGGGTTGGGACATGTGTTTAATATGGTGCAAGGCGTTCCATGGCGTTGGGGTCTTTGCCTTGCGCCAAGGCTCAACATGGCTCTTGCCTTGAAGACTACTTGGAAGATAACGTTAGTTAGCTCTTCTATGTCACTAACAAGTATTGGCGTGAATAACTTTGTATACTGATTTAAAAGCAAACTTTATTATTTGAGAAAAAAAAGAACTAAAACCACACCTTAAGCAAAACACTGTGAAATACATGAGATTAGAGATAATTAGATAGTAGTACTACTCAAACACAAAATACTGTGAAATCTATGTTTTGTGAAGTTATTTAACTTTCCTTTTATAAAGAGGAATCTACATTTAGATAAGTGTTTAGGGTTCGTGCCGATATCTAGTTTAGTGTTGGTTAACACACAGTTTCTATGGCGTGCTTTTGCATCGCTTTTGAAGCCACCGTCTTATGGCCAAAGCGCACCTAGGCAAGCTTATTGTAGAAACTAGCCTCTCCTCGGTGATTCAAAGAGATACCATCGCCACAGTGTACTTTGCAAAGTAAACGCTTTTTTTGAATATAGGTTGTGACCAATCTCAAAATCTAAAAATTAACATATCTACTAATAATAGCAATCCCAATTAATTGCAAAGGTTATGAATCTTATTTATGTTGAAAAGTCATGACTATTGAAAAGTTGTGACCATTAATATAAGTATCCTTTTAAACTTGAAAAGTTGTGACTATTCACATAAGTATATTTTCAAAATAACTATTTTTTCTAATTAATTCCAAAGGTTGTGAATCTCTATAAAATTGAAAGGTTGTGTTTCCAACATGCAACTCTAAAAAATAGAGTATTTTTCATGTGTCTTTTCATCTAAAATGATATTAAAAATCCCAAAAAATGTCTTTGTACAATTATTTGTTTGATTAAAAAATCGTGTATTAGTTAAAGTAAAGAGTCATGTTTTTCCATTGTAAAAGTAAAATAGATTTTTAGAATAGCTAAGGTGTCTTTCTATAATGAAGTTGTTTTTTGAAATGATCTACCTATATAAAATTTATTTTTAAATTTTTTTAAGATGTCTTTTTATAATTAAACTGTTTTAAAATGATGTGTTTATTCAAAATGTGTTGTAATAGTATTATGTTAAAATAACTACTTTTAAATTGAAAAGTTACGACTATTCATATGAGTATTATTACAAAAATAAATAACCTTTAAATTGAAAAGATGTGACTACTTAAATTGAGAAGTTGTGACTATATATTCATATAAGTACCACTTCAAAATAACTACCTTTAAATTGAAAAGATGTGACTATTCAAATAGATATTTGAAAATCTATAAATGGTCTATGTCCATACTTTTCTCAAAGTAAAAATTTGTCCTTACAGTTTTACAAATTTTTAGAAAAAAACAAATGATAATATGTAGGATCAATCATTCGTGTCTCGATAGCAAAAATAATTCTAAACAAGACAATAAAATTATAATTTTTTCTTTTTTTTCTTTCTCTTTCTTTCTTATAAAACTGTATTTATGATTATGTATGTTCCATCAATACATGATTCATGTCCTATAATTTCATACACTCAGATTATATGAGAAAATTGTTACATCCATTTTAATGACTATTCATGATACATGTTTAGGGTCGACATAATCAAACGTTTGCAAATTGATGATTTGCATGCATTTAGGAATTCTGATGTTGGATTAGAAAGTAAAGAATCATGTTCCTTAAACGTTGGACATTACATTCATAAACCATCTATATAAGCATGACATCTGGAAATGTTGCATTCTGGCATTTTGTTGTAGATCTGGAAATATTGTTTTTTTTGTTAGTTTAAGGTTTTGTAAATTTTGACACACAGACGAACATGTGCAATGGTTGAATAAGTGCTTGAAATTTGTTTTTCTTTTGTTCTCGAATTTTATTAATAGTAGTCATGCCTGAGTGATTGTTTTGCTTTACAAATAGAATTCATAAAAATTGTTTTACAAGGAGTACATACATGCATATTAAGATTCTGAGGAATGAAAAATGTTTTGCATCGGTTTAATTACTCTAAAACTTTTTTTGACGGTTATAATTTTGTTGGTGAAAAGTCACAATTAATAATGTGAAAAGCTACTAGATATATTTTCTTTTATGAAAAGACACCATTTAAATAGTTCAAAGGTGACAAATAAAAGACTGGTAATTAGTTTCTTAATTATTTGATAAACAATTATGGGGTAGGAAAGAATTCAGATGATTAATTAATAATTAATTATATGGTTAATTGTTCCATATAGTTTTACGAATCCATGTAGTTATATAATATTAATAAGGAGAAAATCCATAATTCTTGGGTAATTCAAAATATGTAAAGATATAAGTTATCCCTAAAAATTGTATTAGTTTAAAAGAAATTATAAAAATATTTAAGGATTTATTCTTTCATAGTAATTTGTTTTTTCATTCTAAAAATGCAATGGTTTATACAAAATTATTAAAATATGTAAAGATGTTTTTTCACTATAAAAATTACATAAATTTTGAAGAGGTTTTAAAATAGTCTAAAAATGTAACTTTTCATTCTAAACTTGTAAAATTTTTAATGATTTTTCTTTTAGTTCTTTTTCATATCTATTTTTTATATGTTTTCAAAAATCTTTCAAATTATCTAAAAATTCTGAGGTAATTCGTTTTGTTGAGTAACTAATTATTTATAATATTATATAAAATATAAGGTTTTAAATTAAATTTTATGGATTATAATATCCTCTTTTGTGTGATTTTTTTAATTATGATTTGGTTTCAATAAAATATTCGAATCTATTTTGCAATATTTTTTATTAGTAGATAAGTATCAAAAAAATGTAAAACAAGAACATTTTTTTATATGTGCACTTTTCGATTTATACATGAATTTGATATATGTATTATTAATTTAGTAAATCTCTAATTACACTTAAATAGAGAATGATTGTTGGAAATTTAAGTAAATCTTTGTAATCATTTAAGTTAACTATTTCAATTTTCTGGATAAACAGTTGAAACTAATTAAATGAAACCATTGCAATATCTAGTGATGAACCATTGTAATTGTTAGTGGTGGTAGTATTTGGTGATGAATCATTACAGTTTTTGGGGAATGCTATACCAATATATGATTCTTCGAAAGCAGTTAATTCTTTAGTAAAGTATAATTCACAAAAATACAAATAATAAAAAAGAAGAAGAATGCATGTGTAATTTACCAAGAACAACATGTTGGACATGATTCTTACAGTTGCTATGCAATCTTGTTTTGACTATACATATATTCTTACATGGTTTCAAATAAATTATGAATATCCTACTCATCCTTATAAATTATCTTATCAGTTTAGTAAATTATTATGTTTAAATGCGTTTGCTTTTTAATTAGTTTTAAATATATTAAATTGCATTTCAAATTTCAAATAAATTACAAAAATAATAATAAGATATATATATATATTAATTGCTATGTACATATTTATAATTTCTAAATTTGTAAAACAAATATAATTTTAGTGCATATATATAAATAAACATAGACAGGTGCAATCTATATTGTTAGTTGAAAACAAAAATAAACAGTTAAAAATATTAGTTATAAAGTATGATATATATATATATATATAATTTTATAAAATGAGTTCGCGTGCGACATCGCACGGGTTCCTTACCTAGTTAGTCTAATAAAAGAATTTAAAAAAATTAAAATGAATATTCTTTTTTATTAGAGTTTAATATTTGTTAACCTTTTTCATTATAATGAAATTAGCATTATGTTTCTTACTATATAAAATGAGGTTGTTTAGGACAAAATGACAGCTTATTCGAGTAAAATCGATTATTTAGCTGGCAGAAGAAATGAAACAACGTATTGCACGAAATGAGAATACTATCCCGACGAGTTTAGCTCTTTTCCTCTTATTTTGGTTTGAATGATTGTTTCCCCGTACGTGATTGCGATTCAAATCCGAAAAACTCCTTCGATTCGTGTTTCAATCTCTTAAGCTTTCTTGTTGAAATTTGCGATCCGAGAGACACCAGATCCGGAAGAGGAAGAAGAAGAAGAAAACAATGCAAGCAAGGCATGTGCACTCGTCGTATCGAGATCGGACGAACGAGTTTTTCGGCGTCGTTGAAACGCAGAGGAGATCGATTGCTCCTGCGGCGGCGGCGGCGGCGAACAATGTGCCGTACGGTGGTGGGAGAAGAGAGGATCCGAGATCCGCGGCGGTTATGCAATCGGAGTTCAACAGGAGAGCTTCTGTTATCGGTTTAGCTATCCACCAGACGTCCCAGAAGCTTTCCAAGCTTGCTCAACGTAAGTTTATTAACTCGATCATTCATCACTGAATCAAGATGACGTGGCTTGCTAGAAGATCTTTTGAAACAATAAGCTCATTGCTGAACATGTAACTACTGGTAGAATTTGCGTAGATCTTGATAGCAGAAGCTAGTCACTGCCATTTGCCTGCACAGAATCAAAATGGTTGTGTACTTCACGTTGGGCCTGAGCAGTTGTAACCGGACCTAAGATCTGAACCCGAACCGAAAATTTTGAATCCATTCGAGACCTGAACCGAAATGGATACTCGAAAAAAAACCTAAAAAATCCGACCCGAATATCCAAATAAATAATTAAATATCCGAATGGAGCTAAAAGCTACTTCAATTAGCTCATGGTTTGTTTAATGGTGTGAATTCTTCTGTGTTATAGTAGAAATGGAAGAAGCTGTTGTTTTTCTTTCATATACTCTGAGCATAGAGTTTAATTAACTTTGTCATTTGGTTGCAAAATCAGTGGCAAAGAGGTCATCGGTTTTTGATGATCCCACCCGGGAGATAGGAGAGCTGACGGCGGTAATCAAACAAGAGATCTCTGGACTAAACACCGCTCTGATTGACCTTCAAGCTGTACGCAACTCTCACAATGATGAAAGGAACATCTCTAGAGACACAACTACTCACTCAGCGACAGTGGTCGATGATCTAAAGAATCGTTTGATGGACACTACCAAAGAGTTTAAGGATGTTCTTACTTTGAGAACTGAGGTTAGGTTCTTTCTGCAGAAACGACTCTTTCATTTTGTTTCTTGTAGTATGATGTTAAACTGTGAGCTCTGGTGTTTGCAGAACATGAAGATTCATGAAAATAGAAGGCAAAGATTCACGAATAACCCTTCAAAAGAATCAACAAACCCATTCGTTCGCCAGCGCCCTTTGGCTTCTAAGCCTGCGCCTAGTCAACCTGCTCCTCTTCCCTGGGCAAATAGCTCTTCTTCATCGTCATCTCAGTTAGTCCCAAGGTAATGTACTAGTAACTCGATAACCACAGTTTCAAAGTAGAACCTACCTTAATTTCCCTTGAGATCTCCTTTAGAATACTGTGATGCATTTACGAGAATTCAAGAGCTTTGTATATGTTCTGCACTTACAGGAGACAGGGAGAGGCTGAATCTTCTCCATTGTTGCAGCAGAGTCAACAACAACAGCAGATGGTCCCGTTGCAAGACACTTATATGGAGAGCCGCGCAGAAGCTCTACACAACGTGGAATCAACAATCCACGAGCTAAGCAATATCTTTACACAACTAGCAACCATGGTTTCTCAGCAAGGAGAGATCGCTATCAGGTTTGTCAACACCAAAATGTGTATAACTTGTCAAAATGCATTGAACATTTGTGAAAAAAGAAAGTACTATAATATGTTGTTAAACAAGTTGGTTTGTACTACAGAATCGATCAGAACATGGAAGATACATTGGCGAACGTAGAAGGCGCTCAGAGCCAACTGGCTAGGTATCTGAACAGTATATCGTCAAACCGATGGCTCATGATTAAGATTTTCTTCGTATTGATTGCATTTCTCATGGTTTTCCTCTTCTTCGTGGCCTAATATTGAGATTATTTGTTTCAAACATATAGACATGGTTCTCTTTTTCTGTCGTATTGACATGTAAAGGACTAAAGAGAAAGAGATCTTTATTGTCTTTGTTCAGATTAGTGGAGATTTATATATACTAGATTTTTTAACCGCGCTACGCGCGGATAAAATTTTATATGTATTTCTCAATTCTAAAAAAATAATATATAATATTGTATCACATTATTTAAAGAATATAAAATAAGACTACATAATATAAATATTTTTTAAAATTTTCTTTATGGAAATCATTATGTTGTTTGATTGTTCTACTTGACTCACATATTTGCATAGTTATTTGTGATAGATGAATAACTATATTTTTATTATCAGTAAATAATATATATTTGTTATATAATATAAGAAAAATAAAATTATTTACTTTTAAAACAAACTTGTCTCATGTTGGGGACTCGGTTATAGACATATCATATTCGAATGAGACATTTTTATAGTTATCAATCTTCTTAACAGTCAAGAAACAAATCTGAATATCAAAACAATCTCATACGATCTCTTTGTGGAATAACTGCTCTGAAAAAATTGAATTAAGCATCAAAAGGACTGAAAATGGATGTGTAGATGTGTTATCTAAGTGAGCTTTACAAAATACTATTCATAGTTCATATATTATTTATGTTCATTCTATTTTTTTGTCCATCATTTCTTAAACATCTTGAAATAACTGATGTTAATTAATAATAAACTTTTGGCTAGCAAAAAAATCAAATTTGTCTAATTATCGCTTAATTTGTCTAATTGATATATATGTAATTCTCAATTCTAAAAAAATAATGTATAATATTGTATTACATTATTTAAAGAATATAAAATAAGACTACATAACATAAATATATTTATTTTAAATTTTCTTTGTGAAAATCATTATGTTGTTTGATTGTTGTATTTGATTCACATATTTGCATAGATATTTGTAATAGATGAATAACTATATTTTTATTATCTAAATAATATATATTTATTATATAATATAAAAAATGAAATTATTTACTTTTTAAACAAAGTTGTCTCATGGTGGAGATTCGATTATAGACATATAATATTCGAAGGAGACATTTTTACAGTTATCAATCTTCTTAACAGTCAAGAAACAAATATGAATATCAAAACAATTTCTCATACGATCTCTTTGTGGAATAACTGCTCTGAAAAATTTGAATTTAGGCATCAAAAAGGACGGAAAATGATGTACAGATGTGTTATCTAAGTCAGGTTTACAAAGTACTACTATTCATAGTTCATATATCATTTAAGTCCATCATTTCTTAAATATTTTGAAATAACTGATGCTAATTAATAATAAACTTTTGGCTGAAAAAAAAAATCAAATTTGTCTTATTATCGCTTAAATATTTTATTAATATTGTCTAAGAAGCTTTCAATTGATATCATAGTTTAATTTTTATTAGTTTTTTTGTTAATTTTAGAGTTTTTTGTATTTAAGATTTTTTTCCATATTAAGCTTATATTTCTTTCACATAATATATATATGTCATAAAAATTACCATCAAATCAGTTTTTAAATAATTTAATTTAAAATAAAATTATATTTTAATTTGTTTTATTCTAACAATTTGATTGATTTAATTAATTTGTTTTGGTAGATAACTTAAAAAAGTTTTAATATGAATCGGGGAAAGCAAGCTTATGTTGTTATATTATATTTATTTGTGTATATGAAATCTATATATAAAATGGTAATTAAATAAATCTAATTGTTTTTTTTATCTTGTTTAGTTGGATTCTCATGAAAAGAAATCGATAGGTTAAACAAATGTTTCAAAATTTGTTGTGTTATTGTTTTGTTTATAAATTACAAAATTTATTGAATTGATATATTTAATTATTGCACCCTTAAATAATATTTTATTAAGACATTAGAGAACTATGTTTTGAGTTGTTTTGTCAAAATTGTACAAAAATTTATGTTTTTTCATATTTGTCACGAAAATTTATATGTTAATACTTTTACAAAATTCTTAACTTTGTCACGAAAACAAAAATCTATTTCTTTGTGGTATATGTCAATGTTCTCACACTTTCAAAGAATATATTAGCTTAGTCACTTACTTATTTTTTTTTACAAAACAATGTATTGGAGTCTTGAAAGTTGAATCCATATTATTATAAATGTACATAAGAGTGTGATTACATATTTAGTGATTCTTGTATATGTGTCCAAGAAAGTCTCAATGGCTTAGTGGTATCTCTCATATATTCATGTCATTCTAACCCGGGTTCGATCATTTCCTTTGCATTGGTTTTTCATTTTTTACGAAAAAATAAATGAGATGACGTGACAACTTCGGACTCTCTGATTGGACGATTTTTTGTGCCTACGTGGACACTCTAAGAGGAGCTTATATCCTCCTTTTAGTATATTATTATTATTATTATTATTATTATATTATAGATTACCACTTTTTAAATGTAAAATTGATTTACGTTTCCCAACCATTTTTGTCTTTATGCTTCTCTTCACAACTTCTATACATTTTTATTTTTTATGGTCCCTATTTTTAATTTTTTAGCATTCTCACTTATGGTCTGACTCGGTTTAAAGTTGCCGTACCAAGAAAACCAGACTTGCCTTGAAGTTGATTTCCCTTGATTTGCTTCTGTTGTGTAACTTGCAAGTAAATGAAAACTACAACTATACGAGTTGAAAATATTAATACGAAAGGGACATCTGCTCTGTGTACGAAGCTGGAAACACACGAGCGATCAATTTGTTGAAACTTGAAAGTCAATACAGTAACATATGTCACATACATATATTAAGCTAGAACAATCAAGTGAACTCATTTTCATACGTTTAGCTCTTCCACTTCAGGACTTAGTGGCTTAAAGAGAGCGTCCACTTCGGTTTCTTCTACCTCGTCTAAGCTTGCTGGTTTCCATTTCGGGTTCTGCAAAATAAACAAAAAAAAACACTTATGAGATATGAGCATAGAGTAAGCACAACAACGGAGATCATGTCACATTATGAACCGAATGAGCATAAACAACCAAAATCAATGAGTGGGAATGAACAAAACCTGGTCCTTGTCGATCAAGACTGCTCTAACACCTTCAGTGAAATCACCGCGCAAGGCAGCTCTTAGAGCAATGCGGTACTCCGTTTTCATCACACCATTAAGCTTCAAGATGGAAATAATAATAAGTATGAACTCATGACGTAACTGGAAACAAAGAGTTAAGGAAAGAGATCATATCTCGCCTCCATGTCTCGTTGTGAATACGATTTCTTATCGTTCTCGTATTCATTTTCTATATTCGTCTATTTCCTTAACTTCGCTTTTATTATATCGTTTACATCAGTCCGGTTTACCGGCTATTACATTTTGCAATGTCAAGACAATTTGTGTCATTTATACAGGTCGTCTGGATTTGAAGTCTGACGTTTTCACACTTGGTGTGATCTTGCTTGACCTTGTAATTGGTTCTAAAGATACAATACGAAAGGAGAGAAGAAAAAGCATAGCTACCACCAGGCCATCTTTATTGTGTGATGCTCAGAAGATTAGGGAAATAATCAATCCACGACTTAGGAATGATTATCCAGTGAATGCCGTGAAAGAAATGGGCATACTCATCCAAAGATGCACCAAGTGGGACAAGAATGAACGACCACTGATGCAGCAAGTCTTGGATTCTCTAAGTTACATTGCAGAATTTAAGACTAGTGTGTAGAGGTTACTAATACTTTTCACTACATTGGAAAAGTGAAGAGGTTAATGATAGATTAATACCCAAAACCCATGCTAGAGCGAAATCATGGACTATTTTGTTCTAATCATATTACTTATAAACACTAATACTCATAAGATCGCTGATATGATCCATGCATAAGTTGTTAACCATCATATTATCATGCACTTGTGGCACTTCGGTTTGTCCTATGAATCAGAGAAGGATCATTGTTTTGGAACAAACTAGATGATTAAATTCACAAGAGAACCCACCTCAAAGGACAAGAACGACACAGAACTTGAGTGATATAGAGAAAAAGAAAACACGACATATGCTTTTCTATGTTTCTGGTCGCTCATTACAAAATTTGTCACTTGACATCGAGTCTAGTCACCGAAACAACAACTCTAAGTCGACTAGATTTTCTGATCAACAACAACAAAATCAGCATACAAGTATTGACTCCAAATCTCCAACAGTTGTTCATTGTTCCGAGTATATATGTGAACACTTTCACAGTTTATAACTGCAACTGATACAATACAATAAACGTCGGACAGTTTAATTAGAATATGCAAACAAGTATTTCACAAAAAATTTAATATTTTACCAAAAAAAATTATTTGACATAGTTGTACTCTAAGATTTATCTCCTTCAATAAAAGTCAATATGAATTCTGACATACATTAAATAATTTGAGCTGGTCCGTTTCAAAGCTAGATTCGGTAAACAAGGCTAGCTAGGTGTAGGAGGGGGGCTTCCTATGGTCCACATTGCATGCGCTTAAGATATACTTAATCAACAACATATTAGTTATAAGATAAGATGCGTATTACTAGCTAGATAATGTAAAATATAGTATGTAAATATGTGGTCCAACATAAACTTCTAACTCTAAGCAACTAGAAAACTAACTTTTGTTATTAGAGTTTGATGACACTCCAAAATGATAAATAAATGTATCTTCCTTGATATAATGACTTTTTGTATCCCTTCCAGTTTATGTATCGACTCAATTCGTTTGGATTTGATAGATCCTGACTCCACATCAAAGCTCATAAGTTTTCAACCCAAATTGAAGATTAATTATTAACTACTCAAATCTTATTTTAATTCATATATTTCATTCAACGATACGTTAATACGTCATCAGGCGGTTGTGTAGATCAGTCCTCACTCCACGGAACAGTTAAAATATGCACATGCTTAAGTTTAATCAGCGATCTTCAGTTAAATTATTAATGAGATAGATTTAAAATGTTACCAACAGAATGGATCCAGAAAAACAGAGAGGGATAGATCATATATTAGAGAGATAGGTGCATGCATGTGTATCTACGCATAATTAGATAATTTAGTAATAATATTACATGAAGATGGGGACATGGACATGAAAGACCCATGTGGAAATAGAAAGAAATTCAAGAGGAAGACCAAAGCTGAGCATTCTTGACCTTACAAATGCTCTCTAACACATCTACTGGCATTATGTTCCCCTTCACCACTACCTTTTTGCTTTCAAGCTCCACTTTGTACCATGTCACTCCTGTTCATTAGAATAAAACCATATTGATCAGTTTTCAACAGTTTTATAAACTTTTAAATTTGTGCTATATGTTGAATTTCCGTGCTATGTTGAATTTCTGTTAGTTTAAAGAGGTATATATGATATATTACACACACACATATAATATTATCTAAACAAAGATATCCGTCTTTACCCATAAATTATTGCAATTTTCACTATTGTTAATGCAAATATACAATTTTACATTAAAAATTTGATATACTCTTTTGTTCTTATTGGTGTTTTAATTCTTATGATAAAAATTTTAAATAGTAATTTTATTCTAACGACTAATCATTTGCTAGATCTCATTTTCGTTGCACAAAAATTTCAGTTAATATGCAACAGATTTGTTCCTGAGTTTTGAATTGATGTTCTTATTTTTAGTTCATCTTTTGTTTGATACAAAAAAATATACTCCTATATGAATGTTGTCTCAATTCAGTCTTCTTTCAGTTTGGAATTCTGTTAATTAAACTGTATATTCCACTAAACATAAATGCAATATAAACTTAAATTTTAGTTTTTTTTTTGCTAAAAATAATTAAATTTTAGAATTAAATTTTAGTCAATGTGTGATTTACGCAAAGAAACAATGATTAAATTTGTAATTATTATTATTGAATCATGTCTTGTGATTGTATTTCCCTAAAAGGAATGCCTAAAAAATAAAGAAGATTTGGCGTTACCGTCTAGTTTAGAAATATGCTTCTCGACTTTCTTTGCACATCCGTAGCAATGCATAGACACCTTTAGCTCCACTATCTGTATACATCACCATCATCGTCCGGACAATTTGATTAATTATTTTCAAAATCATTCTAACTTCAAACTCTTGAAATAACTCATTTAGAAATATTTTTAGGTGAAAACTGAATTCGTGATACCTTATATCCATCAAACATATTATTATATTCAATTTTGGGAGAACTAAAAAACTAACTTGGAATAACAAGAAAAACGCACACCACCATATAAGAGAAAAAGGCCCACACAACTTTTTAAGAGCTAATTAAACATTTATTTCACTGTTTCCAAAAAAAGATGCATTGTGACAAGCGTTTTTCAAAGCTCAAGAACTCATCGTAACGTTGTCTATGACATAATGTTGCGGTGATTTGTGGTTACCTTAGGCTTAAGATGAAAAGCAAGAGTCTGACGATGATCAGCAGATACAACATCTTTTAATCTCATGACCTTCCCCGATTTCTCTGATGATGAATCTATCAGTGGCTCCTTCTCAAACTCTTCGTCATCGTTTTCAAGGGTGTTTAGACAAAAGCATGAACACTGATTTGTTGGATAAAACAGACAGTCCCATGCTCGACCAATCTTCTGGAGCTTCCCCATTAAATTGGAAAGTAATTTTTAGTGTTTTTAGAGACTGATGTTGGGAAGACTTAAAGAGAAGTTGTGTGAGAGAGGAGAGAAACCTTGCTTATTTGACACACTTACACTGTCGTAAAGGGATATAGAGAGAGAATATAAGGTGGGGAAAGAAGTCAAACATTGAAATGATTTTGTAGAGACCGATAAATTTACTAAATTTTTTATTATCTTCATGCAATGTTAAACCTATCATTAGATTTATGCTACTTTGTCATTTTTCTTCCTCTTTTAGTTTAATTAAGTTCATTATGGTGAACCAATAGTATTATCTTCAGTGCATCTAGATTGGTACGGCGACTGTAAGTCTGTAACCACTAGATAGTTATATTTTTAAAACAAATCTAAGCAGTTTTTCATGTGTTACTTTTAATTTCATAGAACTGAATTTATGACACAATGTCATCCAATCGAATTGAAAAACTGTTTGCAATCATACAATTATATGCCATATAATATGATATGACAGGTGATAAAAGAAAGATAACAAGACATAGGTCACATCTCACGTTCAACAACTCTCCAACATTGACACCAATTTTCTTATGACATCGGTTAATAAATGATATTCAATATTCATATAATTATAAGAGTGATTTAGCGAGTGAGGCATGTGATGCAAGCTAAGATGTGTGACTTGTAGTTTTGTATAATTGATTGAAGAGTGGATGGATAATCATCTTCTCTTTTGGCTCCACTCTCGCCGCTCCACTTCTTTAATTTCTTTTAATATATTCTGATTATCCCATCTCTTTGTTTTTATATTGATTCGGCAAAAAACATTCAGAAATAGTAAACATTTTCTTGTTAAATTCATCTTATCTACTTTTATATCTCTCATATCATAGATAAACTGAACCTGATAATATGAATTTCCGACAAGAAAAATATAGGGGGAATATAAAAGCAAAAAGATATGAGTGATGAGTCTATGAAGAACATGAGGGAACAAGGTATTATATGCTAAGTGATATTGGTTAAGCACGTGAAAAAATAGAAAAATGTATAATTCTCCTTCTGCATGCTTAAACATGTTCTTTTATTTTTATGCGTATTATCGAACCTCCATTAATTATGTTCCTACTCATGTGCTTTTTATCTCCACTTATTTTGTTGTTTCCTGCTATAATTCTAAATCCTCATTAGCTGGTTGATAATATTTCAGAAACAAGAACCACCACTTTTTTAAGTACCACCACTTCATTACAGGCAAAATATTTTAAAACAATTATTAATAAAGTGATATTTTGAAAGAAAAAATAAGACAATGGCTACATATATTATTGCATATAATCCTAAAGTTCGAGTTAATTTATTTAACAAAATAGAATAATTATTTAATTATTTGCAATAAACGGTTATGGTATTTGAGCAAATTGAGCTATAGCCCAAGTGGTGCAATTACTGAGATTCGAAACGACAAGGTTAAAGTGTTGACTTACTAAAAAATTATTACTTATCTTTGGCAGGTTGTAGTGTTTGTTTGTAAGGTTTTTAGATTAAACTTTCATAGATATAGTTAGAGACAACACTAACAATGACCAAATTGCCGTTTTGGAAATCCAACTACAATGAACTTAACAGCATCCATTCGAACAACAAATGTCCATTGATCTCTATAACAAAACATGTACTCCTATATTCTTTCACCAAAGTCGCTCCGGTCTCTCGTGTTTTGTACGGATGTTTCTTCGCGTCTTTACGTTATTCTTTGGGTCCGAACGATAACGACGGTGGTTTTTATAATATAAACGGCGCAGAAATAGAGTGATACGATGCAACTACAGTTTATGTAGTTTGCAGGATAAATGCAGTTTTCATATAAAAAAAAAAGTAGTACGGTTTTATCAAGAACATGTAAGAGCATCTCCAAAAGAAACTCTATAACTCCAAATATAGAGTTTTTTGCTCTCCAAAAAGGAACTTCAAAACTTCAAATTTGAAGTTTTGAAGAGTGAAACTCCAAATATAGAGTTTCACTTTTCAAAACTTCAAATTTGAAGTTTCATCTTTTTATTTGCATTTTGGTCCTTACAATTATACATCATATTTATAATTCTTAAATATTTTTTTGTTTATTGTTTTAATCTTTAAAAAATTTATATCTCATAAATATTTTAAATTTGTTTTATAAATTTAATTTTTACACATGAAATTAAATAAAAAAATTTAAAACAAGATTTATAATATTTTAAAACTAGAATTAAACAACAAGAATATTACAAAAAACCATAATACAAACTTATTAAAAAGACACATGAAGACATAATTATTACTCAAATTTAAATGTTATGACAACACTAATAGTATGGTAAATTTGCTCCGGAACCTCAAAAATCTACAAAATATTGTCCAAACAAATTTTGTGTAACTAAAGATGATTGTTGTTGTTGCTCTTGACGCATTTTTCGTATGATTCTTTCTTGTTTAGATCGAATGTATTCACGAATATTAACATGATTGATAGAAGCTAAGTTTTTTAGTAATATTTTATTTTCCTCTTTTACTTTTTTAAAAGCTAACTTTTTTGCTTTATTTTGTAGTCATAATTCAATCATCTCATGACCTTTTTCCTTGCTTGTTATACTTTCGTTTAAAATATCAAGGATTTTTTCGTTTGATAATATCAAACTATCAGCAGCCATATTATGAGGATATCCGATTTCAACAATTTTTGGCTCGTAATCGAAATGCACTAATTGATCATATATGGGAGCATTATAGAAATAATTTTATGGAATAATGTAATATTTGTTTGCAGTTTAATATTTAAGTATGTACTTTTATTTATAATTTTATATTTTAGTGTAAGATTTTTTTAATTAATATTTCTGTAATATTTATATATATGTACTAGTTATTTATAGAAATTTTATGAATTTACATCAACTATGACAAATATAAGGACCATAGTGTAAAATATAAATAATTTTGAAGTTAGGTTTGAAGTTTTACTTTTTGAGAAGAACACATTGAAACTTCAAATATAGAGTTTTGGAAACTTCAAAATAGAGTTTCTTTTTGGAGATGCTCTAATAACAAATATGCCCCGTTAATGAGCCACCATTCACAACCATAATTTCTTTTTGTGCCAGTGTTTGTTTATTCGTTTTTATTGTTTGCATTATTTTTTTTGTTTTGAGAAAATGCATTAACAGCATTTATATGTACAAAGCAATGAACCTGCACAGAAAAAAAGTTATTCGAAACACAACTGACAGGAAAAAGGCTGGAACTGGTTAAAACAATACTGCAATAGCTTTGCAATTCCGGTCTTCAAATTATTGCTACTGCAGTTTTATTTATTTTTGTTAAGCCAAAGTTGATGAATCTAGACATTATATAAATATAGAATCATAACATATTATACTAAAAGAAAATTACTACGGTTCCGTAAATCAGAACAAAAAATAATTATGCCAAAATCAAATCGATTTTGTAGCTGTTCAACTTTTTTAGTACTCACTCTGTTTTAAATTAGATTTCGTTCTAGGTATATTTAGGTAAATCAATAAATAGTTAAATGTTCAGTTTTAATATTATTAACTATTAAAATTTATTGTATTTTTTCTTAATTTATGTAAAACTAAAATAAATAAGGTATGATATATATTATATTATAACTTTAACATGACATTTATTTTGTAACAATTTTTTCTTCACAATAATATTTAATATGGAATGAAATGAGTATATTTTAATATTCAAATTGCTATTTCTTGGAGTATTTTTTAAAGGTTGGCATAGCACCGCCCCTCTATTATTGGAGGCATGGCCTCATTTGTCGACCCGCTTTTTTTTAAATTAATATTTCCTTAATATTTTTCTTTTGTTGCATACTTGCATGGCTAAAACAATGCCAGCCAAAAAAAAAAAAACGAAACCCATTTGGTTTCCTTTTCTTCGTTAACACGATTGGTAAACATACTCGATGAAGTCTCGTTTATATGGGAAGCTCATCCGCTAAACACAAAGCAAAAACACTAATGAAAACAACAAAATATGGGTCAAAAGAAGATATTAAATAATTATCTTCAGAATAAGGCTTCTCGTTGCTCGTGCTCGTGCTCGATCTTTATGTAAGATTGGAATGGTGGTTGGACGCTGACGTCGATGCGGCGGAGCGACTCGATTCCAACTTAGTTTTTTCATAAAGAAAATTCCAACTTAAGTCGTTTTCATACCAGTTTAAACGATTTTTTAAAAGTAATTCAATTTTATGAACCATCAAACCAAAAAAGTAATAGATATATATAAAATTTAATGTTTCTGGCAAAGGACAAATGGGCAATAATGGTTGGAACAAAATCAAGTGAACCAAAGAAATGTCCCAGTCCGGGAACCATATATGTCTGGTTTGGAGAATCTAGTGTCTCTTTTTATTTTTCTTTCTTTACTTAACATATACTCTATAATGTAAATAGTTTTAGCTAAAAGCACAAAGATTAAAAAAATTATTATGTTTTAAAAAATATTGTATAATAAATAGATTAGATATAACTTAATCAATCAAAAATAAATCTATTTAATTTGATTGGTTACACTATATTCACTAAATGTAAAAGTTCTAGAAATATGAAACTATTTAAATTTTGAAACAAATTTCTTTTCCTAAAACTAGTTACAATATGAAATATGAAATGGAGGGAGTAGTATTATTTGTTTTCTTAATAATTTTTTTCTTAACATATACTTTTGATAGAAACTCCATTAATCATAAGACGTGAAGTTGCAATGTAAATATTTTGGAAAACACATTAAATTGCCGAATTGATATGTCACAACTTAAGTATAACAATCACTGCACAATGACCACTATAGCTGACTGACTACCAAAGTCCAGAGTGGCACTACTCTCTTACCTTTTTACGGCCATATACTGTTTCTTGTAAGTGTTGTCTCTTCTATTACTTGTAGTTCACTGCTCCCGGAGAGATACTTGACTACGAAGGACTACTATATATTAGGGGGACCCACTATAAACTCCGGTTAAAAAGTAAAAAAAATCGGCAGCTTTGATTAATGCTTGCTTCACTCAATCCATAAAGATTTTCGGGTCATGGTGAAACCTTGCAGAGATATATGTTAAACTACATACTTATACATAAAATTGGATTTAAAATATATTTATGTTCAGTTTTTTCAAAAATAATATATATATATATATATATATATATATTAATTTTATACTTATATTTCGTGTAAAAATGTATATCCATATATACCCCGTTTAGGCGTCCGCATATACGGCTAGACGATATACAGTCATCTAACGCATAATGAATGTCTAGCGCCTAACCGTATATGTTTAGGTTTTCAAGATACGGTTAGGCTCTAGACGTTATACGGTTAGACGGTATACAGTCATCTGAAAATTTATGTTTCTTAGATCTCAATCTGTTTAGGTTTCCCAGATGACAACCAATCCAAATGTCATAGTGACAAATACATAGAATTATGTTGTGTTAGAAGATAAATTATATAATGTATGATTATGTCTATATTTAGTATATTGGTTTGCCCAATTTTATCGCTTCTAGAAAAAAAAAATTATTGCTTCTAGTCTTACCAGCTGATATGTATGTGAAGTTTGTGTACAAGCATCATAAATATATGGACAAGATCCTTGTTGGAATAATCCAAACTTTTAAGATCATATATATGATATATGATTATAAAATAAGTGTCATAACTATATTTGTACTTGGTTTCCTATAAAATCTACTTACAAAGATTTGATTTCTGGAAATTTTACAGTCTTTAATCGTCTAATACCATTTTGATATCAAACCTATTAGATGAGAGCAGGTTTGCCTTCCATCTTGGGCGCCCTAGATGAATTAGTCGGTGTAGTTCTCTCCCACATAAGGAGAAAATACATCAAAAACCAGTCTTTGTTATTTCCCCAAAATCTCTCAATCTCCTTATGTCTCAGTTGTCATTTGTCTTTTGCTCTTCAGTATGATTGGAGCCACCAGCATCCATACTGTCATAACATTCATCAACAAAAACATTACAAAACTGTCTCCCAATCTTGGAGTTTAAATTTTAAGGATGAATACATTCAAACTGTCACTCAAGTGTTTGTACTTACTGTATACGCAAACCGCAAGCCACTCGTTGACAATTCTTACCCAAGTACTCGTCCATCCCACGTCAATCGTCCACCTAAACGAAAAAAATAAGATAGTAGTATAAGTTGAAGCTCAAGCTTTATACTAAAGTCATACTCAAAAGCTCATAAGTTTATTATGTGTTAGTGTGATATATGTGCATTGAATGTATGAATAAAATCGGTGAGAAAAGCTTTACTTTTTCATGGGGTGATGAGTGTTCCAACCGATGAGTAGCATAGCGAAGTACATTGCTCCTGTCGCAAATACAAAATGAAAGAATCCATATCCATATGGAACATCATCTTCCTCCTCTTCTACTTCTTCTCCTTGGTTGTTCGTGTCTTTCTTGAATTGGAAACATTGAGAGTCTATTCCCGTTGAAAATGTCGCAATAACCATTGCAAGTAACGCAACCACGAAGCTCTGCATAATATTATTCAGAATTAGCACATTGCTTTTGCATGAAACTGAAGAATAAGGGCATTAAGGTGTTGAAAAAGTTTACAATAATGGTAAGCCAGTCCGTTCTGTTTGACTCTGCTGCTTTTCTGTTGCAGCTTTCTCCCACTGGTTCACTGCACAACATTATTTTGGGCAAACCAATTTACTATGTAGCTCAACTACTTATAAACTTGTATGTCTTTTAGGGTTAAAACTAAAAGTCAGAAGTGGAGTGGGATAAGTACATTTAGAGCGTTCACATGTTAAATTTAATGTAGTTATACCACAAGGAAGAAAAAAAATAATGCGGTGATTTGTTATTTGTTTGAATATAACATACCTTCGAATAGCGCACCAGCAGATAAACACAACATAGAGTCCCATAAGAGCCGGAGTCAAGTATCCAGCATTTACCTATTTGTGTTGGCAACCACAAACACATCTTAATAACTTCTAACAGCCAAAATACATGACACAACTGTTGATTGTAATGGTTACAAAAGACTTACTTTAGGGTGAAGAGCAATGCTTGTCATGAGTTGGAGGAGGAACAACGTCCAAGTTATGAAGAATATATTGAGAAGACATGAAGAATCAGGAGCGTACCATATGTACATCAAAATTAACCCAACTATACACACTGTGTATGAAGTAGTTGCTAGTAGCATCACATGGACATGGCTACAAACATAAACATATAGAGTGTGTTGCTTGATTAGAAACATATTGAAAAAAAAATTGGAACTTCTTGGCAAATCAAAACTAACCATCTTTCTGCGTCTTTTTTGGACTGATAGCATTCATTAAGCCATGTAATGAAACTGATCACACTAATTAGCTGTATCAGTAGAAATACCCTATAAATAAACAAGAAAACCGTAATATTGGAGAGGGTTACATATCATATGTACATTGTGAAAATTGGACATATCAATCTTACCCTGCACCAAAATGGGCAATCTCTCCTGCAGATCAAACAGAAGATAAAAGAACCTTTTAATCACTTGTCATGGCATTTGAATTAGAGAAAGTACTAGAAGATGAATTCTTCCTATCAAGCATTACCGTAAAGGCGAATAATGGTAGAAGGAAGCAAGAAAGGAATGATGGTTAGAGAAGGCCACATGATAAGCTTAGCAGACCACCATCCAGAATGCCATCTATCTCTTGATGAATGTGTTTTCGACGTACCAAGTGTTGATAGAAACATAACGAAGTAGAACAACTGAGGATTTTACGGTTAAGCCTAAAACATTTTCTGATAGTGTTGTAACATGACTTAGTAAAACGTATAGTATTCAAGACTGATTCAAGAAAAGGATACAAAACATCCCAAGCTGACTCTTAAGACTCCTTCTGTCCCCAAACAGTTCTCTCCACCTTTACAATTCTTGAATTCTGCAATTTAAAAAAAAAACAGAGGAGTTGTATCAGACTTGTGAGGCAAGGAACGAGATTAAAACCTGATTTAGTGGTACATACTTGTCACTTCTGTTAAGGCACGCTGACCATAATCACGAGCAGCCCATGCTAGTAGATTAGCGATTAGGAATATCATACCGTATGCATATCTAGCCATCCAGGGATTGCAGCCATTTCGAAACTGATTAAACCATGATCCATTCTTGATTGCTTCATAGCTATCGTTTCTACTGCTGCTTCCGCTGTTGCTAGTGCTTGTACCAGTCTCCATAACTCCTTATACTTACTAGACTTTTCTCCTCTTCATGACATTAGAAGACTGAAGATTTCAAGAAACAGATTAGGCATGCATGGGGAAGGGTTATGCATCATAACTCGGTTTCTTGTAGCGGAAGAAATTATCAAGAACGAAAAAGAGAACACATGAGCGAGAAATTTGACGATTTTTCTTCCTTCAGATCAAAATCTATGGAAAAAAAAAAGAAAAAAGAATGAAGCATATGTAGATTTTAAGAAGAAAATTATTGTTTTACATGAGAAACATATGAAGCGTATCCTCATAATAGTCACACAGAATCCATTTCATTTTTTGTTCTACCAAACATGACAGAGAATACGTATACTACAAGTAATTCCTACCCTTGTTTATTTTAACTAAGCTAAAAAGGCAACTTTTATATGCGTCAACAAGAATCCACAATTGATGGCTCATTTCTAACCATGATTGAATATTTGAAACTTTGAACCTTAACCATGTGAAATGATAAAGAACAAAAAGACAAAAAAAATACCAAACTTAAAGAGCAAGCTGTAGTCTTTAGGACAGTCAAGATTCTTAAGACTTTGAACTCCCAAAGTCAAGATTTGGCAGGAACTGATAAAGTATTAAAATCATAAGGAGAGGCGTGTATAAACAAAGAACCACCCAAAAGAAAAAGGTTAAGAGATCAAAAGGGAACCAAAAAAAAAAGAATCAGATTTGATAGAGATATATACAACTTTGGACTCGAAAAGAAATGTTGTGGTACGGATAGTTTTGGGCAAACGAATCTTTCAATCTCTTACGAATCTGAATGGGTAATGGTAAGCAGCAACATCAGATACCCTTTTGGGCTTCACAGGTCCACTTAATGGAGTGGAGACACATGCCTCCACTTAAAACTATTTTGAAGAGTGGAATAATTGTTTAGCAAAAAAAAAAAAGTGGGATAATTTGATAGTCTATCCACCCATAAAAAAATTAATAAAGAAAAACGTCATCTATAATATTTGGATAACATAAATTATAAAACTTCAGAACTTTATTATTATTGAGATAAATATTTTATTTACTTTATGTAAGTTATCGAATCCTGAACTTCAAAGTTCCAAAGTCCTTAGAACATAACACCAAGTCACCAATGGTGTGTCAACCAAGGCAAGACATATATGGTTTTGACTTACCGTGGAGGCAAGTCATATAGGCACATAGCAAAGATATGGCTTTATAACCAATTATATAAATGTTATATGGAGATGAATTAGCTTGGTTTAACACCCCTTAGATTACCCTTACATATATATAACTTTTACAGGCAGTTAAACTTTGTATTATGTAATCATTTAAGCTCATCTCATGCTTCAACGTTCATAGGAGTAAATGAGGCCATGGCCTTAATTACGACTACAAATACTAGTACATAATTAAAATATAAATATGAAACTGAGAGTCAACAAATAATAAGAAACTCAACCCTAAGATAGAGATAGCATGTGGACGTAGTATTGGTATTTGTAATCGAGGTAATAGAATTTTCATGTTAGAATGTTTAGAACCTCATTTAGAGTCCGGGAATTGTTCATTATTCATTATAAAGTACTAACTAGTAACTCCTAACGTTCTTAAATCAAATATTGATCGTTTGTATACGTTGGAGATGTATTACCATCGAAAAAACCTAATAGGTAAACCAAACTCGATCCAATTAAATAGAGGCAACCGAAAGAAAATAAGTTGACTTATAAAGGAAAAGAAAGAAATCAGCTGTAAATAAAGGAAACCTAATTCAAAGAGCACATATTCACAATCACAATCACATATGAGTCGGTATAAGAACTAAGGTATTTATAGCTTGAATTTGTAGTTCCTTTGACTATTTCATTATTTTTTTATAATCGACCTTTAGTCTCTCGATAAACATTTTTCAAATAACTCACCACTAATTTCGTACTTTCATCTTGAACAAGCAGTTCAGATAAAACACTATAATATAATAGACCCTAAATAACCGGCATATGAACTAAGCTTGTACCATTAGATGAGTAGCAGTAAACCATAACACCATAGAGTCAAAAAAAATATATAAGAAAACTATATAAACACGTTTTGTTGTATTTTAAACAACACGTGATTGTGTTTTTATTGACTCCACAGAGTTAAATGGGCAGCCAATAAAAGATAACTATTTTCGTGTTTCTTTTTTGACTCAATTTGAAATATGTGGCCGCAGAAATTGAGTTATTAGTTGGTAAACCAGACGTCAAAACAATACTACTAATTTAGTACACAAGCAATAGTTTAATTCATAATTATGTTAGAGCTACGGCTAATCCTGTTGGCAAAGAGATTCAATTAGCTGAAAGCAAATAGTGAAAAAGAGAAAAGTGAAGAACGAGTGGACCCTTTCTGTCTCTGCCGATCATCTTTTGAAAATCGACGTTCAATAACGATTAACGAGGGAAAATTACATGAGTAAAAACTAATTCGAGTTTCCACCGATTGAGATTCCCTTCGTTGCCATTTTCGTTTTCCCGAGGCATATATTTAAGTATAATTCATAAACAAGCAAGCACATGCACATGTTTTTGAATCTCAAAGGACGAAGAAAAGAGGAGATAGAGAGGAAGAGAACCTGTGACTTAGGAGATCAGATCTGGAGAATGTTGTGCGTGTTCTTCCCCAAGCTTTCTTGTAAATGTGAAACCAAACAAGAAGAAGAAGATGAAGAATGATCAAATCTGAGATAGATAGATAGAGAAATGTGAAAACAAGACGGAGAATGGTTTACTTTGAGCAGACAGTACTTATAACTTATATAAAAATCTACAAATACATACATACACAGCTTTTTTTGGAATATCCTTTTTTTTTTGCTCAATTTTTTTACTTAAATATTTTTCTTTCTTTGCTTTCCCGCCGTTAGCTTCTTCTTTCCGCTACTATCCTCAGGTATCTTTATAAGAAAATGCAATTTAAATATATGTGATGAAGAAAACCCTATGTGTTGACAAAAAAAACTATGTAGTAATATGTTTTGCTTAGTTTATTTGTTTAGTGGTAATAAACTTAGCTATGTAACTAATTTACCAGAAAACCATTAAAATATTAGGCTGCCTTAAGATTTGTTCAGATTTCTTCTTTATGGAATTCTATTATTGTTATACATGAACGTGCTCTGTGATCTATTATTGTACCGTATATCTCTATTTTTTGTTTCTTTTTATTTTCGTAATTAGTTGGTTTTCGATAAATTGACATTTACTTCTTGCCTTCTTGGTATATAATTTTTGTCTGGAATTAACTATTTTTTGCGTTGAAATGAGCGTCGATGGCAAAACCATTCCAGAAAAAACAAATTAAAACAAAATAAAATTGAAAAAAACATACTATTTTTTTTAAAAAAGCTTCAATAACATATATTTATAAAAATTTCATATTCAATTTTTTGGGATTTTAGATGTTATAATTTAGAAGCAGAATGGATGCTCAGGAGTCGCATATTAATGGAAACAACTCCAAGCACTTTGAATCGGATTATGAGCACAGCAGCTCGTCAAACTCTTCAACAATGAGGAAGATTGGCCATCCTTGGCGCTGGAAATATATGAGATCAAAGCCTTATCAACCTGTTTCACTGAATTCTTTGTGTCCTATATTCAAAGATCTTTAAACATCCGCGTAGACTGCTTTGCCAACGAAAACGAAGGTCTCTACCTGTTTGTGAAATAATTTTGCACTATGTTGGCAAGTCTTTTATGAAAGATCTTTGCAAAAAAGAGGAGATAGATTGTATCGGGGTGTGATACTATGTCTTTATTCACTGCACAACATTCTAAATTGGCAAGTCTTAACATGGTATCAGACCCCGATCCACGCAGTCTAACCCGATCCACATCGATCTGGTCCAAAGTTGGTCTATCGATCCTTGCCAAAACATATCGAGATTGGCTCTCAAAGAGACATCATCTCGATTGGCTCTCAAAGAGAATAGCTCTCAAAGAAATTGGCTCTCAAAGAGACATCATCTCGGGGGGGGGGGGGGGGGGGGGGGGGCGTATTAGACACATCGGTAGTTGAAAGGATCTTTAATAGATAAATAAGATAGATGATCCACTCTACTTATCACCAATTGATTTTAAATTGGAAGCTCAACTAGTTTAACACCATATTCACTCATGGATAGGTAGTGGCTCCAACAAACCCGATAAATATTCCTTCTATTCCACAAAAACTGTCAATTTAGCATTTGTTTCTAACAGAAAAAAAATGTTATTCTTAAAAATTTATGCAACTTTTATCAAAAAATATCGTTTTAACTTTAATTGTAATTATTAATTGTCTTTGATAATCATTATTAGTTGTCTTTGATAATCATTATTAATTGTAGGGAAATTGCACTAAATAGCAAAAAAAGAGATGGAAATTAGGTAGGTGGTAAAGGTACTGTGCTTTTTGAAGTAATACCAAAAGTGTCCCTATTACTATAAGAAAAGTAAATTAAACAACATGTTACACGTCAGATGAACAGATGGTTGCACAAAGAAAAATAATATTAATGCAAAGAATCTAAAGAGACTGTTGCACAGAGAGAGAAAATGATAATAATGCAAAGAAGCGAGAATGTTCAAATACTCTTTTTCTTTCCTGCAAAAACCCAAAGAGATTTGATACAATTCATATCTCAATATATGGTCTCTCTGTAAAAGTAAATTTCATTTCTTAGTTCTGTCTGCAAAATATGTCTGCAAAATCTCATTATTCGACCCCTCCCGGATCACCAAAACAAATCCATGTAAGAAGCATCATTTTATATCTAACAATAATAATCTAATCCAGTAACATATATTTGTAACCGGAGGAGACCAGACCTTCTGCTCCTGTTTCTCGTCTCTGATGACCACCGCTCCAGTCTTCCGTCTCCAAACGACGACGCGAAACGGGAGGAGAATGAAGAGGATCAGCGCATGGATGATCGTGACGAGACACCTGAGCTCTCGCATGGAGAAGAGGGCTCTAACGCGGCCGCTTACTCCCGACGTTAGAAGCAAAGTTGAT